>NW_012148285.1:14059484-14103940 GCF_000956105.1 Propithecus coquereli | reverse complement strand
TGTACATTAAAGTTCACTTTGTGGTTTCTTTTTTCATGAAACAATTTCATTTGGACTTTGCATTGGACTGAATGTTTGTGTTTCTTCCCCACCCCCCAAATTGGTGTGTTGAAGTCCTAACCCCTAAGGTGACGGTATTAGGAGGTGATTAGGTCATGAAAGTGGAGCCCTCATGGATGGGATTAGTGCCCTTATAAAAGGGACCCCAGAAGCCTCTCTTGCCCTCTTTCTGCCAAGTTGGCCATCTGGAACCTGGGAGAGGGCCCTCACCAGAACTTGGCCATGCTGGCACCCTGATCTTGGACTTTACACCTCCATAACTGAGAAATATAAATTTCTGGTGTTCGAGTCACCTAGTCTATGGTCATTTGTTATAGCAGCCTGGGCTGATGAAGACAGCCTGTATATATGTGCTGTGGCTTTCGTGTCTTTCTCATTTTCCTATAACCCTGAAGAAGTGTTCTGTTAGTGAGCACTGCCTTGTAGGGACCCAAGTTGTCTCAAGACTAACCGCCCCTGGACACAGCTGGCATGTGGCGGTGGCCCAAGTGGTTAGTTGGCCAGTTGGCTATGGTTTAGAAAAGTGGTTCTCAGGCTTCTCAGGTAGAGTGTACATTGGACTCACTTCGGAAGCTTAAACAACAAACAAACAAACAAACAAACAACCTGTTCCTAGTTCCCACTTTGTACTACAGAATTTCAGAATCTGTGGGAGGTGTGGTCTAAGCAATGGGATTTTTCAAAACTACCCTGGTGATTCTGATATTCAGGCAGGCTGGTAACCTGCCTGGCACGTAAGCTTCGTGAAGGCAGACGTTTTTGTGTGTTTCTGTTTTGTTCACAAATCTATCTCCAAATGCCAAAAACAGTTCCTGACACCCAGTCAATGCTCAATAAACATTTCTTGAATGAATGAATGAATGTGCCATACCAATTACCAGCCCTCCAAGACTAGGACTTAACTGTTAATTCAACATTTATCTGAGCACCTCCTGTAGGTAAGAAAGTGGGTTATAATACACTTTCATGCCACTCTACATTGAAATTCTTGAATTGTTGCCTTTTTCTTTTGGGGATAGGGGGAGGCACACAGAGGTTGAATAGCATGGGTCTTCTAGAGCCCTGAAGTTCAGAACCCTCATGTCCACATACGTGGACAAAATTGTAAACTTTCGGTCTTTTAGCTAACAGGGGAAAAAAAAAAAAAACAAAAAAATCAGTGATGAGAGAATATGCCACCATCAGCTCCTCAGCTCTGTCTTGCCAGGACCCCAGCCCCAGTGATGAGGACATGCTACTTCCAGCTCAGGTGTAGTCCTGAGAAGTTGGCTTTGATTTATGTCATTACTGACATCCTCACTGTCAGGGCCCAAGCTGCCTGTTTGACTGTCTTCTTAGAGTTCAGAGCTCTTTTATCATTTCCTATTTTGTTTATTCCTTACCAAATTCATTCATAATGAGATCTTGATGGTGCTGATTATTTGAAAAAGGAACAAATCTGTGTGTGTGATTTTTTTTCCTCTTGCTACACAAAGGAACATTTTTTCTTCTTCAATAAAAACATCTCCTTACTGTATTCATTCAGCATATATTTTTATTGAGTGCCTGTAATGTGGCAGATTTTTGTAAACTAGGGATAGCATGTGAACTAGACCTCAGGAATCACAGCCTGGGGCGTTGCTGGTCGGTAAGAGTGCAATGAGGGACATGTTTTGTATCTGCCCTGTCTAGGAGGGTGGCCACGCACCACATGTGGCTATTGAGCACTTGAAATTTGGCCAGTGTGACTGAAAAATGGATTGTTAAAAGTTTTGCTTTATTTGAATTAATTTACATTTACATTTAAATAGCCGCATGCTATTTATAGTGGCTACCATATTTGACAACGTAGGACTAGCAAGCATCACATATCATTTAAATTTACAATAATACCATCTCATATGTGCTTTGAAGGAGAAACACAAAATGCTTCGAGAGAATATATCAGGGGCACGTGGCCTCATCTGAGAGAATGGGAAGGCTTCCCTGAAGAAGTGACATTCAAGGTCTTTCAGATTCTGCCTAGAACTTCTCAGTGGGAACCTCAAAAGTATCAATATGAGGGATCAGACACTGCCACATTATTGTATTTTTAAATTTCCCTTTCTCTCTCCTTTCTCTAGGAATTCTCCCACCTCCTTGATTCTTCTTTAGCCCCAAACACCCTCAGGCAAATAATCTCATAAGAGGATCCCCGAGACCTCCCACTCAAACATTTCATCACCAAATCCAGGTAGGTAAAAGTGAAAACTTGTACCATGTATTTATTTACTGGTTATCATACTACAGTTACAATTTCTGTCCTGCCTTTTTCCCTACCATAATATAAATATTTTCCCATTACATTAAAAATTCTTCTTAATCATAATTTTGATGGCTATCATAATTTTCCATCCTGTGGCCATGTATCATAATATTTTTCATCAATTTCCCATTTTTGGTATTTGGGCATTTTATTTTATTGCTATTATAAAGAATGCTGTGGTGAACATCTTTGTGCAGAAATCTGTGTTTGTATTTCCAGTGTTTGCTCAGGGTAGATTCTTACAGGGGAGGATGATGATGCTTACTAAGTTAAAGGTCATGAGGTTTTTGATTTTAAAGGTTTTTGAAACCTATTGCAAAATTGCTTTCTAGAGAGTTTTTACCAATTCACAACCCCTTCATCAATGTATCAGAATTCCAGTATATTTTGCTATTCTTTTTTTTTTTTTTTTAAATCATACCAAACATGTCTGCGTGTTTCTACAGAGAGTTGATAACCATTATTTGTGGTGGCTGCATGAAGCTTGATTGCAGTGATGTGCTGTAATCATCCTCTCTCAAAAGAGGTTGCTAATTGATGCTGTTCATGCTGGGCTCTCCCTGGTCCTGCCAAATGGAGCGCCTCCATCAAGTCACAGCTGTCTGGAATCCATCTGGCCCTTCAGGGCTGTTCTGTCAACTTTCCACATCCATGGGCAGCATTTCTAGGCACGTGCTTTCCTTTAATGATAATCCAAAAAGCAGGGGTTTCTTGGAGCAAAATCCAGGCCCACGTTGGTAATATTGGTCTTGGGCCAGAACAAAAGATATCTTGACTAGCGCATTCTTTTTCTGTCTGATGCTTGTTGAAATGGTGGAGCACCGTAATGGGAGTCCAAAGATTTGCGAAGAAAACCGAATTTTTTTTTCCCTGACATTCTTTGTACATTGTATACAAATAAGGACTTTTTTGGTTGCAATGGAGAGAAACATAACTCATACTACCTAAAAAACTACAAAAAGGGAGGATTTATTTATTTCGCAAAAATGAAGATACCAGAGGATGTTAGTTTCAGGTATGGCTAGATCCAGGGTTTTTTCACAATGTTACAGACTTGCTCTTGCTTTCGAATATCTTCATTCTGCCTACATGTATATTGGTTCAATTCTTACAGGACTGTTCTCTTTTGGGGGCTCATAAAACATACTCTCCAAATACCCTAGTACAAGGGTCAACAGACCACAGTCCATGGGCCAGATTTAGTTCATTGGCTCTTTTTCTAAATAAAGTTTTATTGGAACACAACCATGGTCATTCATATATGTATTGTCTATGGTTGCTTTTGATCTAGAGCAACAGAGTTGAGTAGTTGTAACAGTTGTGACAGACTGAATGTGGCCTGCAAAGCCTAAAACATAATAGTATTACTATCTGGCCCTTCACAGAAACATTTTGCTGACCCCTGCTCTAGGAGAAATGCACTTATCCCTAGTCTCAAAAATTTCTCCAGGTTCACTTACCATGCTTAATCAATTATTCATTCCCAGCCATCCCCACGTTTTTTGTTTCATCCTACGGTTTTTGCCTAACCTCTTGGATCCAGGGTCCTGTACTTGGGCCCTTCTATGTAGCTAAAGTTGTGGTTCTGAAATATTTTCCTAACTTCCATCTACTTCGAGAGATGGTAAGCAGGTCGTGTTCCCACTCCTGGTCACATTTCCCGACTCTTGCCAGTCAGGAAGGAAGATCATACAGATTGTTTACTTGCCCAAGGGGTCTGCAGTTGTCCCCCCGACCCCAAGTCCTGTGTCATGTGGCAGCTTCTGCCACACCTGAGGCAGCTTCAGCTCTTCAGGTAACACGTCTGCAGGAGTCTAAATGCTTTCTATTCATGAGGCCATTGAGTTCCTGAAAAATGGACTGTGGTTTCAGTCTTTGAATCTTATACATGGCTTGGGAATTTCCATAGATCAGCAGTTTTCAAACCCAGTTTATGAATCAGAGAAGAGTAGATTCCTTTTATTATTATTTCAAGTGAAGTTCAACAGAAATAATTGGTAAAATATGGGTTTGAAGAGTGACTGTGTGTATATGAGTAGTCGGAATATCAACTGCCCTCCAATATCATTCCTGTTTCCTGGACATTCCCCCAACCTTATCCCTAATCTTAACCCTACCCTAACTCTACCCTTAACCCTAACATTAATCCTAATCTAATCTAACATAACATTAACATTAACCTGACCATAACCCTAAACTCTAAACCCTAAAGATCCCGTTTCTGCCTCAACTTTAGACCATTTGTAGAGTCCTCACGTGGAGGAGAAGTGTCCATTAGTATTTGGGGCCATGTCAGAAGGGAATTTTATCCCTTTGACTCCCAACTGATTCTTGTAGCTCTGCCTGGCTTAATTCATGATCCTCTGACATCCTGGGTCAGCAAAATCTGTGTAAATGGAAACTGAAGGAAATGAAAGAGTGTATTCTGGAAGATAGAGGAAGGGAGAGAAAAGGACAGGAGGGTGAAAAGAAAGAATGGAAAATAATCAGAGAGTTAAGAGGTCCCAGTCACGAATCTCATGCTGCAGTCTGACCAAATCAGCCCTCTGCTTTAAATCCTTCAATGGCTGCTTCATTCTTACAGGATAAAGACCAGCTATCTTATTGGCACACATAGCCCAACATTTTCTCCTATTTCCCTGCTCTGGAATCCTCTATTTCAGTGCCCCATAATTATATGAAATTTCTTCAAATGTGCCACACACTGCTGTACCTCCATGCTTTGACTAGATTGTTCCCTCTTTCTGGAATTCCTTCACTCTTTTCATCTGTCTGAGTAAATCCTGCCTGTCCAGAAAGACCTTGCTCAGTGATCATCTTCCCTCCGTCTTCGTCTGACCTCCTGCCACGCTCCTTCTCTTGCCCATGCAAACATGAGTCACAGTTCTCATTCCTTCATCCAGCAAACGTGTGTCCGGCTCTGCTCTGTGGCAAGTGCTATGCTAGATGGGGAGGAAGAGTCAGTGATACACCATATCAGTCCCAAGTAGTTGTGGAAACAGATAAACTACCCAACTGCGCTGTGATAGGGGAGACTGAACGGGCTGTTGGCTTGTGGAGGAAGGAAGCTCCCCCAGCCTGGGGCTGAGTGTTCTAGGAGGGCCAAGAGTGTGATGGAAGAGAGCGAACGTAGAAAGAGCTTCAAACCTGGAAGATATGAAAGCAGTTTAGGAAGGTTTAGTCTGTGGAGAGTAAGGCAGGAGCCGGGTCAGAAAGGGTTTTGACAGCTGTGTTAAGGCATTTGGATTCTGTCTTTAGAACTGTGAGGAAACCACTGAAAGTTTTAAGCAGGGGATTCACATAATTGGATCTGTATTTTCAGTATATTTTTAAATTTCATTTTTGTCTAGTAATAATATCAGCCAATGTTGCTGAAGAATGCCACAAGATAGATACTCTGTTAAACTCTTTCTATAGATTTTGGTTAAGGCTTGCTACTATCGTATAAGGTTGATACTACTATATAAACTTTTATTTCATCATGCAGAGATTCAGAGAGATTAAATTACTTGCTAAAAGTCATGCATTTAACCATTAGGATAATTCTGCAATTCATAATTATCAAAAAATTAAGATATTCATAGTCACTACTTGAGAGAACTCAGAGCGCATTTGCTTATATGATCTTGTTCATCTACTTGATAGTCTTACAACTCTTGAAAAGGCTTCATTTCCATCTCATGAATGATAACATCAAGGAAGTGATTTTGCCAGGTCCTCCCAGGCCTGGTCTCAGAACATCTAGAAACTAGGATCTTGAGGATCGACCCTGTGTATTTTGGGATTGACCCATGTATTTTGTTAGTCCTCATGGCATTGGTTTCATAGTACAGAAGCATCTGGCTATGGGGGTTAGGATGAGCTCATGGATGTATCATTCCCCTCACACAGAGAATCAAGAGTAAGGTTCCCCTCTTGGGGGAGAAGAGGGCTGGGCAGTGAGTAGAAATGGAGGGATCCCAGAGCCTGTGTCCCCTGGCATGGTTGGCGTCACTGCTCCAATCAGGGAAAGGATGTCTGTTGTGGTTGGAGGAACAGAGCACCTTAGGTTTGGACATGTGAATCCCAGTCACCTGTGAGTTGTAGTTGCTGCCTTCTGGAGATCCTCTGCTTTCTGTTTTTAATTCCTTCTTCTGTTCTCCTTCCTCCTTCCTTTTCGTTTCTTCTTCCCCTGTCCTGTTCACCCGCATCAGCATCATCACCATCAGCGAACATACCACATCGTGATCACGGCGCATCGTGGTCTTATCACTGCATCGTTGTCTTTGTCTTTGTCTTTATCATCATCACCGTCATGACCATCGCCATCGCCACTGCTGCCACCATCACCACCACGTCAGCATCAGCACATCATTGTCTCGTCTCGGTCTTTGCCTCCTTGTCTTTGTTGTCATTGTCATCGTTGTTGGCGTCGTTGTCAACACCGTCGTCATCGCTCCCTTTCATTGAGTGCTTCCTCTGTGCCAGGCATGGTGCTTGGTGCTTTACGTGTATCAGCGCACGCCATGTACAAAATTAACTGTTGTGTGTGATTGTCCCCATTTTATAGATGACAGACCCGCATGTCAGAAAGGTGAAGCAGTTTGCTCAAGGTCACAAAACAATCGCCAATGTTAACAGTGTCTCTTCTGTAAGATTAAGATTCATCCCATAGGCACCAGAGGTTTCAGTTTATTTTTAGGAACGAAGGAAAATTGCAAGATTGAGCTCTTATGCTCTGTTAACTGAGGCTGCTAGGAATTCAGCGAAAAAAATTTAGGGTTATTATTCTCTAGTGACAGTTGTTCCCTGCTTCAAAAGAGCTGCTCTTCTTTTGACTAATTGTTAAATTTATGTTTATGATTATTATTTCTAAGGGGAAATTTAGAGTAGGACTGTTTTAGATAATAAATCAGAACTGCAACTCAGACAAGGATTAGCCTGATTCCAAAGCCTACATTTTCACCATGATGCTGACCTCCCTTGATGATTGTGTCCAACGATAAGCCCTCTGATTTCCAAGCCCATGGTTACCTATCTCACCTTGTTTGGCTCACTGGAGGATTAACATGCTTTATGGTGACAATTACCTTTGGCAAAACCTGCCTGAATTGGTGGCATCATCTTCTACTTCCCCCCCATATCCGTGCAAATATGTTTCCCTCCGTCTTCCTTAACAACCACCCAGCCCTTTGTAGGAGATAGTGTAATAGGGTGGAAAGACAGATGGGTCTTCAAGTCCAGGCTCTAACACTTATTGGCTCCATGACTTGGGACAATTTTCCTCCTTCATCCTGAACTTCTTCATCCTTTGTCTATATAATAGAAATTACACCAACTACTTCGTAGAGATGCTGTGAAATTTAAATGAGATAATCCATGTAAACTGTTTGACATGTATTAGGTGCCAATAAATGTTAACAATAATTCATCTAAGTAAACTCATCCTTCCTTCCCTTTTCCCTGCAGTACGCTGCTAAGTGACTAGTTGAAATCTTTAACCTATAGGCCAGGGAGAGATGAAGCTGATGGATTTGAAATAGCTCAGTCTATGACTAGCAAAGGGTTCCTGAGCAAGTCAGCTGGCTTAGCTAGGAATCATGTTCCCCATTCCTGACATTCCTAGATATCAGCTATTCACTCATCCTACTCTTTGAGCCCCGCTGCCTCCCACAAATAAAGATCCACGTGCACAACAGCATTAATGAGTTAAGAAGAATTTACTAAAAATGTTGTACAGGAGACAGAGGAGTGGGTTTATATCGCACTGCCCATAGGAAGCAACTTAAAACATCCCCATGTCTCTTATTGCTCCATCACCCCTGTGTCTTTCTCCCTGACACCCAGTGTGATGCCCTGTATCCTCTCTTCTCTATTATCAGAGCAATTCATCTCCACCCCAAACTTGCCAATTCCACTCACAACAGTGCTTGGCAAAATAAAAGAATCCAAGGCTAATTGTAACCACCTTTATTCAAGGCTCTTTGGTGTTCTTCTGTTGCGACTTGTCCATGACTTTTGGGGCTTCATGTTCTACTCCTGTTAATCAAAGTGTCTCCTAAACAAATGCAGTGCTTTCTCCATGAGAAGTTATCATGCCAGTGGGGAAGTGGGTATAATCTTGCTCCACCTTATTACGTATAAAATGAAGGCGTTGGTGGATTCCAGATAGCTTTATCGTTTAAGTCTGTTTATACTCAGGAAATCACGGGCTTTGGGTTCTATTTGAGAAGAGAAATCCCATGCTGGTTTCAATATTTGTTTAAAGGTAAATCTTAGAATCAGACCTTCCCAGGCTTGAATGTAAAGTCATTAGAAGTGGAACTCTATATCCCTTATTTCTATGTAGCGTCCCTGTCTATTCTTATGTTATGTAGACATATACAATTACACTTTGGCATTTAGCCCCATTTGTGACCTTAGTTTTACTTTTTCCCCCCTGATTCATTTTATGCCTTCTCATTAATTAATTAATTAATGAACAAACTAATTAATTACATGCATATTTATAGGGCACCATCTATGTGTGATGTACTGTGTTAGGTACTGGAAATATGGAAGAGAAAGGTGGACATAACCCTTTCCTTTATAGCCATATGTGTGTGTGTGTATACATTAGTCAAACAATCACACCAATAAAATAAGGATACAATCATGGTGTGTGCAATAAAGGAAAAGCCTGTACCAGGCAACCTATCCAGTTGGAGATGTCAGTTAGGAGTTTCCTGACTCTCTTACCTTTGTCCCTTGTTTTGAACCCTGATCTTTCTCTCTAGGCTTAAATCTTCTGTTAGTTAGAAGGTCACAGTAGTCTCATTATGTGTTCTAGGGATAGAAAGACACATAAAGAGATGGATGCAAATAATGAAACTGGCAAGTTCAGGAGGCTGATACTAAAGAAAGTACTCACCTGCCCTGGAGGTAATCAAGGAAAGCTTCCTAGAGGAAGGGATACCTGGGCTAAGTTTTGAAGGACAAATTAGGAGCTAGACAGGTACCACGGGGTGTGGAGGAGGGGTGGTCCAGGCAGAGAACACCATGTGAGCAAAGGTTGAGGAAAGAGAAACATTTACTGTATAAGGATGTGTGTGTGTGTGTGTGTGTGTGTGTGTGTGTGTGTGTGTGTTTGCGTGTAACTGCAGGAGGTTTCATATACTGAGAGCATCAAATGGTGAGGAATGAAGCTGAGAGGGCAGCATCAGCCTCTGGTCAGAGCTGGGTCACCACACGGAGCATAATAATGATAGAATTCTATAAAGAAAGTGGAACTGACAGCCTGCGCCGCCCCGGACACTCAGCTACTCCATCCCAGACACTTCTTTAAACACACATACACAACTGTAAAGGCAGGGATTGTGTCTACTTTTCTTTCCCATATTTCTAGTCCCATATTTCCGGACACCTCTTTAAGCCCTTATTTGTTGAGACCTTTTTTCTCGTGGCCCTTTTTCCAAACATCTCTCACTGCTTAGCCAGGTAATATGTCCCTTCTGTGACAGTAACAAGGATGTGCATCCTGGGAGAGACTTCCCGGAGTGGTCAGAATTACTCCAGGGGGTGAGACAATGGCGGAAGTGTAAATCACACAAGAAATATTGAACTTCGGGAGCCAGCGAACAATAATATGCCACTTTATTCCACTCCTGCCGGAGGTTTATATATGTTACTGTCATTTTTATACTGTTCTCCACCACTGGTAATTTTCTCTCAATCTAATTTTTATTTCCCAAGGGTCCACCAAGGTTAAAAGTGCTGGAAAACCAATGACTATTCTTTTGCCAAGGGATAGTAAATTAAATTAACCATTGCTGGTGGCCAGCTCTGGTCGGGACTATTTATATGTAAATAGGTAAAAACCCCTCAAGGCATTGCTGCAATTATTAGTTGTTCATTCCAGATGTTGACCATAATATGAGAGGTCATGAACAAAACTCTGGGAACAGGGGGAAGAATTAGCTTCTGTACAGCCTGATCTTTTCTTGCACAGGCTAGCTTTCTGTAGCTTGATTCCTGCCGGCTTAATGAGTTAAGAGGGTGAAGACATTTTTAGTCTAAGACTAACAGTGAAAATAGTAGTGGAAGGGTTAAACCCTAGTGCATAGGGTAGGAGGCACTGGCTGATGTTTTGTCCTGGTTAACAGGTTCTGTCCAATCAGTGTATGCATAATTTGCATACTGCTTCCTGAATGGCTAGCATCAATTATATCAACAACGGACTCTGCCTTCATGATGCCCCTGGGATTCCAGGTGTTTCTAATGACTTTTCCAGAGGGGAGAATCTCCTTCAAGGAACATTTATAGGCACAAGGAGCCCTCCCACTGAGTGATACCATGTTTGTGGAAAATATAATAGTTCAGTATTCCAATATGGTGCCTTTGGTTGGATTTTCAATGTCAGAGGATTATGGAGGATTGCTTCAAAGTAGCAAATTCCAGGACTTGAGTCCATTCTCCCCAGTTCTCTTCTCCCCCCAACCCCATTCCAAAGAAACTCAATTCTGACATTCCTCTTCTATCAACTCCCACTCATGTTATCCTTTACTCTATACAACCAAATGGTTTCTGGGCTACCTTCATAATTTATAGCCTATTTGTATGCTCTTGAGCCCTGTATAGCTGTTAAGTCAAGCCACTCAAGACAGAGAACTTGGAAAAGGGGCTTATTTATGGGAATAAAAAGAAAAGTTAGAGATTGTCCCAATATCCCAGCCCTCCATTTTTCCATTCTTGCCCCAGGGTAGAAGACTCTCATAGGTTTTGCCAGGTCTACTCCTGGGATGGATATTGCTCTATTAATGGTTCCTCTAGCACCACGTGGCTTAGCTGAATGGTTCACGATGTCTGTGATCTATCCCGAAATGTCTTGAACTTGATGAGAGAAGGACGGGGAGGACTGGCTGAAGCACACTTAGTTTATCTACCATACTAGATAATTTTGAACTAGACCATGGGGGATTTTAGGACCACATTATCTTGGCCCCTGTAAAATTCTTTTCCCTTAGGCGTATATCTTGGCTTTCACCAAGGACTGAAACACTGCCTCCGGGAACCCAATATTATTCTCATTGTTGAGAACATTGTCCATCCCATCTCTCTGTGGTCCCATTTGAAGCCCTGCATGAAAAAGTTTTAGAATTAAATCCAAGTCCACATGCACGGTCCAGCCAAAGGAGTACATGGAGGCTGAGATCAAGCCAGCATCTGCTCACCAAGCTGTTTTCTTCGGCTGTGACCTCCTGGGGGAAACGAAGTCTTCTTCCTTGTGTTCAGGCACAGTCAGCTTGCCTCACCTACCCAAGAGACTGCTTCTAACTAGAGAGGGACAAATTTATTGCTAAATTGCGTAAAGACACTGTATGCTCAACAGGAGGAACCTGCCCATGGGAGGAGTGTGTGTGTGTGTGTGTGTGTGTGTGTGTGTGTGTATGAGGAGTGGGTGGGAGTAGTTACTAGTTCTCTTGAAGGCACTTTATAGGTTAGTAGCAATACTTGCTCAGGGCCAGGAAATGTCTACCTTTTTTTCTGGAGAATCTATATAATGGATGCAGTTTCCCTATATTTCTTGACTGTCAGAGGGTTCAGAGTCAAAAGCCTTAACTGGAATAAATATGTAGGGTCTTGAGAAGTAAATCTCTGCATTATATTGTACCCAATCTTGCCCTAATATGTACCCTGGTCTGAATTTTAATTTTACATTTCAGTTTTAGTATCAAATTGGTATCACATACACACTTTGACAATACATTTTAAAAAATTAAGCTGTGGTGAAAATCAACCACCCACAGAATGAATGGACCCGATTCCCTCCGGGCCAGAGTGCTGCACAGCACCTGAGAACGCCTTCCCTGTTCTCTCTGTAGTTTCCCACAACATCGGTGATGCATCCTTCCAGGGTGGCTGGACACTTGCAAAGACACGAAGCAGCTCTCATGATGCCTGATGACTTGGCCATTCATTGGTAAATGGGGTAAAAGATAGTGAATCTCACATCAAATAAAAGGGATAAGGATTTGTTAAACTCATATAAAACTGAGTTTGTTAGGGGAAAATATTTTCCCACAGACATCCTGAATTATTTCAGAAAGAGAATTATGGCTGGGGAGGAAGCCCTGTTTTGTCATTGTCTGACCAGAGGGAGAATCTCTGCTCGGGCTAACCACTTCTTTCCTTCACCAGAACAGCAAGAAAGGAACTTAAGAGAACATTCCCCAAAGCAAAATTTCTGCCAAAATTGCTTTTTAAACATTGAGTCAATGTCATTTAATTGTATATTCCTCTGTACAAATCACACAAACCAGCTAGATACATATGCACATAACTTTATTCATATAGGCAGTTTAAGAGTGTTTATCTCTATACTGGAGAAATTGGTATAAACGAACTGTGGCGGTATCTTTCTTTAAATGATGCCTGCATGCTAGGCTGCAGGGTTCATAAATTAGCTTTTAGGGGAGTTCAATCACAATCAAATATGCTTAATATTCACATATTGTAATTTGAACATTAAAGATCTTGAACAAAGATCACGATCTTGGAAGGTATTAAATTAAAAAAAAAAAAAACCTCCCCCAGAATTGCATTTATTAGCTCCTGATTTCTGATTTATGTTTCATTAGCCTGTGGTGATAAGTATGGAACCGTATAAAAGAAAAGCACGAATTCCCATTTTGGAACATTAAATCCAGATTTTTGATGATAACCTATTTTTGTGCTGCTATTAGGAGAGTGCCAGCTTGTACCCACATCCAGTTATTAATCTGTAAAATGTTTTCTCTCTGGTGCACTTAACCGTCACTGACTAAGTGGGTTATTAAATGGGAGTGAGAAATGAATCAATCAAATATATTCAAATGCTCGGTTTCCAGCATTGTTCTTTGACTTCATTATTTAGGCATTAAATTCCATGCAACACCAGATGTAATTGTCAATACAGAGGGGCTTGATTTGTGGGACATGAGTTCTCTTTGGCAATTATGGTTTTAGGTTTACAAGCACACCAGAAATCCTTGCAACATGATAACACCATTAGCATGGCTTCCATAATCACATCTTTCAGTGGGATCGCAGTTGTATTTGGGAGCTGACATTTGAATTAGAGAATAGAGCTGGCCTTTGCAGTAATACATGGAAGCATTTGCATGCCTGATCACTGGTTACACACAGTGCTTTGGTGTAGAAGGTTTATCCTCAGCACCATAAGGCAACTCTTCTACTCTATTTACTCAGCTCAATCAGAAAGAAATGCATGATCACCATGCACAATGTGAAGAGCCAGACTGCCTGTGTTTGAATCCTGACTTCACTACTTCCCAGCTGTGTGACCTTGGGCAAGTTAGTTAACCTCTCTGTGCCTCAGTTTTCTCATCTGAAGATGGGGATGATGATAATAATAATATTAATAGCATTGTCTTAGTTTGGATTTCTTCAGAAGCAGACACTGAGACAAGGATTTGGGTGCAAGTAATTTATTTGGAGGGTTCAGAGATCATGAATAGGGAGTAGGGAAATGAGACGGGGAAGAGAAGGGAGGCGAAAGGGTGTGCTATTAAGCCAGTTGCCAGAGGGGGGCTCACTCTGGGTAACTCTGCTAGACAGGGCGTAACGTACAGCTCAGAGCCATCCGCAGGAAGGATGAGTGAGCCGGGGTATTGGTCATCTGTGGAAGGAAGTCCCCAGGGCAGGGCAGCGCAGCATGCTGCCCCAGAGAGTAAAGCAAGATTCAGAGGCCCAGGAAAGCCCTGGCAAAGAAACACAGGTGCTGGAGGCTGCGACTCAGGCCTGTGTGCTCTGCAGTGACGAGGGTGAGGGCACCCATGGTATCTGCTGTAAGCATCCACCTTCGGGGGTCATTTTGAGGGCTCCGTGAGTGGACCTTCACAGGGCACTCACAACACAGTCTGGCTTTAATAAGTCAACATAAGTGTTCACTTCCAGCTACCTCCTGGGGTTGGCGTGGGGATGGAACAAGATTGTGTAAGTAAAGCCGAGATCAGCACAGTGTCTGGCCCGGATGAAATGCTCAGCAAATATGTGTTCAACAAAATACCTACCCTTTATCGATCTCTGACTATTATTGCCATTATTTTTTATTCTCTTATTTAATCCTGTCTGCTAGCCCTTGCAGCCCAGTCCTAGCATCCCTGGTGGTTGAGGTCACAGGAGTTAAGCCTGGAGTGAGAGCATAGCCTTGGTGTCATGGCACACGAGGCACCGTGGTTGGAACCTGGCCTTTTCTGCTTCCCAGCTGTGACACCTCTGGCCAAGTTGCTGAACTCCCCTAATCCTTAGTTTCCTCATGCGTGTTATGGGGAGAGTAAAAGTACTTTCTCAAAGGAATGCCGTGATGGTCAAATAAGACGATGCTTGTGAAGACCTAATAAGTAGTAGCAGCGGTAGTCACTGTCATTACGAATAGGAGTAGTAATAGTCATAGTAAGTGGCAGATCTAAGATTTGAACCCAGGTCTATCTGACCATACCATACCCCATTGCTTCCAACGGGATTACCTGAAAGCGATACTTTCGAAGGTGTGAGGGACAGCTTCTAAAAGGGCTCCCAAGGGTCCCCACTTCCTAGTACTCATGCCTCTGTGCAATCTCCTCCCCTTGAATGGGAGCTGGTCCCAGTGTCTTGCTTCTGATCAACAGAACAGAGCAAAAGGGATGGGATGTCACTCCCAAGATTAGGTTTCAAAAACACTGACTTCCATCTTGCCAGCGCTCTTTCTCACCTGCTCACTCTGATGGAATCCAGTTGCTCTGCTGTGAGCTGTCCAGTGGAGAAACCCACGTGGTAAGGAACTGAGGGCAGCCTCTGGCCCACAGCTGGAGAAACCGAGGCTTTCAGTCCGATGACCACGGAGAGTGATCTAGGCAGCAGATCCTTCCCGGTTGAGCCTGAGATGGATGCAGCCCCAGTGAACACCTTGATGACAGCCTTGTCAGAGACTCTCAGAGGACCCAGCTAAGCTGTGCTCACCCACAGAAACTGTGAGATAGTAAACATGGCTGTTGTTAGGTACTAACTTTGGGGGCAATTTGTTATGTAGCCATAGATTATTATGATTTTATTTCAGAATATTATGGGGGTACACACATTTTGGTTACATAATTTGCTTTTATACAGTTTGAGTCAGTTATAGGTGTGCCCTTCACCCAGATAGTGTGCATCGTACTTGCTAGCTGTGAATTTACCCATACCCTCCTCCCCTCTCCCACCTGCTTAATTTCTGTTAAGTTTTATTTCCATATGTACACATAAGTGTTGCTTGATTAGTTCCAATTTAATATTCAGTACATGTGGTGTTTGTCTTTGCATTCTTATGATACGTCACTTAGAAGAATGGTTTACAGTTCCATCCAGGTTGTTACAAAAGATACTAGATAACCATTTTTTTTTAAATGGCTGAGTCGCGAACAGAAACTTTTCAAGTGAAGATAGACTAATGGCCAAAAAACACATGAAAAAATGCTCAATATCTCTAATCATCAGGGAAATGCAAATCAAAACCACAATAAGATATCTAACTCCAGTAAGAATGACTTTTATCAAAAAGTCCCAAAACAACAGATGCTAGTGTGGATGCAGAGAGATAGGAACACTCTTACACTGCTTGTGGGACTGCAAACTAGTACAACCTCTATGGAAAGTAATATGGATACCACAAAGAACTAAAAATAGACCTAGCATTTGATCCAGCAATCCCACTACTAGGTATTTGCCCAAAGGAAAAAAAAAAAGACATTTTATAAAAAAGACACTTGCACTTGAATGTTTATAACAGCACAATTCACAATCGCAAAGATGTGGAAGCAGCCGTAGATTATTAATACAGAACTTAATAAGGTTTTTTCAGTCACCCCAGCATAAACAAGAACTATAATACTTAGCTCAATGCCCTAAAAGGCAATTCCTCTTTTTGTTCTAATAGTACCTTGAGAGAGGAAGGTCAAAACATTGTCCATTGGCTCAAAAACGATGCTTTAGACTAGCAGTTTTCGAATATTTTGATCCATGGAAACTTCTGTTTGAATTGAATGTTGCAGAGGGTGGTCCAACTGCGGAACCTAGAAAAACAAGATGTTGAATCATCGTCTCTAGGAGAGTGAAGCCCTGGAGCCCACTTGGTCTTTAAAGGTGAAAAGACTGCCACTTCCCAGGTGTTACTCCTTGATGATGGGACACAGGTAGTGAGATACAGTAAACAGGCTCTAATCAGCCCCATTTCCCAAGTAGGTACATGCGCTGGATGGGCAGGAAGGATGGATGCTGTGTGCAAGGGAATCGTGAGAGCCAGGAGGCCCTGCTTTGAGATGCGAGGCCTTCTAGGGAATCTAGTCTGTGTTCCTGTACCGGAGTCAGGCAGAAGGCTGACCCTGGGGTCTCTGCTATCTCTGTCTTATGTCAGAAACCTTCGTGTGCTCTGGTAAAGAGAGCGAGGACTGAAATATAAGACTGCCTTTGGAAGGGGTGAAAGGCAGCGGGAAGGGAATAAAAAGTGGCTAGAAATGAGGGACTGTTTCTCATTTTGAACATGAGCAACTTCATCTGCTGAAGAATCCCCCGGGGTGGAGAACAGAACATAAGGACATTTCAGGTAAGGATGCATTAAACAGATGGATGCAGCATGTGTTTGCCAGGAATGCCTGATGATTGGAGCTACCTGGGGGAAATGTTCAAGAACGTATTCCCGGGTTCTGTTTGAGATAGGCTGAATCAGAATCCCTGGGGTAGGAGTCTGAGAGACTATGGATGGAACAAATGTCCAGGGTGATTGCAAGTGGGGACATGGGCATTTGGTAAAGCTATACTCATTTCTAGTTCCAAACATCCATCCGTCTATCCATCCATCTGTTCGTTCAGTTATCCACTCATTCATTCATCTGGGCATCTATTTAATCATTCAACCCAGTGTCTAGTGTGTGTCAGGCATTATAATGGCTTCCAGGAATGCAAAGACAGATGGCACATGGTCCCTAATAGGTCAGGAAATAGACTGGTCCGGAAATGGACAAGGAAGAGCCCTTTACAATGTGGCATGATGAGAAGGATCTATGGCAGAGGAAATGAAAAAGGAGAGGCACCTAATATATACTGATTGCCTCCAAACCTGCCTAATTTAACTTCTAGCCACCAATTCTTTTACTTGGTTATTTAAAGTGAAAGTAATGTAATTTAAATATGTCCTTGCATATTCACTCTTAGGAACAGCCCTGTTCATCCAACTGTTCTAAGGATTTCAAAGGGACACACCATCCCTGTATTTCTGGAATTCTAATTAGCAAGCCAGGTGGAATTGACTTGATTTTTAAACATCCTTTCCCCAGCTAGGACTTCTGACACAATCTCAGTTTTCCTGCCTGCTGCGTTCCTTCCTTGGTGACAAAAGTACCACCAGCCCCAGAAAATGAGTCCCTTGAAGCAAAATGATTAGCTTCGGCCTCAAACGGCTTTCAAAAGGTTTGCAAACAATACAACTGGAATGTACAAGGAACAGGGTGGGTTTCTTTTCCCTTTTAAAAAAATTATTGAATCCCACTGTCTTCTGAAGATGAGTATTTCTGCTGGGCAGATTTGCTTTGTAAATTACAAACTCAAGTGGCTTTCTTTTTTTTTTTTTATCTCCGCTTCAGTGAACCGGGAATTAGACATATTTGCAATCAAATAAAATGTGAGGGCTCTTGACGGGTTGGAATTCTGTCAGCTCTGAGACTCAGATGTATGGAATGCGGTAGTGTTGATCTGATGGTGCAGCACGTGTTTCTGGAGCTCTTCCAGGAGGGCAGGGCGCTCTGGAATGATGGAATGATGTAGCAGTGAACGAGAGAGATGGGTCCTTGCCCGCAAGGGCTAAGAGTTGAGAGGTGAGATTTTACATAAATAATAAGGATAGAATGTATAAGGGCTAGGATAAAGAAAACATGCAGTCAACAAATTTGGTGTCTATTCACTCAATTATGCCAGACCAGCTTCTAAGTGCAAAAAATATAGCAGTGACCAAAATAGACAAAAACCGCTGTCTTCTTGGAATTTTCATTTCTCTGTGTATGTGTGTGTTTGTGTGTGTGTACGTGTGGGAGATATGTGTCATTTTTCTAATTTATTTCGATTGTCAGATGATGAGTGGGGTGGAAAAAATTAAATCAAGGCAGAGGGATAAGGATTGTGTGTGTGTTTTGTGTGCGTGCCCACACAAGTGTGTTTTGTGCAAAAACCTACATGTATGCACAACTACTGGATAATATAATTTTAGATTAGATGGCTATATTCATCTTCTGTTGTGCTATAATAAATCGCCATGAGTCGAGTGGCTTAAGGTAACACAAATATATTACATTACAGTTCCTGGAAGTCGAAAGTTTGAAGTGGGTCAGCAGGCTTATATTTCTTCTGGGGGCTCTAAGGGAGAATCCATTTCCTTGTCTCTTCCAACTTCCGAAGGCCCCCTTCATTCTTTGGCTCCTGGTCTCATCCTCCACTTCAAAGCCAGCATCTTCCAAACTCTCTCTCCGACTCTAACCCTCATTCCTCCCTCTTATAAAGACCTTTGTGATTCCATTGAACCCCCCTGGGTAGTCTGGGCTGCTCTTCCCATCTCCAGATCCTTACTTAATCACATCTGCAAAGTGCCTTTTGCCATGTAAGGTAACGTAGTCACAGATTCCAGGGATTAGCATGTGGACATCTTTGGGGAGCCATTATTGAGCCTTGTACAGAGGCCAAGGAAAACCTCATTGAGGAGCTATTTGATCAAGGTCCTGAAAGGTGAGGGAGGGAAGCACAAACGTAGCTGGGGGAAGTGTGCTTTAAGAGGAGGGAACAGTGGGTGAGTTTGGGGAGAGACTAGAAAGTGAGGAACAGCATGGAGGCCGGTGTGGCTGGGGCAGAGGAGGTGATGGGGGAAGGATGGGGGTAGGATCAAAGACACGGTGGGGCTCAGTCATGTGGAGAACACAGGCCAGTGCAGGAACCTGTCCTGCAGTGGGGATCCATGGGACCCGCTGAGTACAGGGTTCAAGAGCTGTGAGCAGGACGAACATCTAACTCAGACTTAGAGGGTAGTGGGTATAGAGTCTTCCCAGAGGAAGGAAGATATAAACTGAGATTACAGGCAGCATTTGTTGAGTGCTTTGTGTTACCTACTACACTAAACACTTTCTAGACAGATCTCATGTAGCACTTGTGGAAGAGCATGTGTAAAGGTGTGTGTCTGGGGTAAGTTTAGGGTGATAGAGAAATGGAAATTAGCCCTGGCGATTGGGGCTGAGAGAGACTGGTCTGGAGGGGGTCAAGCAGATGTCAACCTGTCAAGGCCTCGTGAGCATGGAGGCATGTTGGAATTTTGCTCTAAGTGGGATGGAAAGGCCCTTGGAGGTTCAGAACAGGGAACAGCTGTGATCTTATTTATATTTAGAAGGCTTGCTCTGGCTTTTGGGTGGAGGGTAGTTGGAAAGGAGGGTAGATGGGAGCTGTGACACACATGTCCTGGGGTGATGTCAGCTCAGGGAGAGAGGAACAGATGGATTCAGGAAATAGACGGTACATGTACGGCAAAGGGAGGAATCCAGGCAGATTCTAAGTTTTTGGTGTGAACAACTGGGTGGATGGGTCTGGGGATGGGGGAACCATTGGAAGAGAAAGTAGTTTGAATTCGGGGGAGGCAGAAAGCAATGGAAAGAAGCATTAGCAGATCGAAGTGGAATTAGCAGACTGAATTGAGACACCAAGACAAGGCAGAGAAGGTGGCTGCAATGAGCAGTGGGTTGGAGGAAGACGACGAGGAGGTCCACCAGCGTTGGAAGTGTGCCCCAGTGCTCTCAGCGTTTGACATTTTTGGCAACAAATCTGGCGTTTGCCAGAGTGAAGAACTTCACCCACTTTCTTATACCATGCCATGGTCTCCATCTTCAAGGAGTGAATGTGTCCAGGGAGGGGAACATCTCCTGTCATCTTAAAGCTTCTGGAATAGAGAACAATACAGTCTTGCCTGGAAGATGCTCATGAACTCGGCCCATAGCTGGGCTGGGGAAACTCCTGGGCAGCTGTGGAGGCTAAAGCAAGCAGATACCCAGCAAGCTGAGTGCTCATTTGCTTCAAGATGAGGAACAGACTTGCTGGGTAAGGGTGGGAAGGTGTTTACAACACGATAAGAAACATCAAATAGGTAAACCTGAGTAGCAATTTGGGCTTTCCCAAGCACTTTCTGTTTGTCATTAGAGGCATTTTTCTTTTATTATAAAACTCGTTTTTGAAGTATCGTATACATACAGAAAAGTACATTTCCATAAGTGAAGAGCTCAATGAGTTTTCACAAACACACCCATGCAATGATCATTCCGCTCGAGAAATAAAACATTTCCTGCCAAAGCATTTTTGCACTTTAAAACCAGATAGCAGAATTAATCATGTCTTTGTGGTCTCTCGTGTCAGTGCCCCAAATCAGGCACCAGATCCCGCTTTAGTCAGCCAACCCCAATGTTGTATGTGGAGAGAGCTGCTTCTTGAGTTCAGCCTTAGGCCTCTCCCGAAATTCCACATCTTCTGCCCATGTTCTGTTCACATGCGGCTCACCTGGTGTGCCCAGTGTTCCCAAATGAGATGCAAGTGCCTGAGTTTCTTGGGCTCTTTCATTGACTAAGGACATGGTTTATTCTCTGTCTTCTCCTTAATCAACTTTATCCAAAATGCATAGATGTTCGTGTGTTATCTTTTCCTTGTTCAAGGTAGCTGGAAGCATTTCAAGGAACCTGGAGTTTCCACTATAAGCCTTGGATTTTTAGGTCTGAGAAGATAGTCTGGGTGAAGGGTAGACTGAATGAAGAATGGAGTTTTAATTTTTTTTTTTTTTGAGGAAGGCAAAGATTTCTTGGTATGCCAAGGAATAGGGAATGCTTTTCTAGTTTCTTCTTTTCCATTGAGATTTGATTCTCCTTGTTAAGATGGGCAGACTGGGGCAATCCAGCACACTGGTTGCTAGGGTCTGAATGTTTGTATTCTCCCTGAAATTCAAATGCTGAAATCTAATCCCCAATGCAATAGCATGAAGAGGTGGGGCCTTTAAGAATTGATTAGGGCACGAGGGTGGAGCCCACGTGAATGGAATTAGTGATTAATGCCCTTATAAAAGAGGAGGGAAGGTGCTTGTTTGCCCTTCTACCACTGGAGGACACAGCAAGGAAGTGCCGTCTGTGAAGCAGAGAGTGAGTTTCACTAGGCACTGAATCTGCCGTCATCTTGATCTTGGACTTCCCAGCTTCCAGAACGGTGAGAAATTCATTTCTGCTACTTATAAGCCATGCAGTTTATGTTATTTTTGTTATAGAAGCAGGAATGGCCTAACATGGTGGTGAAGTGCCGGGGCCCCGCAGTTTTGCAGACCCGGGTTCAGATCCTGTCCCTGACTCTTGCCAGATGTGTGAACTTGGCAAGTTACTTAACTTCTCCGAGCCTTGGTTTTTCTCATCTGTAAAATGGAGATCACAAGAGGTACCATCTCAAAGGGCAGTTATGAAGATTAAATGAGATATTACATGTAAAGTATTTGGCACAGTATTTTTATTACCACTGGGATAATTATTATCATTAAAGGGATAACAGTTGCCATTAGAACAATATTACAATTATTATTATTGGTATGACTATAGCAATTTGGCAGGTGATGAAACTGAGACCCAGATTAAGTGACTTGTCCGAGGCCGCAGGGCAGCATCCCCTGACTCCTAAGCCTTTTCGCTCAGCACATGCCCCTCATTAAACCCACCCAGGCCCCTTTCCCGGCTCATGTGGTCACTGATGGCAGCTCTGATGAAGCAACGGGGACAGCTGCCGGCCTGAGAAGAGGGACGGGCAGCCCTCTGGCCAGGTGGGCATCATTTCATCAGATGACCTCCAAAGCCGGCTTGTCCGGCTGACCATCCGGCCTCCAGAAGAATGGCATTAAGGAGTTAATGAGGCTTGGCGGAGGCGATGGGCCATCTGTTCTTAATTACCCAAGTGCACGAGCAGGAGGGCAGGCTGGTGTGGTCAAGTTTGCTGTCCCCTCTCAGCCGCGAGCCTTCCTGTCCCCGCCCTTCACTTCTGCCCTGTTTCTCCTGCTTTTGAGGCTGAGAAGCAGAAGTCAGAAGCTCATGCCTAGGAGCCCCAAGTGAGCAGAGGCAGAGATGGGGAGCAGGAGAAGTGGGGTGTCTAAGCCCCAATTTTCCAGAGGCAGAGCCTGAGATAGGGAGTCTTGGGCAAGTGATTTCTCCGGGGAGTGTTCTCCGGAGAAAGGGGAAGGAGCAGCTGAACAAGGATGGAGACAAGCTTCACACTGGTGCCTCAGGGAGCGCTGGGGCTCGGATGCATCACAGAGCTGCTCCCAACCTTGGTGCGGGGGGCGGGGTACAGGTGTGAGGTGTTCTCAGCCAACACTGGCGGCAGCTGGAGAGGCTTGCACCCACCAGGAAAGAGATCTAGGGGCACCGAGAGAAGGGTGGGGAGGCAGCAAGACTGACAAGAGGAACAAGAATCCTCTCTGGAAAGAACCCAAGCCAGTTCCCTGCTTTTTTTCCGGCAAAGCTGGATTAAGTCCCATCAAACCCTGGTCCACATAAAGTCCTCCTGCTCTTCCTCAGAGGCAGATGCAGTAGCTGGTTAGGAGAATGGACTTTGCACTCAGACGTGGGTTTGGATCTCAGCTCTTCCACCTATTAGCTGGCCGATCTTGGGAAGGATCCCTGGGCTGCCTGTAAAATGGGAATAAATTTAGCACTCCCTACCTTTCAGAACTGCCTGGGAAGGTTTTATGAGCTGGCGCACGTAGAGAACTCGGAATACAGCCTGGTACTTACTAAATGCTTAATTGATGGTGGTGGAGAAGGAATGATGGTCCTTCTTCCTCCCTCTTCCCCTTTCCTCCTCCCTCTTCTTCCTCCTCCTCCTCTTCCATCTTCATCCTCCCTCCTCCATCTTTCTCCTCCCTTCTCATCTTTCCTCTTCCTTTTTTCTCCTTCCTTCCCTCCTCTTTTTTCTCCATCTTCTTCTCTTCTTCCTATTATTGTTGCTAAGCCCTGGCAAGCTGATGGGCTTGGTTTGGTGTGAACCATAGTGCAACTTAGGGGAGGACCCCAAACCCATTTCCAGGTTGACGTTATGCTACTTCTGAGACAATTGTATAAAAATCCTTGTTTATGTGTGTGATGTGTTTGGGGGAAACCTTTCCAACAGGTGTACCTGGCTTTCCCCTGAGACTCACCAACAGGCACCATGGTAGAGTAGAGAATATGAATTCAGGCAGCACAGAATTCACGTGAAAGCTCTGCCTCTGACAAGCTGTGTGGCCTTGGGCACATTACTCGCCCTCTCTGAGACTCAGATTTCTTATCCATAAAATACTCAAGTTGTAGTGATGTTGGGAAGATTAAAGGGCCTAGGCTGTGTGCGCTACAGGGATTCCTAGTGTGGAAGTGTCTGGTGTTTTGGCACATATCGATGCTTGAAAATTAGTTTCTTTTCTCACATTGAATGCTGGTGGATTTGGGTTTGAGCTGGGTTCAGTGACTTCTGTCTTGGACTGCAGAACATTTTGTTTATCTCTGGTCCCAGTTAGCCACAGCTTTGGGGTCATGGAGTCAGGGTCTTGGCTGTGACCAGGGCTGTGGCAGCCCCAGGCTACTGTGTGCTCAGGCATCAGAAAGACTTGGATTCAAAGCCTTGCTCTTCCACTTTGTGAGCTGTTTGATTGATCTTTCTAATCCTGTGTCTTCATCTGTAAAATGACCATTAATATGTTCCTGTCTGCATCACTGTGCAAATGAAATTAGATAATACAGTTTAGCCCAGGGTCTGTGCCATCGTGAAAAAGAACTAACAACAAACCATGCCGCTAATGAGATGGAGGGAGAACCGCATCTTTGTGGCTGCCTGCTGAAAACACTCAGACCATCTTTGTGATTCCAAACGGTTAATTCAACAGGCATTGCTGCCCCAGCCATCCCAGTTCTGGGGCTCCAGGCTGGATTCATTTGCACCCTGAGGTCCTGGCTCATGGTCCTGCTGCCTGGTGCATGCTGGGGAGCGTGAAGATGAGTCTAATTATGAAGGACTGAGTGTCACATATCCCTGTGATCATGGCAGGGTTTGATGTCTGGGATCCCTGTAGTTTGACAGAGATGGTGTTTGGAGATGAATGTTGGATTTGTAAGTAGAGTGCCGGGGAACTCGGCCAGTATTGCCGCCTTGATTGTAAATTCATTACAGAGCTCCTAACTCCTATTCTGAAGAAGGCATCCCTCCCTCTGTCTGGCAGGAGCTCAGGTTGTCATTAGTATTCTTAACCAAATATTATAACTTCCTTTTTTTAAATTTCAGAATATTACAGGGGTACAATGTTTAGGTTACATATATTGCCTTTGCCTCACCCAAGTCAGAGCTTCAAGTGTGTCCATCCCTCAGATTGTGCACACCACACCCATTAGGTGTGAATATACCCATCCCCATCTTCCCCCTCCCATCTGCCCAACACCCAATGAATGTTACTGCTATATGTGCACATAAGTGTTGATCAATTAATACCAATTTGGTGGTGAGTACATGTGGTGCTTGTTTTTCCATTCTTGTGATACTTCACTTAGTAGAATGGGCTCCAGCTCTATCCAGGATAATACAAGAGGTGCTAGATCACCAGTATTTTTTGTGGCTGAGTAGTACTCCGTGATATACATATACCACATTTTATTAATCCACTCATGTATCAATGGGCACTTGGGTTGTTTCGACATCTTTGCAATTGTGAGTTGTGCTGCTATAAACATTTGAGTGCAGATATCTTTTTTATAGAATGCCTTTTTTTTCTCTGGGTAGATGCCTAATAGTGGGATTGCTGGATCAAATGGCAGTTCTACTTTTAGCTTTTTGAGTTATCTCCGCATTACTTTCCATAGAAGTTGTACTAGTTTGCAGTCCCACCAGCAGTGTATGAGTGTTCCTATCTGTCCACATCCACGCCAACATTTATTGTTTTGGGACTTTTTGATAAAAGCCATTCTCACTGGAGTTGGATGATATCTCATTGTGGTTTTGATTTGCATTTCCCTGATGATGAGAGATGTGGAGCATTTTTTCATATGTTTGTTGGCATTAGTCTGTCTTTCTGATTTCAAGTTGTCTGGTAGGACTGTATTTCCACATCTAATTTAAGGTTAGAAGTGGACATGTGACTTGCTGTGGTTCCAGTCAACACCTGTGGACCTGAAGCATGAATGAGAAAGCCATGTTTATTATCTCATTGAGATTTTGGCTTTGCTTGTTACTTCAGCATAACTGATGGACTCTAACTGATACACTTGATGGATGAGTGAATACAAGATCCATAAGGGCAGGGAGTCTGCCTGATTTTGTTCACTGTCTTACTCTCAGGGCCTAGCACAGCACCTGACACATGTAAACAGTTGATAAATACTTATTGAGAAATGAAAGAAAGACCTTGGAACCACCAGACCTGAATTTGATACTGACTTTGCAACTCATCAGCTTATGTGGAATTTGGAAGTTAACCTAACCTTTTAATCCTCAATTTTCTCATTCATGGAGTGGGAATACCATTACCTGCAATGGAACTGTAGGATTTATTCTGATAATATGAAAGTTTCTGGCATATAGCATGCACCAGTACATCATGGCTAACAAAATTGTTTGCTTTGAATAGGGAAGGAAAGGATGGAGGGGAGGGACTGAACTTATGTAAATACTTCTTTCTGCAAGGAGCATTGGGGTAGGAAGGAACTTGCAGGTGACATTGATGTGGGAAGGGGGCCCCAAAAGCAAGGAGGTGGGGAAAGAGATAGATAAAGATGGATAAAGCAAGCAGGAGTCAGATACCTCTCTTCTGAGTCCAGGAGAACTAATTCAAATGGCACAAAACAGCCCCAAATATTTGAGCAGAAGCCATAGCTAGTACACTTTTAATTACCCTGCCAATAAAGATTCCTGGGCAGAACGGTCTTCGATGCACAGTAATGTTTTGCAATGTTTTTAGTAATTGGGTTAAGATAATTTATTAGAGTGCCGACTGGATGTGTTTCAATAATTGCTAAGACTAGAATATTAGCCTTTTCTCCCTGAATGCAAATCACTCCCCAATGGGCCAAAGCATTGGAGAATATTGTTCTAAATATGCAAATCACTTTGAGACAAATTCCAAGTGCTGACCATAGCATCTATGTGAGCATTTATTTTAATTTGCACTTGGAAACTCCCTGAACTTTGAGTCCCATGTTGGGGGCTTGTTTTGTTGGCAAGGTCACAGGCTGTGGTGGATTGACCTACTACTGTTTTTATTAAAATTAGAGGAAACCTATGTGCAGATGGGAAGTAAGGAGGGTCAGTGAGGGCCCTGCCAAGGTTATTAGCAGCATGAGAGACATAGTTAATGGCTAAAACAGATTTTCCCTCATGTCTATTTTTCTACTGAGCTTGTTGAGGGGAAAACAATCTAACCCTATTTAAGAAAAATAATCAGCAGAAGTATTAACAGAGGAATTGAGAGGATGAGAGAGTCTTGCCTTGGCGGAGGGGGCATGTTTGCAATCAAGATTGAAAGATAATAAGCTTCTTAAGGTTAATTTGGTTTATCTGGCACTAACAGCATCGGGAGAAAGAACTCACTTAATAGAAGCTTTGCATTGTTGGGAAATAACAATAGTAGTGGGAGTTGCCTGTGTGTAGTGCTTATAATACCAGACAGGGTCCCAGGCATATCATGCGTATCTAAGTCATCTAATCTCACAACAACCCAATGAGGGGAGATATTATTACCCCCATGAAGAAGTTGAGTCTTGGAGAAATGAAGTATATTGGTTGGGAAAGGTCTCCTTCCTTAAAGTGGTAGAGCCAGCCTTTGAACCAAGAACTTGCAATTCCAAGGTCCTGCATTGAACCACAGGCTACGTTGTAGCCACAATTTACTCAACAGTCATTGTGTTTTGGGCAGCAACCTAGGTCCGTTACATGCACTAGTTTATTGGACCATTTAAGTGCTCCTTAATTAAGGTGTGTGTCACTCCAGTTTGGAAGACAGGGAACTAGGAACAGGGTCTTTAGATCTCTGATTAGTGGTTCAGTTGATGTTGGTGAGAAGGGAAACAATGATTTAGGTGGGAATGGAAAGGCATACTGGGTGTGAGGGGCAGAAAAGATTAGCTAAAAAAGTTTCAGGTCTAGAAAAACACCCACAGTCCTTAGCTTCCTCATTCATAAAGTGGGGATGATAATTACAGAGGCTTAAAGGTGCCAGTGCCATGTTTGACACATCATGTGAGCCTAAATATCCAGTATTAATATCTCTTGTATGGGATAATAATAACTGGGATTTTCTGAGTACATAAGAAATACAAAAGAGCAATAACTTGCCACCACCATTTGGAAAGTAATTCAATCTACATCGCCAAAGAATACATAAGCCTTTATAAATGTATTCCCAACACGGGGAAAAAATTAAGGCATGATGTTCAACTATGGACCTGCAAGAAAGAAAGGAGAGTCCCCCATCCCTGTGTTAATGGCAAAGGAACCAGAATCTGGTCTTTGTTCTTCTACTTTTACATCCCTTGGGGCTGCCTGGGGGTAGGTATGTTCATGGAAGACAGTGAAAAAGACAAGTCAGAATGGTGTTTACTGTATAGAATCGCTATTCTCACCATCACACTGGGTGTTGACAACGACTCCTGCTATCCCAACTGATCAAAACCGGTAAGGAGGAGAGTGTGCTCCCCACTCTGCATAGGTGGATAAGGAGGCTTAAAGAATTACTTCCCTGTGACCACACAATAACCAACTCATAAAGCGGAGGCTCAAACTTCAGTCTTCTGACTTTGGATCCCTTAAATTTTTCCCATTCTTTCCAAGAATCCTGGTGGAGGATAGTGGGTCCTAAATTGCTAGCTGACCTTGTTGGAATTGTCACCATTCCATCACCAACCCCATTGTGACTATCGGCATGGGATTCATCGCGAAGATAGCCACTACAACCATCACGGTCAAGGTAGTTTATGAAGTATTCTTCTCCAAATGCACCTTCACATTAGTTGAGAATCTGTTCACTAATCCCATCCGTATTCCCGAGTAAAGAAGGATAGCCTATATAATAAGAGGCAGTTAGAGCTTCCCCCGAAGTTTCCTAATGGATAATAAATTATGAAGAGTACATTCTTTGCTGTGTAATTAATGGAAATTTACCATTTTTAAGCTTCCTCTGGGAAATTTTCCATGTCAAATGAATTTGTCGATGGGACCCGAGAGGGAGGATATCACAACTGTTCCAGTGTGTACTTCCTCATTAGGCAGCTGCTGGAGGTTAAATTTTCAGTCACGTCCTCTGATGGCTTTGATCTCTGATGACAGTGTTAACTCTATTCGCTCCTTGGTATCACTCTGGTATTTTAAAATAGTCTTTTAAGATAGCCTTGCTAATTATTTTGCTGGAAGTTTAATTAAATCTTGTCACAGAGGAATATGTTATCTTGGGGAATGGCTGCTAAACATAAGTCAAATTGCTAAGAAAAAGGGAGGCAGAGTAGAGAGCTCTGCATATGAAGAATGGTGCAGAAGACAGTAAATCCTGCATTTTTTGGTGTGTAAATCTAAAGTTCAAATCCTTTTGTTTGAACCATGTTCAGACAGAAGGAATTCTAAGTCTGCTTTAATTTTATATTTAGAACCAGATGTATTGAAGGCAATTAGTGTTTTTACTTAGTTCTACTTTGGAACCGTGAAGATAAATGGAGGAGGTCACCCTCTCCATGGGGCTCATGGTTGTGGGTGTGTGCAGAGGGCGGAGGATCCACAGAGAGGCACAGTGTGTTAGGTACAGAAAGTTAGAAGTCTAAGAATACTCATTCTGGTGGTGTTTGTTAATTCTGGAAGCAATCTTTTGAAAGAATGAAGTAGATTCAAATGTATGATATGGATTGATCTCCAACATATGTTTAAAATAAAAAAAACAAAGTACCAACCAGTATAGAAAAGGGTTGGTGAACCTTTTCTTAAAAGGCCAGATCGTAACTATTTTAGGCTGTGCGGTCTGCATGTGGTCCCTTTCTTTCTCACGTGAAAGCAGTCATAGGCAACACAGGCATAAAGAAATGGGCATGGCTGTGTTCCAATAAAGCCTGATGTACAGATACTGACATTTGAATTTCCAAATGCTCTTGTTTTATTCCCCTCCAGTCATTTTGAAATGTAAAAATCATTCTTGGCTTGCTGACCGTATAAAAAAAAAAACAGGAGGCAGAATTGAAAGCAGGGTCTTGAAGGGATATTTGTACATTCATGTCCATAGCAGCATCAGTCACGCCAGGTAAAATGTGGGCATGTCCATTGACAGATGAATGAATAAGCAAAATGTGCTATGTCCAGACAGTGGAATATTATTTGGCCTTTAAAAAGAGGGAAATTCTGACATAGTACAACGTGGATGAAACTTGAGGACATTATGCTAAGTGAAACCAGTCACAAAAAGACAATACTGTATGATTCCACTTATATGAGGTACTTAAAGTAGTTAAATTCATAGTCAAAAAAGTGCAATGGTAGTTGCCAGGGGATGGGCAGAGGGGGAAATGGGGGGTTGTTTAATGGGTATAGAGTTTCAGTTTTGCAAGATGAAAAGAATTTTGGAGATGGATGATGTTTGTATAACATTATGAATGTGTTTAATACCACTGAACTGTATACTTAAAAATGGTTAAGATGGTAAATTTTGTGTTATATGTATTTTAACACAATTTTAAAAATTGAAAAAAAATACACTAAAAAAACACCAAAAAGGGGGCAGGCTGGATTTGGATGGTAGGCCGTAGTTTACAGACCCCTGGTATAGAGCATGGGCTATTTGTGGACCAATACACACACACAACACACACACATATGTACAACAAATATGATAGGCATAAATTTTTGAAATACCTTTAGGTGATTCATTATTCACTTAGAAACCAGTTTCTTCTCAGCACCCCTTGTGTTATAAAAGGTAAGCCACAAGGCTTATTGCCCTAAGGGAGGACTCCAAGGAATGGAACAAAGAGATCACCATTCAGTCTTCAGTTTCAGAGATGATTTATTTTTTTCCTCCAGGAAATGGCAAGATAATTATATTTAATTCCAAATGTCATTAAGAGATAAAGGTGTTTGTTCATTTGTTTGGTCTTTCTAAATTCCAAATGCCTTTTCACCCACCCAGATGCAAGCCTGGCTAACTTAGATCATAGAGTTTCATGACAGATCCTTGCCTGCAGCTCCTAGAGGTGCTGGATGAAGTGCCGAGTAGCAGAGGAAGCCTCCCTGGTCCCAGAGGAGGAGTAGAGGGGGCTGGAAGGAGGAAGACAAACCTGTGTTTTGATTGCCCTCTCCATGAGATGCCAGAAGTGATGTTGGAAACTGAAGGATAAGTCTGGGGCCTTTCAGTGCACAATGGGGCACTTTCTCATTTTCTGCAGTGCTGAGTGAATATTTTCACTTTTCCATCTTTCAGAAGCCCCACTTTTAGTTTTGTATAAGAGCGTGGCAGGTGGATTCCCTGTAGCCTGTGTCCCTGCAGGGCAATGTGGAGATACTGAGAGAACGAATGGACCCCCCACTGGGGTCAGAGCAAGGAGGACTCAGAGCACAGGGACTTTGTAAAAAGAGGCAAGTGGCCAGAACCACAGAATTCAATGAGGCGTCCTAGTATGATAGCCCAAATATCAAAAGAGACACTGGGGACAGACCAGTCTGGCTGTACTGGTCAGATGCCAGAAAAGTCCCAAGAGAGGTCTGGTAGACCTGAGGCTTCCTTCTCCTCTAAGGACGCACACACTTTCCCCTGTACCCGTGTGACCTCTTATGGAAGAGAGAAATAGTCCTGAATCTCTGATACGATTGAACATATGTATTTTTTGAGACAGGATCTCACTCTCATGTGAGAGTACAATGGCATCATCATAGCTCACTGCAACCTCAAACTCCTGGCCTCAAGTGATCCTCTTGCCTCAGCCTCCCAAAGTGCTAGGATTACAGGCATGAGCCTCCACCCTCAGCCTTGATTGAATATTTATCCTGAAAAGTCTGAACTAATTCAAGACTGTTTTAAACTTCCTAAGATGAAGATATCAAAAATTGGCATGTTTAGTGTTTTCCACACTACACAGTAGAATTGTATTTAGAGCAAGATGAAATAAGGGAGAAAAACAGTTTGTTGCTTTTTTTTTTTTTTTTTTTTGTTACCTATAAGTCATAGTGGGTGAAGTTTGATCCTGCTACAAATAATGCTTATATAAGCATACCACATCTCTGGAAGTATAAACAAGGAACGTGGTTGTTTCTTCCCTCTGGGGATGGTCCTGGGGATCAGAATGTGAGAGAGGGATTGACTGTCTACTCATATTCTATTCAGAGGTGATGGCTATAGTCCGAGCAAGAGGTGGTGGTGGTCTTTTCCGCCATGATTTGAAGCTTGGAATTCATTCCTTACGGGATAGTCAGAGAAGGTTCTAAGCAGAGCAATGTCCTGGTTAGATTTGTACATTAAATACATTGCCTTGGCTCTAGTCTAGAAAAGAGGGGAGGCATGGGTGAGACTGGAGGCAGAAAGGTCTCCTAGGAGGCTGTTGGCATAATCCAGGAGAGAGAAGAAGAGGATCGGCGACAATGACATTAATGAGAGAGATTTGGGATGTAATTGGGAATAAGCTCAGATCCACACGGATAAGACAAAGAAGAGTCAAAGAGACAGAAGGCATCTCAGAAACTATACAGAGAAGCTATAACAGAATGAGAAGAGCAAAAGTAATCCTTATGCAATGCCCATCTCTTTTATTGCTTTGTGTAGGGCCCCTGTCTTTCACTGAAAATAGTTTCAATGTTTATGACATCTCTTGAAACTGCTGAAAGGGATGTATAGAATGTACAACTAAATTAGTCCATCCCTCTCACCCCTCCCCTCCCCTCCCTTCCCTCCTCCCCCCCAAACAGAATCAAACAAAAACAATCCCTAAACAGAACAAAACAAAAACCTTCTTAGAATGTTGAGAAAGACTTCAAGTACTCAAACATATGTGTTTTTTCATTTTTAAAATATGATACCTCTTTCCCTGAATTAGGCGTTGATGGCAGCAGAACAAATGACCCCAACGCTTAGCAATTTTAAAAAACAGTGTCTGTGGGTGGGGAATCAAGCTAGATCCATGCTTGAGGGTGTCTCATGGATTTCAATCAAGGCGTCAGCTGGAGCCTCAGTCCATAGACCAAGCATGCAAGAAGAGTCAGAGAGACAATAACAGCTGGGTGGAAATTGCAGTCTTTTGTAACCTAATGCTATAGACTGAATGTTTGTTTCCCCAAAATTCGTATGTTGAGATCCTAATGCCCAAGATGATAGTGTTAGGAGATGCAGCCTTTGGGAGGTGATGGGATCATGAGGATAGAGCCCTCATGAGATGAGTCCCTTATAAAAGGGCTCCCAGAGAGGTCCCCAGCCTCTTCTGCCTTGTGAGGATGCAGCCAGAAAGACAGTTGTCTATGCACGAGGAAGTGGGCCCTCATTAGACACTGAATCTACCAGCACTGCCTTATTTTTGGATTTCCCAGCCTCAAGAACTGTGGGAAGTATTTCTGTTGTTTATAAGCCACCCCGTCTATAGTATTCTGCTCTGGTAGCCTGCATGGACTAGGACCTAATAACAAAATTGACATCTCATTTTTGCCATCTTCTGTTTGTCAGAAGCAAGTCACTCGGTCCAGCCTACACATAAGGGGGAGGGATTTCACAAGGTCAAGACGACCAGAAGGCAGGGGTCCTTGGAGGGCCTGTCAGAAGCTGCTCACCACACTCCCCCAATCCTTTTTCCTGTGTCCATTCCTTAATCCCGGCTGCCCTGTAGGAATACATCCTACTCTATCCTGGATCCTACTGCACCTGATCTCACTCCACCTGTCACTAATTGGATATTACTGTCACATCCCAGGAGCTTCTCCATCACGATTCTCTCGGGTGCCTAAAGAGAAGCTGTCTCCTCTGTCAGTTTAACTCAAGCCTGCTTGCTGCAGAGAGAGGCAAGGTACGCTCATGCTGTCAGTGATCGCCTTGGGTGCTGACTTCCTTTTCTGAAAAAACTGGGGGAATTGCCATTGAGGCAGCCAGTTGAAAGGCCAGTGCTTGTTTCTGGAATATACAGTGAAATTTCCCTATTCCCCAAAGATCACGGATGGATGAATGTGGTGAGAGACATTGATCATGGCTAATGTGTATTAATTACCTATTATCATTATTGGTAATTACCATTGTATCACGAGATTGCTGGTGAGAGGGGAATATAGGCTTGTCTTTTCTGAAATTAGACCCATTTATTTCCCATTGGAGCTGCGGCTTTGGGGCATTTCCAATGAATCCATGAGGGAAAAGGAGTTCCAAGTCAATATTTAGAACGGAAGCTAAAGTAGGAGCTGTCCAGAGAAGCCCCCCAGTCTCCCAGTCAGATAACAATAGAGCTTAGGTGTGGTTTCAGAGAGTCAACTGAAAAGAGCAGGAGAACTACAAGCATTCTAATAAGGAAAAACAAACGAAAACTACTACTCCTCTATTTCTGCTTCTAATAATGTTAGAAATACATTCAGCTACAAGTTATAGAAAAATCCAAACAAGATTTAAACAGGATTTTTTTTTTCACATTCCAGAAATCTGAAGGCATGTGGCTGCTGGAGTTTGTTTGATGGTTCAGTAATGACAGGCCAAAACCTTTTGTTATTCTGTCATATTTTCCTCATGGTGATAAAATGGCTGTGTGTTCCTTACATCATATGTGTATTTAAGTCGGGAAGAAGGAAGCAGACATAGCACCAGCTGCATTGTTTCTTTTATCAGGAGAGCAAAAATATTTCTCACAACTACTCTGCCATCCCATATATTTGCTTAAAATCTCACTAGCTAGGGCCACACCTGGCTGCAAGAGGCTCAGAGAAAGTACTTAACTTTTCCCAGCTGCTATAGTGGAAAGTGGCAAGAGAGAAAGGGGGATTGAAATGGCCGCTGGGTAGCCGAACGGCAATGCCTGCCACAGATGTTATTACTATTCTTAATACGTTCCAGTCCTGAAAGTAATAATAGCCAACATTTCTAGAATAACACTAGTAACTCACGATTTGAATCCATGTCTGTCTAGTTCCCAGAGCCTGATCTGTTAATCAGGACACAATATTGCTCTCTTCAGCAAGTGTTGACTGAGTGGCTCCTGCATGTCAGGCCCTGTGTTGGAGGCTGGTTGGAGGATTCCTGTGCCTGAAGTGACTATGGCGCTTGAGGTGGGGCAGGGCGGCTGTGTTGCAAGGATTAAGTGACATCACAGTCATCAGGTACTTAGCACATGCATGTCATTGTCATCATTTGCCTGCTTGAGAAATGGTCACTTATTTTTCTAATTGTGTTTTTTTAGATTTTAGACTTTTCAGATTTTACATTTTTATTTTTAAAGCTTTCTTGAGGTATAATTTATATGTCATAAAATTCACCTATTTTAAGTGCACTTTTCAGTGAATTTGAGTAAATTTACGGAGTTGTGCCACCATCACCACAACCTAACTTTAGAACATTTTTATCACCCTAAAAAGATCTCCCTGTGCTTATTCCCATACCCAGTCCCCCAAACCACCGATCTATTTTCTGTCTTCTAGATTTAGTTTTTCTGATTTTTTTTTTTATGGAATTACATAATATATGGTCTTTGGCATCGGGCGTCTTTTGCGTAGTATGTTTTTGAGGTTCGTCCATGTTGTAGCACGTTTCAGTGATCCTTTCCTTGTTATTGCTGAATTGTGTTCCGTTGGATGGATACTGTTTATTTTTTTTAAATCTGTTTTGTTTATCTGTTTACCAGTTGATGAACATTTGGGTTGTTTCCAGTTTTCGGTTATTGTGAATAATGCTGTCATGAAAATTCACCTAAAAGTTTTTTGTGGCATATGTTTTCATTTCTGTGATATTTTTGGGTCCTTTCTACATATGGCTAATTTATGCTTAACATTTTAAGCAACTGCTAAACTGTTTTCCAGAGCGGCTGTATCATTTTACATTTTACATACAGCAATGTATGGGAGGGTCCCGCTTCCAATTGCGTGTTACTGCTGAGGGTAGGTCGGAGCAGTAAGTAGTTACAAGCCCAGCTCTGTGCTTCATGCAGCGAAGTGCAGTCTGCATTGTCACTTTCGACTTGTGTGGCTTTTGAGGAACTGTTTCAGCCTCAGATTTTGCTTTGTAAAATGGAAATATTAATAATGTCTATTTTGTATGGTGGTTGGGAGGAGTAAACCAGATTACTGGCCAATGTTGCTCATATAAGCAATGTCCATATTAGTTCTTATCATTTTGAGTAATCTTGGGCATGTTTTTTTCCTTCAGTTTTGAAAAAAATTGTTTTACCTATGGTAAAGTAAAAAAATTAATATTTGGGTTCAATAATTTAGAATAAGTTGCCCTATTTTGGGGATGATTTGGTGCAAGATTCCAGCCTCAACATCAAAGGTGATGGGCTGGTTGGAATCTCTATGGAAAGAAAGTTCTTGCCTCAGTTTCTCCAGTTCTCCAGCCATATTTGCAGGCTTCTCTTCTGCTTTTCTGACCATAAGGTCAGAGGACCCCGGGTGCCGTGTTCTGCCCCCCTGAAGCTGGTTTTCTCGGTTCAGTTTTCTGCACTTTTCCAGGTGGTGACACAGGGAACCATCTGCCTTTCATGGTCCTTGTGCATCTTTGACCTAGCCATGACCCTCCCAATCACTCAGGAAGTGCCATTGCACCTGAGAGCCGAAGCCATTTCTGTGCTGTGTGATAGTTAGAAAGTGATCGTACTGTAGTTCCTGAAACATAAAATGTGCTCTGCAGCCGACGAGACACGGAGCCTCATGCCGCCCAAGTCGTTTGGAATAACTGAACATGGCATGCCACGTGAGCCCATCAAAGCACACGGCTTTCAATTAAAGCAAGCAAACAAAAAAGCCAAGAGAAAAGTCCCAGGAAAATGCAATTTGCAAGTTGTTCAACATTTGTTTTGAATTTCAACGTTATTCCAAATGCCACCTTGTAATGAGAGCACAATTTCCTCTTTCTGTCTCCCTCCCCCGCCTCCTTTCTTTCCTCCCTCTTTCTGTGCCGTGGTGGTGGGGTGAGAGGAACTGTCTTGACATCCTCAGGGATGTCCAACTCACTCTTGCTCAGCTGCAAGCCCCAGCTGACCTCCAGCATGAAGACTGTGTCACCCCAAAGCCAGGTAGTGTTACTGACTTCCTCCCTTTTTAGAAGGTTTCTGCAACTTGTTTACAAGACACTCAAAAATGTCATCTTTGGTGCAAACTTAAGGGAGGCAGGGCTGAGTTTAAGATCCTGAGATGGCCCTGCTGCGGGGAGACAGAGCTGGGAACTGAGGTGGTAACACACTGTACAGTCTTTATGCTGTGCTGCCCATAGTCGGCATGGCAAGTGTGTTCACTCATTTCATAGTACGGGACCAGTTGTCCTCAACGAAACTTTTTGTCATCAGAGTTCCCAAGTTAAGTGTCTCCTCTATGTGGTGGTATATATTGACATCTGAATTGGGTGGATGCTATGGAGGTTTAAAGGGAAGTTTGTGTACCCAGAATGTGAAAAGAAGGTGAGCACTAATATTCATATTGTTTCCCAGCTTTTTTTCTTCATGAGATTCATCAGGGGCTGGGCGTGGTGGCTCACACCCACCTAGCATTCTGGGAGGTGAGGTGGGACGATCATTTGAGATCAGGAATTCGAGACCCGCCTGAGCAAGAGCGAGACCCCATCTCTACGAAAAATAGAAAAATTAGCTGGGCATGGTGGCATGCACCTGTAGTCCCAGCTACTCGGGAGGCTGAGGCAGGAGGATCGCTTGAGCCCAGGAGTTTAAGGTTGCATTGAGCTATGATGATGCCTTTGCACTGTAGCTGGGGCAACAAAGTGAGACTGTCTCAAAAAAGAAAAAAATGGGATTCATCTGGAAGATTAATACCATCCAGATTCCTGGGCTTCTTTTCAAAATAGTCTGATTTAGTAAGACCAGCCTGAGGCTTAGGAATCTGTATTTTAACATATGCATCAGGAAATTCTTATATTCAGTCAAGACTGGGGAACACTCACATAGGGCTGTGAGCTCAAATCTTAGGACCACCTGAGGAGCTTGTTAAAGGCATATCTGTGGGCCCCTGACCAGAGCTTCCTTCTCAGTGTTTCTGTAGACCAAAAGTTTGTTCCCCACAAAATTCAGATGCTGAAACCTAATGCCCAGTGTTGGGGGGGGGCAGGCCCTTTGGGAGATGATTAGGTCATGAGGACAAGGATGGAGCCCTCCTGAATGGGACTAGTGCCCTTATAAAAGAGACCTCAGGGAGCTCCCTGCTCCCTCTGCCACGTGAGGACACAGCAAAAAGTCGGCCATCTGTAGGCCAAGAGGGCCCTCAACAGACACCAAATCTGTCAGCACCTTGAACTTGGACTTCCCAGCCTCCAAGATTGTAAGCAATACATTTCTGTTGTTTATGAGCCTTTAGGTCTATAGTAACTTGTTATAGTAGTCTGAATGGACTGAAACAGCCTTCGTTCTGGAATCAGCATTTTTAATGAGCTGGCTAGTCACTCCAGGGTAGACCCTTTGCTTGGAGTTTCACGGCTGACTGTGGTCCACAGACTGGCAGTACCAGCATCAATGGGGCTTGTTGGAAAGGCAGCCTGGACGTCCTGAATCAGAATCTGTATTTTAACACATTAACTCCCATGTGAGTTGTATTTAACTCATGCTAGTTTTGAGCCCAGGGCCTCATCAAGCATATGAAGACTCAATTCTCTGAAACAAATTGAATAAGTATGTCGTGAGTCACATACAACTCAGTTGGCGTGTAGTGTAAAAATTTATTCCAGTGCCACATGAGTTGCATATAACTCACAGAAAACAATAAAAATAACAAATTTTTCATTAAATTAGAAAGGATCATTTTGTTAAAATTTTTATTTTACTTTTATAGTAAAACACCATGGCCCCAGGGAAAAATTTCTTTTTCTAGTGCGACAGTCAATGTGTTAATTGTAGATCCAGGTCATTTGTATGCACATTAAATTTGGAAAGTACTATCTTGAAGCAGTGGTGCTCAGAGTGTAGCGCTCAGGCATACATCTTTGGCCTCACTTGGGAATTTGTAAAATATGCAGATTTTCAGGCCCCACTCAGACACACTGAATCAGGGACTCCGGGGCGGGGCCGCAATCTGGGTTTTAAGAAGCCTTCCAGGTAATACTGATTTATGCTAACATTTAAGGACCACTGACCCAGATTTATTTTTGTTTTGTTTTTTTTAATTAGAACAAGGCTGATTTCTTTTCAGCTGTGTTAGTCTGTCTGTATCACTGACATTTACACCTGTGAACACACCATTCTGACCTTTGAATTACCGTATCAAAGAAGCTCATTCACTTCCATCTCACCTCTGAAAGTGTTGGGACTCCATGAATAGGAGATGAAGAATGGAATATTGACTGGCTCTTGCTTAGCAAACTTCTAGTTTGTCTTTCCCATCGAAGATAGTATTGGAACAGCCATTTTCCCCTCTCTTAGAGTAATCTCTTTCCCAAGGGTAGAAATGGAAAATGACTGTCATCACAAAGCGTTCTCACAGTAGGCCCCTCATCTGGTTGGGTGCAGTGCACTTTGTACATGACTCTAATCCATCCCTGCGCCTGGGAATGATCTGCAGGAGAGGATGCCACCCCCAGGAGGCAGTGATGCTGCTAGGAGGTTGGAGACCAACAGGGTGTGACCTTGTGCAACTGGACTCACTTCTCTGGGCTTGGATTCCAAGGGCCGATCTCATTTACCTGGAGGGTAATGCTATTGCTTCTCCCACCTTACAGATTTATTGTAAATTTCAAAAGGACATCTAAAGGCACAAGTGCTTTGAAAAGTTAAAACTGCTCCCAAATACACAGAATCATTCATGTTATGACCGGAATGTGGGGTAAGATGGGAGAAGGAATTAGAGCTGCGTGTTTTGAGGAAAGGGAATTTCTAGAAAACATCTCTATTATGCTTGTAATATTGACACAGCTGTGCTCTTTCATAAAGTTTATGCCTGAAATTAACTCTTACCTCGTTGCCTTTATGTGGGTTTCCTCTGAAGCAGATTCCAGGACAAGAATTGCAAGACAGATGGTGTATTTGGGTGGTAATCCTTGGACACACTTCGGGGGGAAGAGGGCTGGACTGTAAGACAGGGATGGAAAGGTGGCCAGGAAAGGGTGTCATTAAACAGGGTACCACTGTGGCCACCTAGAGTCCCCTGAAGAACTCTGGAGGCATCTCGTGTGTATTTGTGGGACTTCATTGGTTGGGTGCTGCTTCTGGGGCACAGAAGTTCACCGGCACTTCTGTTCTGCCTTGTGTGTGAATAGAGTAGGGTCCAGTGGCTGAGAAAGCCCTTCTGCAGAGAGATACAAATGCTGGCAGTGAGGAGTCAGGCATATGTCCATTGATGTGGCAAGGCACACATCTCTGAGTGACCTGTGTTCAGGGGTTCCTGGGCCACTAAGAATCCTAGGTCACTAAGATTGGAAGGGAGTCAGTTTCTTCCCAAATCTTTACCACTCAGACTTTGGTGGGCACCAGAACCACCTTGGGGCATTCTCATAGTGAGATGCGCAGCCAGCTATAGCTTTACTAACTGAATTTCTCATGTGGGGCCTGGGAACATGCACTTTAAATAACCCACAGGGCATTATGGTAAGTGAAATAAGCCAAACACAGAACAAAAAACACTGCATAATGTCACTTATATGTGGAATCTAAAAAATTCAAATATATGGAAGCAGAGAGTAGAACAGTAGTCACCATGGGGCTGGGGAGGTGGGGGAAATGGGAGATGTTGGTCAGAGGGTACAAAATTAGCTGTGAAGGATGAATAAGTCTAGAGAGCTAATGTGTAGTGTGATGACTGTAGTCAATAATACTGTATTGTGCACTGCAGGCTTCCCAAGGGTAGATTTCAGGTATCTACCCGGAGAGTATGCTCTTGTCATACACAGCAAAGGTAACTGTGAGGAAACGGGCAGGTTAATTTGCTTGAGTATAGTAATCGTTCACCATGTGTATGTACATCAAAACATCACGCTGTATACCTTAAATATGTACAATTTTTACTTAAAACATAAAAATTATGAAAACAGTGACCCAGGACAAGAAGCCAGCTCTCTTAACCTCATCATATCCATGTCTAAAGCATGCAGGAGGTGCCTTTATAATCTGCCATAGGTCGTAAAAGTTGGTACCACTTTTCTGGAGAGACTCTAAGAATACTCATAGAATAACAGTAGTAGTAGCTACAATAATTAAACAAGGCCTCTAGTTCATTCTGACACATATCAGTGTTTAAGATCCACTGCTTAGGCTCTGGGTGTCGGTCCTGCTCTCCCACGTGGTGTCCCTGGCAGACATCACTAATCAATCACAATTCTCTTCCCATCTCAGCATAAGCATGGCCTCAGTCAGGATCCTTCTCAGTGCCAGGTGGCAGCTTCCAGTGAATCAGGGCAGAATGCCAAGGAGCTTTGAGAAGGGAAACTGAGAGAAATCCTTTTCTTGACCTAAGTAAGTTTCATCTCAGGCTTGGATAAAAGGAACAGAAAGTGGCTTTGATTGTGGATCAAGGAAAAATGCAGCAGACTCGAGTTAGGATAAGGGATCGGGGACATCTTTGTGGCTTAGATATGACTGAAGGGGCCACTACAGCCTGCCCCTGCAAGGAAGGGGCAACAAATTCCGAAACCGAAGAAAAAAAAAGGAACAAAAAAAACAAACGCAAGCCGCCTTCAAAACGAAAATCCGGGTGGCCTAACGGAAACCTTGGGAACCAGTAAGGGTTGAAATAAGGCCCCCCCACCCCCAGCAAATTCATATGTTGAAGTCCTATCCCCCAATGTGATAGTATTCAGAAGTACGACCTTTGGGAGATAATTAGGTTTAGATGAGGTCATGAGGGTGGGGCCTCCATGATGGGATTAGTGCCCCTGTAAGAAGAGGAAGAGACATGAGATCTGACTCTCTCCACCCTGTGAGGATACAGTGAGAAGGTGGTCATCTGCCAGCCAGAAAGTGGGTCCTCATCAAGAACAAAATTAGCTGGTACCTTGATCTTGGACTTCCCAGCCTCCAGAACTATGGGAAATACAGCCTGTTTAAGCCACCCAGTCTATGGTATTTTGTTACAGCAGCCTGAGCTAAGATGTACCATTAGCAATAGAGCAGAGGGGAAAGAATGTGGGTGCAGGTCTTCAGCCCTTAGTGATCGGTGAGCCTTGGTACCAGGGGGTGCAGGTGTAGGTGGGATCATTCTAGACAATTCTTGATAGCACAGCACAGTCTATCTCTCCCAACTTTACAGAAGAGAAGAATCCACTGCTGGGAGGTGACGTGACTCACGCAAGGTCACAAAGAGTGTTTGTGACAGAGCCAAGACGCACCTTTTTAACGTCCAGCTCCATGTTCCTACCATTTCTTAGGTGCTCAGAGTGTTTTCTGGAACCTTCAGCTGCATTTTTGACCTCTGACACAGACTTGCGCAGTATTTCCCCAAGTAACACTGAGGTCGACGTCTGCTAATCAGTCTTCTGGAAACATTTATAGTGAGATTAGAAAAGGAATTGAATGAGGCTAGGTGGTCCCCACAGGGCCTGAAAATGTAACATGCAGAGTGGGAAATTAAAACGGAGTCTTTGGGGAGAGAAAAGAGGGAGAGAAGAACCCTGCTTCTCTTATCTTCCTGCCACATGTGAACTCTGTCATTGGAGCTTCCATTTCTGATAAGCTCAGCTGTGTCTTATCGCAGCCTTTGACACATGCATTGATCATTCCTTAAACTGTGCTGGGGGACGCATTTTCCTTTCTCTGGATGGCCTTCTCTCCCCCTTTTCCTCCTTCCCTCTGTATTTGTTGACATTGATGCTACATGCAGAGAAGGCTGTTTTCAAAAATACATCTTTTTAATAACTTGTCTTCCAGGAGAGGGGTGCACATCTATGCTTGGGTGAGTTGCTAAGAAAAATCCCACTCTGGATGTCTGACATCTCCTCCTATCACGGGCAGCTTTTGACAAAGAAAAATGGGCCTTGCATTTGGTACTCACTTGCAGCACAGCCGTTGATTCCGGCTTGCAGATTCCAGCGGCGGAAAGGCACCGTCAAGGCAGCCCACTTGCGATTCGGGCATTCCGCACAAGTCTTTAAAACAACACTAATGAGCCACACACAAGCCTTATATTGTGGTATCTTTTTTTTTCTCATCAAGAAATTAAAAATCCCAGTGAAACACATCTAGCCGGTGCCTTATCACTAGGCAGGGTGGTGACTTTAAAAAAAAAAAAAAAAAAATGATTACTCCCCAGCTTGTGAGACAGATTCTGAAAGCAGCACATTTTACTGTTCCGTAATAGGAAAGCATACATATGATTCAATTTTATGCACTTTAGGGATGGGAGTGTTGAGTACTTAGTCTAATTGATCAGGTGGGATGGAGAGGCTTTGGGAGCTAATTACCTTCCACATTGGAAACACTTTATTGCTTGGATGACCTTTTTGGAAAATCAGGGACAACTAAGGGCCCTTCTCAGGTTTTTTGCTGGAAAAAAACTGGGGCCCAAAATAGCAAGAACAGGAAAAACAGCTTTCTGTGGAAGCGTGGACGATACCGTTTGCCTTTTGCCATTTCTGTGTTTTAATGTGGTTGCTGTTTAATATCCACAGATCACTTTGTTTACCAAGTCACTTTACATTTTCTAATTAGAGATTCTAAGCATCTCTGAGTTCATGGTAGTGCTGGTACTGATGCCTCTGTTTTACAGATGAACAAGGAACTAGTCTAAAATTACACAGCTGGCAATTGGCTAAGTTGTGAATTCAACTCAGGTATTTCAAATTATTTTGTTGAAAATTCCAGCATTTTTTAAGGGGTGGAAATCAATTTAACTTTTTGCACACAACCTTTGTTTATTAAAAAAATGTCATCAGAATGGGCCCTTTTAGTTAAACAGATATGAAGAAAATAACCAATGTTCCTTGAGAAAACCAAATACAGTTGTGGATGGCTGGGCAGGTTGCTCCCTGCACAATGGTGGCATTAAAGCCCAGCCCTAGCTTTGTTTGCTGCCCCAGTGGGGGCATGTCCACCCAGAGGAGAGGGGCACTTTAATTTTTACAAAGGCATGAGCACTTGTCAAGTGGAGGGAGTGGTGCACCTGCCAGGAGGAGGCGCTGTTTTCTCATTTGCACAAAGGTGCCATATGAGCTCTTCATAACCTCAGTCAATATCGACTTAAATGCAGACGCTATGGCCTGAAATGCTCAGAGTTCTATTCAGTGATGAAATTTGAGATTATATTTAGCAGGACCATGCCTTTGTGGAGTTAGAGGAAAGTGGCTCTTCTTTAAAAATGAATTTATAGTTGAATGATACTTGCAACTTATTTCCTTGTGAGAAACCTGTGTTCCTTTGCCTAAAAGTTTGTCTGTAGGGAATCAGGGTAGTAGAATCTTGGTGAGAAGGAAACACGTCAGACCTGATCTCTTCCCCTTGGGTGGGAGAAAGCACTTTAAACATGTGTTAGATCAGCCTTGGCATAGCCCTTCCAGGGTGGTGGGTAACCCAAACCTCTGGAATGATGCTGTAAATATTTTGAATGCCTTGTTCGAACTTGCACGGTGGAGCCCATTGTGTGGTTGGAACGGGAATTTTTCTTCTGAAGAAGGGGTCCGTCCCTGTGGTCAGCCATCCTGAGATGGCAACTACAGCAGCCTAGGGCTGAGAGGGGGGAGACTTCTTTTTGCATCTGGGACTGGGGAGAGCAAAGACCTAAATTTTTAGGGTTTCCACTGGAGAGGTAGTAACTCTAGTGGCAGCAGTAAGTTCCTCTCTATGAAAATTTTAAACCCCCTGACTCTTTGGTAATGATTTGTTAAACTTTATGGTCTGTTAAACTTTCTGATCTGCTTGGAGAAGGAATTAATAGAAGGGCTTCTCTCCAAGCTTGGGGTATAGAGTTGCCACAGTGATGGTTTACTAAATATGATCAAACATGTCACTCTTTTTTTTTT
>NW_012148285.1:14042275-14058534 GCF_000956105.1 Propithecus coquereli | reverse complement strand
TCCTCTGAAACATAACCATGTTAAGTGCTACCTCCAAGATCTTTGAGAAAGGGACCCAAGTGCCAGGCACATAGAGGTGCTAAGAAAACGTCAGCTCCCTCCTTGTCAGAAAAAGGAGCTCTTTTAAGATAAAAAGGATTTCCCAATGTCCCTTTAATCACACTAAAAAGGCATAATGCTGACTCCATCTAGACCAGGGGTTGGCAAACTTTTTCTGTGAAGGGTCAGAGCGAATATTTTCTGGTTCGTGGGCCATATACAGTCTCTATTGCACTCACTCAGCTCTGCCATGGTTGCATGGAAACAGCCCTAGATGGTGCATAGACAAATGGGCGTGGCTGTGTTCCAGCAAGACTGTATTTATGAAAACGAGGTGGGCTGGCTTTGGCCTTTCAAATGTAATTTGCAGATCTCTGATCCAAACAGTGTTCACCTAAAAAAGAAAAAAAATGTGCACATTCATAAGCTTGATCCACCTTCCTGATCTCTCCATGAATCATTTTGGCTTTTTGTCCCTTTTCTCTCTGTGGGCAATGCACACAGTCACTTCTCAATAAAGGAGAATGCTGAGGACTCTTCTACTTCTCAAATAAAATGACCAGGAGAACAGACTGTAAATGGCTAGGCCCGCACACAGCAAGGGGATGCAGACCAGCCTGGCACACTCTCCCCGGCCCTCCTCCTCCAGCGTCCATCTCTTTATTTAACTCACTGACCCATTTTGCCCTCTTGGGAATCAACTGGATTTGAAATGACACCTTTAGCATATTTTTAAATCTTTTTTGCCCTACTTTTCCACATTCATCCATGGATGGCAGAAAGTTTTCAAATTAAGTGTCACTGCTCAAAGTCAAAAATTAATTAATTAGTCAGTGGCCAGACACGCGCAGTGCCCAGAATGCTTATCAGTCCGCCTCAAAAGCTTCGCTAATTAGAATGAAGTCAGAGTGGAACCAGGCAGATCAAAGAGCCCAATCTCTCTCCCTTTAGAACTTCTTTAACATTGGTCCTAGAATTCTAATCATTCCAACCATTTTAATAAATTCTATGGGCTGGGTCTCGTTTTGTGCAGGGTACAGTATACAATTAGGGATTCATCACAAGTATTTTCAGTTTGCAAGTACCTGTACATGGGGCACATCCTTCAATGAAAGACTTCAGTGCAGCCCTCAAAACACAGGTGTTTGAGGTAGGTACTTACATGGCTTGCTTGACTTTCCCAAGTGCAATGAAAAACTTTGCTCTTGAAACTTTTCTCCCCAAGCCACCTGCATTTGAACAAGCACAGGCCTGAGCATATAGCCTCATAAGCACTTTTTTGTAGCTTAATAAAATTTTGTTTCATCAATCCATGATAGCACTTTTTAAAAACAACTTTATGGAAGTATGGTTTACATACCACAAAATTCACCCATTTTAAGTGTACAATTTAGTGATTTTTAAGGAAATTTGCTGAGTTACGCAACCATCACTACAATCTTGTCTCAGCATTTTCGTCACTTCAGTTAAGATCCTTCATGTCCGTTTACAGTTAATCCGTAATCCCATCCCTAACCCCTGGCAACAACCATCTACTTTGTCTCTCTCTCTATTTGCCTTTTTGAGGAAGTTTATAGAAATGGGACCGTATGATATGTAGTCTTTTGTGTCTGGCTCCTTTCACTTAGCATAACGTGCTTGAGGTTCAGGCATGTAGTAGCGTGTGTCAGGATTTCATTGCTGGACAACAACATTATGTGGATATACCACATTTTATTTATTCATTATGAACATTTGGGTTATCTCCAGTTTGGGCTATCGTGAATACAGCTGCTACAAACATTTATGTGTGGATGTATGTTGTCTTTCTAGGAGTTGGAATTGCTGGATCATCTGGTAAATTTGTCCTCTTGAAGAAACTGCTATAGTTTAGATATTGTCCCCCAAACCTCATGTTGAAATTTGATCCCCAGTGTTGGATGTGGGTCCCAAGGGAGGTGTTTGCGCCATGGGGGAAGATCCCTCATGAATGGCTCGATGCTGTCCTCACAAGAGTGAGTTCTTGCTCTGTTGGTTCCCATAAGAGCTGGTTGTTAAAAAGAGCCTGGCACCTGCCCTCTCTCTTGCTTCCTCTCCTGCCATGTGGTCTCTTCACAGGCCAGCTCCCTTCGCCTTGCCCCATGACTGGAAGCAGCCTGAGGCGCTCACCAGAAGCAGGTGTTGGTACCATGCTTCCTGTACAGCCTGCAGAGCTGTGAGCCAAATAAACCTTTCTTTATACATTACCCAGCCTCAGGTATACACTAAGTGGACTAAGACACTACCAAACTTTCTTCCAAAGCAGCTGACCATTTCTACATTTTCACCAGCTAAGTATGAGGGTCGCCGTTGTTCTACATTCTCACCAATAGAATTGTAGTTGTTATTGTCTGTCGTTTTGGTCATAGTCATGGTAGTGGGTGTGAAGAGGTATGTTTTTGTAGTTTTAATTTGCATTTCCCTGATGGCTTGATAGCTACTTGATTGCATAGAATGATCTATAGCAGAATCTTCCATTGTGTATTTGGAAGAACACTAAGGCCATCAAATGCCTCACAAATAAGGGGGTTCTCTGGTCCAGTAAGTTTGGGAAATACTACAAATTATTTCTACCTCTAGTCATAGTTTACTGTATTGAGAGCTCTAACAAGTCCTACAATATGGAAACTTGTCTGAGTTTATTTTAACTCAGCACTTCCTAGATTGGCTTGAAAATAGAAATTTATTACCAGGATGTCAGTATGTTTTGGGAAGTGCTAGCGTCTACCCATTCCTCAGCCTGTGTTTTGTTGGAGAGAGTGGACATTGGGCTGGCCAGCATCTCCTATGTAGTGATCTCTGTTTCATAGGAAGTTCCTTGGGGAGGAGACCAGGAGACGTTTATCTACCTGCAGGTAGATTTCATTTCCCTGCATCACTCCCATAACTTCCTCTACCAGGGTTGGATTTATGCAAAATGTAGAGTTTCAGGAAGGGAGTGGAAAGATTGGGCTTGTGTAATGAAGTGGAAGGTTTTCTACAGGCCCCGGCATTGTTTTGGTGAAGGAGTGAGATAAACCGGATCATGGGAAGAAGACATCTCTTGTGGGGCTCACTGGGATCTTGGAGTAGGATGAATGGTGGGCTCCAAAAGATAGAGCCACTTGGAACCTGAGTGTTAATTTATTTGAAAAAAGTGTCTTTGTGGATGTAAACAAGAATCTTTTTTTAATATTGATACATAATAATTGTACATATTTATGGGGCACATAGTGATGTTTCAATACATACAATGTATAGTGATCATATCAGGGTAATTAGCATATGGATCATCCCAAACGTTTATCACTTCTTTATGTTGGGAACATTCTATATCCTCTCTTCTAGCTATTTGAAAAAATATATTATTGTGAACTATAATCATTCTACAGTTCTATAGAGCACTGCAAGATTACAGCTACATAGGAATAACTTCTAGTGTTTAGTTGAGTTTTGACATGGCAGATAATATTGGACAGAGCTGAGAGCTCACAGGTCAAAATGCAACTGAATTATCCCAGATAAAAAAAATGAGAAAGGGGCATATAGGGAAAGGGAAGAGGCAGGGGGAAAAAGAGGAAAGGTGGAGAGAGGGAAGAAGACACAGAGGAAAATCATTTCATGTATACCCTTAGGACCCCTGAGTACATCTAGTGGGGACTAGAGATGCTTAGTCATATGGACTGAGGGGCAGAGGGTCCTAGAGCTGATGTCCAATGATGAAGGTAGCACATTTCAGGAGAAGCCCAGGACATGCACATCCTGGGGCTTCCCTGGGTGAACTCTGCAACCTTTCAGCTGACCGCTTTTCAAAGCCTAGATGATGATTTCTCTCTGCAGGGAAGGAGGATGAGGAGGAGGAGGCAGTGGAGGAGGAAGAGGCAGCAGCGGGATTGTGGGTGGTGGATAGGGTGGGATGAATGGTGGTCATGTTGTCTCAATAGTAAAGGTATCGTGTTCTGTTCTTAGAGATTTCTGTCCCAGCTCTAACAGCTCCTAAAACCACAGCTTTCCGATAGTTAATTGTGACATTGTATCTAATTGTATCTAACATTTATTTATAATAGCGCCAGGCACAGAAGCTTTACATATAGAACCTCATTTTTTTTCCCTACCATAATCCAATGAGGCAGATATTAGTTTCCCCTCTTTCTTTTAAATGAGGAAACTGAGGCTCAAAGAGGTTAAGTGACTTGCCCAACATCCCATAGTTAATAAGTGAGGGAGGCAGGATTCAAATCCCAGTTAGTCTGACCCCAGTGTCAAACTATTCAACCACTTTAGGCCACGAGCAGGCCGAATTTACTCAACCTTTCTTATTCCAGACCAGAAGAAAGTTGATAACAATAGGGAATTTTTACAGTTGTCTCATTGAGGAATCTTGGTGTTGTGATGTATATATAGACATAGATGCTGGCTGCAAGGTGATGTTTCTTGGTTTTATTATCACTGAGAGGCAGTGGGTGGGGTAGAAAGTGCACATAGTCCTGAAATCCAGTTTGATAATGCCTGAATGGCCTTGAGAAAGTCATGGAAGCTCTCAGCCTCAGTTTATTTGTAAAGGGGAAATAATTCTATGACCTCTAACTTGCAAAGATGTTGTCAGTTAAACAACCATATATATAAAAAATTATATACGTAACTAATATAAGCTATATGTAACTATCTAAACTATGTATATAATTACATACAGGCTGAATGCCACGCATCATGTTTGGTGCATTGTAGGCACTGAATAGGTGACAGATCTTAGTGTTTCACTATTATTACCATTTTTATTATAACTTCAGCAGGCTTGTGGGATGCATATTTGCCCCCCAGAAGTTTCTTTAACTGAAATTACTGACATAAACAAATGCCCCACACTATTTAGAGGAGAAATGAAATCTTTTTGAGGCTTGCTAGTTTAAACGTTAGTATTGGGTTTTTAATCTGGCTGAACAAATTGAAAATAGACTAAACATCTGCAGCCACACGGATACAATCAACAACCCTGCATGCCTCAAAATTGGTGAATTTTATTGACATCTTAGGCATGACTTGGTACAAAAATTACCCATTACGGTGGCTTCCCTGTCGTAGGTTAGAGTCCACCCTGGCTTTGGGAGGGATGGCCCTTGGCCACCAGCTCCCACTTCAGGGCTGGAGAGGCAGCGATGGGAGGGGATGTGGGAGCAGGTCAGACACAGGCAGGTACAGCGGGAATCAAGTTGTAAATAACTCGGTAAACGTTAGCGAATGGGACGGGTGGCATTTGAAATAATAAGCGATCCCTCTCTGAGCAGTCACTCCTCCTAACCTTTCAGAAAATTACACTGACCTGCATCTTAGCAAAGGGCATTTATCAAAGGGAGAGCTGGCCGTTCTTACAGAATCCATGGTGAGAGGGGATTTTCAGAGGAAGGCTTGACAGGTGGAAGGACTTGGCGACCCTGGGGTGAGCCCACGTGGTCTTCGAATTGCTTCCTGTTCAGAAGTTATATTTTGGGCAGGGCCTCGAGTGGAAGGAATGAACTCAGACGTCTTCTCAGCTCCTGCCAGTTGTGGTTATGTGGGAGTGCAGACCCCGTGCTGCACAACCTTCTGCTTGTTCCTTGCCTCCCTCCCTCTCCCTCCCACCCCCGAGCAAGGCTGGAGTCCTGGAACATGCATGTCTCCATTTAAAGCCTTTGGAGACGAGGGTTCTTGTTTGTGTTGCTAACCCTATGCTAGCAAACCATGTGGGGTTCAAATCAAACAGACCCTTTGCTGTCTGTGGGAACTGGCTTGTGACCTTTGACCTAGTGAACCCTTCTGATGCAAATCCCATCTGGGAAGTACTTTGTGGGCATGCCAGAGTAATGTTTTCCAAACTTCCAGGTGGGACCCATTAAGGGATCATGTCATTAATTTTGTGGGGCATAGTTGCCTTTTTTTATTTTAAAGAAATAAAACAGAAATGTCAGAAGGTATCACCTGTTATGTGCCAAACCCAAATTGTTAAAGCACATCAGTTAGAGCTGCAGTAGCAGAAGCCTGCAGAAGGATCATCTCATTTAACCTTCCTCCTCTTCAGGTGGCCTCTGAGGGTCCTCAGAACAAGCTGTGAAAAACTCAGATCTGGGGGCTCCTAAGGGCTGCTTGCATTGAGCCCTACTGTGGTCGGAACTCGTTGATGTTACTGTGCTTCTTTAGCAAAGAGCAGTGTGGCCTTGCAGTGGGCATGAAAAACCACCTCGTTAGGCCAAATGTATGGAAAGAGCCAAGGGGGTATAGCCTTTCAGCCCCACGCGAGGAGAATTTGAATGCTGAGCCCAGCCAGGTGAGCAGACCCTGAGAAATGGCTCATGGCATCCAAAGATGCAGGGGGCCAGTTTTATACATTTAGCATGCTATTTTGTTCACGCGAAACACGAGATGCCCCTGAGATAGGGACAGATTTGTTCACGTTGTCAATTATGGCTTATCCCCTGTGGTCAGGAATCGAAAGGCTGTTTGGTGAAACTAGCACAAAAGGAATTGGGTTCCTTGAACGGGTCTTGCTCTCTGGTGGTGGGGGCTGTGTGTGTGGGTAAAGGAGGGAGGGACGACTTTCCTAGTTGTTTGGACACTGTTGCCTGGTTAGAGCCCCTTCCTTCAACAGTGGTGGGACCTGTAGCTTTTTAGGATGTAATTCCTTCCACCCTCCCATTTTATGAAAGAGAAAGTGAAAGCTAGGAGAGGTTAAGTGTTTGGAAACAGACTTGAATGATGTCAGAAGTAATTTCTCTTCATCTCTCATCTTTGGCTCTTGCCTGCACATTAGCATAAAGCTTTCTGTAGCTCTCAGGATGCAGACAAGCTGCCTCCCTGGGGTTGAAAATGTGGGTGCCTACAGATCTCATTTTTTTTTTTCATTATGCAGCTTCAACTACTTGGAGAGGTTGTTCTGATCTTCTTTCTCCTGCTTCCAAGATTGCTAAAGAAGGGAATTCACTGGCCCAGCTCATTTCAGCAGCTCACCCCTGGCCCGTAAGATAAGCTGGGGGTGTTGCAATGCACGGCCATCAGGGCTCCAATGGGGACAACGTGGGAGGAGTTGGGGGAAGGGATGATTCTACGAATAAGGAAGGGGGCTTGGGGGAGAATGCTGGAAAGAAAGAAAAAAGCAGATACTTGTCTTAACAGCCTCTTCCTATTCACGGTGCCTTACTTTCCCAAAACCTCACTGCAGGACCATGTTCATTCATTTGCTAATTATTTACTCATTCTTTCAACTGTTATTTAATGACCACCTAGAAGGTACCCGACAAGTTATAAAACATGTTTCTTGATTCCAAACCACTGAGTCAAATTAGAATAAGGACAGAGAATAAGGAACGATGGCATGGTCCTAAACAGAGAGAATGGTACATCTTTGCTCTAAATGCCCAATACGATGTGCTGTATCTGTGTATCTCCCTTTACCAGGCTGGGTATTCCATCAGGACAGAAATTTCATCTTATCGATTCTTGCAAAATGCACAGTATAGACGGTGGAGGGATGAAGAACACTGGCTCTGAAGCCAGACCTCCTGGATTTGAATCTTGGCTTCCCCACTTTCTTTTTTGGAATATCTGACTTTGGGGAAGTTACTTCTCTGTACACAAGTTTTCTTATCTATGAAGTGGGGAAATTGATCTGTTCCTACCTTATAGTACCTCAAGTACTAAATGAGTTAATATACGTAAAATACTTAAAATAGTGCCGTGGTACTTAGTGACTGCTCAGTAAATACTGAGTTCCGAAGACTTGTTATTCTTTGAAGAAAGAATATGATAATACTGACTGGGGGAAATGGTTGGCTTTGGGGCTGCTGCAAAGCACCTCTTTTCCCTTCCTGGTACAACAGGACACAGTCTGAGCAACATTCAGAACCAAGGATCCAAACTCTCAGAATCACACAGAATGCATTTTTCTTAGCTGCCCCTTCACCTGGAGGGTAAAAGGCAATGGAGCAATCAAACTCCAAATAAAAGTTGCAATAGAATTTTCTTTTCCTCTTAAAGTAATCTTTCAGCTGTAGCATTCTGTGCAGTTTCTGTGTAGGGGGTATTGACGTTGTGCCATATTTCATTATATTCAGTGCTCCACTTTGTGAACAAAGAGAAGGGCCTGCTAATGCCTGGGGGACATGCTCTCTGTTATCCAAATGGAGAGTATCCAGGTGGAAATGCCACCTGTGGGTAGAGCTGGGTTATAGCCAAGAGGGATCCCTTTGCAGGGCTGATCTTAAAGAGGCCTTAGTTTCTGCACTAGGCAGTTGGAACCTAAGACTGCTATTAGGAAATGACCTGCCATCAAATGTAGACCCAAGGACGGCGTTTGTCAGGCTTTAAATATGTCTATGAATCACCGGGGGATCCTCTTAAAATGCAAATTCTGCTCCAGTAGGTCTGGGATAGAATCTGGGATACTGCCTTTCAACAGGTGCCCAGGTGATGGTGAGGCTGCCAGTCTGTGGACCATACTTTGAGTAGCAAGGATGTACCATATCCCTCAATTTTCCTGGCTTATTTACAGCCCGTTTACTTATTCTAATATCGCTTTCTTATATTAAGCACACTGTAGAACTTGATTATTAATATACTAAACCAATATTTATTGAGTATCAACTCAGCTCCTGAACTTTTATAAACACATGAATTTATTCCAAACCAGTGTTTCTCAGCCTTGGTCCCATTGACATTTTGGGCTGGATAATTCCTTGTTACAGGGGGCTGTGTATTGTAGGATATTTAGCAGCATCCCTGGCCTCTATGCACTAGATGTCAGTAGCACCCTCTCTCCAAGTTGTGATAACCAAAAATGTCTCTAAAACATTGCCCAGTGTCCTCTGGGGGACAAAATGAGCCCAGGTGAAGAACCACTGTGTCAACTCAAGGTTGGTCAGCTGTGACGATGGAAACTCCTGCCATATAAATCATGCTTGTCTAGACACAGCGTTGCAAGCACAAGTGCTTTCATGTGTGTGAAAGGGGCTGAAGTTCATGGCAGAACTGAGACTTGAACCCCAGTTTTCTGGGGCCAAGCCCTGAGCTCTTTCCATTACACCACACTGCCTTCTCTGCACTTTTCTGCCTATTTTTGGCTTCCTTGCTTTAGTGTCTTTCTCTTTCAAGAGTATAATGATTATATAATAGTAATTAGAGCATTTCTTCATGCATTTAAAGAGGTGGAACACTGCAGTGATTAAGAACTCTTCAGAGCCAGCCCTACCTCTGTGATACCCCACCCTGCCCTTTAGTAACCCATGGTCCAGGAAGCGTTGCTCTCTGACCAATTGTGCCAGCCCCTTCCTCTTTTCTCAGGAGGCTGGAGGGTGGAGAGAGAGTTGGCAACTTCCTTCTCACGAGATAGGAATGACATCCTCTCCTTTATGGGCTAAGGAGGAGATGCGAGATAAGGAGAAGGGGCTGCCTGAAACACTCAGCTTGGTTTTCAAGAATGAGGAAATTGACCTCATTTTTCTTTTACCCAAGTCAGTTTTTATCCCTTTGGCACCTTGTTACCACTGACTCAGTCAATCGTTTAATTGCTGCAACCAGGTGGCTGGTGGGGACCACAACTGCTCCTGTTTGGACACCCTCTGCTTCCAGCAATTATCCGTACCTGTCTCCCCCGTGGAGCTGTACCATATGCCAGAATGGGACTTATGGGGGACCTAGGACAGGCTTAAGGAGAAGGTTGGATTTAGTGTAATCGAGGTGACACCCTTGTGTAAAATGCTCATGTAGAATGCATACACGTACAAAAGGAGTTTTCATTCTCCTTGTGTTTAATACTATCCCATTTTTGTTATACATTTCTGTGTCTTCTTGCTATTTTCATGCAGTAGTATCCATAGTGACCCTAGTAAAAGATTTTAATGGTATTCTAAGTGCGACAGGAAGCTAATGGAAGTTTTTGAACATGGGCTGTGTTTTGTTCTTTAGACGATCATTCCAGATCAGGCGAGTCCAACAGCATCTGTGATGAGACATCCCAAGATCCCAGGCTTCCAATCCCTGCTCACACCTCCAGTTTTCAGTCTCTTGTACCCACACCCTAGGTTTTCCAGATCCCGTGCCCACCCCATGCCCCAATATTCTCACACCCAGCCTTCTGCCACCCAGCTGCCCCCTCCCCAAAGCCTCATCACTCACTGTTCTCTTTGTACTCACTGGTAATTCCCATATCTGAAGAACTGCTTTCCTTTCAACTCTACTTCTTTGAAGTCCTATTCCTTTGAATTATTTTCACTTCTTGTATTCTTGAGGAAAATTCCTAATGATTGTTTTCATGAGCATCAGTGACAGGGAGTTTGCTACCAGCAAATACGTCCTGCCAGTGTCATCTTGGTGAACAAATAAATAGCAGAGTTTTAAAGAATCTTAGAGGTCATATAGGATAATTGCCCAACCGGGGCAAGAATTCATTTTTTAGGACTGTTTAATGGTCATCAGATTAACAGGGACTGGAGACCCACCACCTCTGAGGCCCGTTCACTGCTGCACTGGACAGCCTAGACTGTTAGACTTCATTCTTATATTCTGCTTTCTCCTGAAGTGTCACCATTCTCAATTTCTAACTTGCACTTCCAAAATCAGAGTCTTCCTATTTTACCTTCTTAGTGTCTCACTGTAATTTCCCCAAACGACAATGACTGTTTTCTCATAAAGCATACCCCTGCTCAGTTTTTAATTTTTTTTTTTTTTTACAGCTTTGTGGAAGTAACATTGAAATGCAATAAACTGCACATATTTAAAGTATAGAATTTTATGAGTCTTCACTTACCTATACACCTTTGAAACCATCACCACAATTAAAATAGTGAATATATCCATCACCTCCAAAAGTTTCTTTGTGCCCCTTTATGATATATCCTCTTCTTACTCCTTCCCCTCCTGTTCCCAGGAAGCCCTGATCTGCTTTCTGTCACCAGTTTGCATTTTCTAGAATTATAAATAGAGGGAACCATTACAGTTTGTATTCTTTTTGATCTGGTTACTTTGAGGGATTCATCCTTGTTGTTGTGTGTATCAGTAGCTCATTGCTTTTCATTGCCAAGTAGTATTCCATTGCATGGATATACCACAATTTGTTTATCCCTTCACTAGTGGTTTCACTGCAAACATCTAAATTGTTTCCACTTTTTAGCTATTAAAAATAATGCTTCTATGAACATTTGCATACAAAATCTATATGAACATACACTTTTTGGATAAATAAATGCCTAGGACCGGAGTGGCTGGATTATACAGTAGGTATATGTTTAATTTTTTAAGAAGCTGCCAAGTTGTTTTCCATCTGGTTGTACCACTTTACATTCCCACTAGCAGTGTGTGAGAGTTCCAGTTACTCCTCATCCTCACCACTCCTTGATGTGGTCAATCTTTTTATTTTTAACCACTGATCATTTTTGGTCTTGTGCTCTTAGAATACATGGGCTGTATCTTCATTTTCCCCAAACAAAGATCTATGATAGTCTGGCTGCCATGTTTGATTCTTTGAAACTGCCTGGTTATATTAAATTATCTATTAAACAAAATTATTGTGACCTAATATGTGCCAAGCCTTTTGTTACTTAGGATTCTTGGATGAAGGCAACTAGGTTGTTTCCTAGCAAGCAGTTCCAGGACTTAAGACATGGGTCGTGATGGATTTCCCACTCAGTGAAGTGGAAGTTGGGGTACGGAACAACGTGATGTGTTCCGGTCCCACAGTGGTTCACTATTCCTTGGATACAGCGTTCAGATAGCAAGAAACAAGGTGAGACTCCATTTATGAAGTCTCAGTGATGCTGGCCATTAAAGAATTTTGAGGAATGGCATGATATGATTGGATCTGTACTTTATAAAGCTCACTTTGACAGTGTGAATGAAAAGGATTCTCTTTCTCTTGAGACATAATTCCTGCCATCTCTCTCTCTTGATTTATCTTCTCCTTTAGATTCCCTTAGGTGACTTTGAAGACTTTCTCTCTGTTTCAAACCTTACACATCTTTAGCTTTAAAAATTAAAATGGCAGTATCTGAGCTTGGACCCCAACTGTTGTGTTCTGTGGGTAGGAACTGTGGTTTTCAAGGTGTCAATGCAGAAAGAGAATGTATGTCCTTGTAGAAATCGTCTTTGGCTTGGGCTTCCATGTCACCTGCCAGAGCCCTGCAGGGATACACTTTCCTGGGGTGTCAATTTGGCAAGATGCTGAGAAAAACCACCTAGATAATGAGGTAAAGTGAGAGGCCAGACCTTGGTCTCTCATCTGTATGTGTGCACAGTGCTGGCACTTAGGGCACATACGGGTATGGCTGTAGTGTTTTTGAACTGCTAAAAAACTTCCATGTTGGTAAATAACAGCTTCTCCGTGAACCCCAGTTATTGGGACCTCCTGTTCTGCACAAAAGAGGTCCAGGGATGCTGCTGTAATGTGACAGCTGGCATCCTCCCTAATTGGTCAGTACCTATGCCAAAATGCTTGTTATGATTATTAAATATTATAAATTTATATCATCAGAGAAACACAAATTAGCCTAATGATTATTCCAGTCTGATCGAGTGTGTGTGCGTGTGTGTGTATATATATTTTATTATGTATACATGTGTGTATGTGTATATACACACACGTATATATATATATATATATATATACACACACACACACACATATCAGGCTATGCTGGAAGTGGTACTTATGTGTTTAGAAACAAAAACACATTAGAATCTTCCTCTAAATCAGAAATGTTTCACCAATAAACCAGCGGTGTCTGAAGGGAAACCATATCATGGAGAATCACCCAAGCAAATCAAAATGAACACTTCAGCAATGGGTTCTATTTTATAGAAACTTAAGAGATCCGGTGTCAACTTGTAAGTCAGCATCTGAATTTTCAGAGCAGGGACTATTTTCTTTTATACTGACTAGCAGTTGGTTTGGAGCAACAGCTAAAGTAATTTTTTTTGGGTTAACTTCAATATAATTTTCATCATACTTGAATTTTAGACACTGAAATTGCCCATAATTGCGTCTGTCCTATCTCTATGGTAATATAGACAATTATAATGGATTATCTCTTTGTTTTCCTGGTCATTTGTTGATGCCTTTTTTGTTGTAAGGATGTGAAAACATAAGGCAATTTCACCAATTACTGGTAATGTTATTCAGATATTTAATTTATTTTATGCATGCATAATCAGCCATAAATACATTTTAGCTAATGGAGATGACAAGGGTGTAATACAATTTGAGCCTAAACAAATTCAAAATAACATTAAGAAGGTAATACAAAAGCATGGGAAGGAAAGAAATAAGCAATTCAGTCTATCTTTAGTTTCTCTTATGCCAAACCTAATGTGCACCAGGATTTTTGGGTTAAAATAAAATGAAAGGGCTTAGTAAAGTGCATGGTGCATAGTAGTTGCTTAATAAATAGTTGTTTTCTTTCTTTCTCTCTAAAAACATAGTTCACTATGCCGGTGTACTTGGTGTTTGCTAGGGACTGAATGTTTGTGTTTCCCTAAAGTTTATATGTTGAAGCCTAAACCCTCAATGGTTTTAGGAGGTGGGAGGTAATTAGGTCATGAGGATGGAGCCCTCATGAAGGGAATTAGTGCACTTTTAAGAGGAGACATGAGCGAGATGATCCCACTTTCAGCCATATGAGGACACAGCAAGAAGGCAGCTGTCTACACACCAGGAACAGAACCCCCACGATCCCCAGGTCTGCTGGTGCCTTAATCTTAGACTTCCCAGCCTTCAGAACTGTGAGAAATAAATGTTTGTTGTTTATGCCTCCCAGTCTATGGTAACGTGTTACAGCAGCCCAAGCTAAGACAGTGTTGTTTCATCCAGGTCTGTTCAAACTCTTCTCTCTGCCCTCCGGCCTAATGGCCAAACCTCAGGTCGCAGAAAGAAAGTACCATATAACCACAGGAGTCTTGGAATTAGAACGTGAGTCAAGTGGAAATAACATACAAAAATGGAACTTTGCCCCTTCCCATCCCCAGAATGTTCCCCGAAAACAAACAAAACCTGTGACCCCATTTTATCTCAGTTACACATTCTATCTGAGTGCCTAGCCTGCTACAAACTTCATTCATGGGGCTACTTTTACACTTTGATTTCTTAAGTTTGCTAAAGCCTGTTAAATCCAGGCAAATTTCTTCTTGTCAGAAAAGACGCCTAGCAACTGCCCAAACGAAAACCCTTCCTCTTTGCATACTGATTATGCCAGGGAGAAACTCATTTAGCTGCTAATCTGTCTTTAACACCTGCTAATCTCCATTTTTGTTAGAGAGACTGTGTAACCTGTTCCCCGGCTGTCTTCCAGTTAAGGGTGGCACCAGGGAACAGGGGGCAACCCATGCTGAAATCTGGATGCAACTCCTATTTTTGTAATTCCAGGAAGGCCCACATTAGATTATTTTAAATTGTTGTTGCCTTGCCCAGAGGAAAAGTGTGTGAATGAATTATGAGCAGGTGGCTTCGTCAGCAGGAACTTGCTACCACTCTGCTGCTGCTCTGCGTTCTTCCCGGCTCAGCAAAACTATATGGGGTCCCCGTAGCACCAGCAGCTAAGTCTGGAGGTCTTTCCTTGCCCCTTATAATAAGACAAGAGAGTCACATTTATATCCAGGAGTGAAGAAAAATAGGGGCATTTGGGGCTTTGGTGAAGAAGTCTGGGGTAGCTTGGCAGTTACAGGGGAGGATAGAGAAAGTTTTTAAATGTCAAAGGACCATTTTCTTTGCTTATCCTCTAAAACAAACGCCGCCACGGCTGTCCATGGACTCACCCTCTGCAGCTGCTTTCGTTTGCTGTTTACTTTTTCTTCCACATGCTCTGGCAGGAGGGCCTTGGTGTCTTCTCTGTCATTGGAAATAGATTCATGTGTTTTAAGCCTGTCGAGCAATTGCATGCCTGAGGAGCATTAAATGAGAATTTAGAGCGGCAGAGTGGCATCCTCAATCATGCATAACCCCCGAAACAAGTAAATGTCTGTTTGCCCCTTGACAGTCAAGAAAAGCATTTTACATTCTGGCTACACTTTCCAGTATCCACGCCGCTCAGTGTGGCCACTAGTTCTTTGTTGTTTCCCAAAAGATGGGAGGAGAGTGGCTGAGGGTATGAGGGGCTGAGTAAAGTACATATCCGTTTGTATTAATAATTTTGATGTTGCCTGTGCCACTGGAACTGATGCTAAACCTTGTGACCCTTAGGGATAGACCTAAACTGAGGAGGTCCCAAGAAAGGCCATTTAATATGTTGAAATTGGAAGAAATATCTACTTCTTCACCTCTAGACTCATGCCTCACAGAATTATTGGAAAAAGAGTGCAGAGCTATATAGTTATCTGAGGCAGAATTCAAATCTAGGTCTGCCTGGCTTCACAGCTGGTGCAATTAACTTCAGTGATGCAGTCGTGACTGTATAGCTAGCACATCCTACACAGGATGGTTCTGACTGTTGGATAACAACATGACCTTGCTGAAGTCTGGCCAGTTACACCTTGTGATAGCTCACTTGCTGCTTTGTTTTGTTGGGTAGCAATCATTTCAAAGCTTTGAGTTGCAAATGTGCATATTTATATATTATGTACTGAATTTTCAAGTTTTTGAATATTGTGCTCTTATGGAGTGAAAAACATAGCATTGATCTGAAATAGTTCCCATACTAGGCCTTTGAGACTTCTTTTATTCATCGAGAGATAATTAACAGACAAGGAAATGCACAGCTCTACAGTGTTCAGTTCAACGAGTTTCGGCAATTGCATATACCGGTGTAACTGCCACTGAAAACATTAGGTCTCCATGATCCCAGAAACCCTTTAGTTCCTTCCCAGTCAATTCCCACCTCCCACTACCTGATTTCTATAAACTGAGATTAGTTTAGTTTGTGTGTGGATCCCACTTACATGGTCATTCTTATGCTTTGGATTCTTTGCTGGCTTCTGTTGCTTGCCACATCGCTTTTCAGATGCGTGCATGTTGTTGTGTGTATTTATCGTTCATCCTTTTTGTGGCTGAGTGTTATTCCATTGTAAGGATCTGACATTCTCCTGTTGACGGGCATTTATGTGATTTCCACTTTCTGGCAGTTACCTACATGATTGCTATGATCATTCTCATACAAGACTTTGGGTAAACGTGTTCTCAGTTCTCTTGAGTAAATACCTAGGAGAAACATAGAAGGATCACAAGGCACATGTATGTCAAACTTCTATAAGAAAGTGCCACATAGCCCTAAAAG
>NW_012148285.1:14032175-14042225 GCF_000956105.1 Propithecus coquereli | reverse complement strand
TGCTTTGTTTTGTTGGGTAGCAATCATTTCAAAGCTTTGAGTTGCAAATGTGCATATTTATATATTATGTACTGAATTTTCAATTTTTGGAATATTGTGCTCTTACGGAGTGAAAAACATAGCATTAATCTGAAATACTAATTCCCGTGCTAGACCTTTGAGACTTCTTTTATTCATCGAGAGATAATTAACAGACAAGGAAATGCACAGATCTACAGTGTTCAGTTCAATGAGTTTCGGCAATTGCATATACCGGTGTAACCGCCACTGAAAACATTAGGTCTCCATGATCCCAGAAACCCTTTGGTTCCTTCCCAGTCAATTCCCACCTCCCACTACCTGATTTCTATAAACTGAGATTAGTTTGTGTGTGGATCCCACTTACATGATCATTCTTATGTTTTGGATTCTGTGCTGGCTTCTGTTGCTTGCCATGTTGCTTTTCAGATGCGTGCATGTTGTTGTGTGAATTTATCGTTCATCCTTTTTGTTGCTGAGTGTTATTCCATTGTAAGGATCTGACATTCTCCTGTTGACGGGCATTTATGTGATTTCCACTTTCTGGCAGTTACCTACATGACTGCTATGATCATTCTCATATAAGACTTTGGGTAAACGTGTTCTAAGTTCTCTTGAGTAAATACCTAGGAGAAACATAGAAGGATCACAAGGCACATGTATGTCAAACTTCTATAAGAAAGTGCCACATAGCCCTAAAAGTGGTAGTAATATTGTATTCTCATACCAGCAACGTACGAGAGGTCCAGTTGTTCCACATCCTTGCCCACATTTGGTTGTCATTTTTTTTTTAACCATTCTACTGGGCATCAAGTGCTCTTTGATTATAGTTTTTGTGTTTGCCTGATGACTGGTGACATTGAGTCCTTTTCAAACGCTTGTTGACAATTCATATATCTTCTTTTGTGAAGCATCTGTTCAAGTATTTTGTTAAGTTCGAGAAATTTGGTTGTTTTAAAAAGTACTGATTTATAGTTTTTTGTGTATTCTCAATACAAGTCCATGGTCACATAATAGATGTTGTAAATATATTTCTTAATATATTTGTCTATTCATTTTCTTAATGGTGTGTTTTGAAGAGCAGAAAATTAATTTTGATGAAATCCAAAATATTCAAAATTTTCCTTTTATTGTTTGTACTTTTTTGGTCTCATTAAAAAAATTTTTATATACCCAAGATCATGAAAATACTCTTTTAATTTTTTCCCAGAAATGTTATGGTTCTGAGTTTTATTTCTAAGATCTAATTGATCTTGAATTAATTTTTATGTTTATGGAGAAAAGATGTAATGGCTTATTGTTTCCCTAAAGAATTCAGTTATTTTGTCAACATTTGTTAAGAATACATTTTTTACTGCATAGAATTGACTTGGCATCTTTATGGGAAATCCACTGACCATATGAATGTGGGTTTATTTCTGCATACTCTACCCTGTTCCATTAATCCAATTTTCTATCCTATGATCCTACTATTAAACTATGTTGGTTACTGTAGCTTTAGAATAAGACTTGAAATCAAATGTTAGCTCTCCAGCTTTGTTCATCTTTTTCGAGATTGTTTTGGTTATTTTAGACCTGTAAAATTGTCATGTAAATGTTAGAGTTATCTAGTATTTCTAATACATAGCTTGTTAGAATTTTGATAGGAATCATGTTGGAGTTATATGCCAATTTATGGATTATGAATGTCTTAATATTGAGTCTTCTATAATATATCAACATTGATAATTTTTCATTTGTTCAGGTCTTTAAATTTCCTTAACAATGTTCTGTGGTTTTTAGTAGTTAAGTCTCGCACATGTTTCATTAGATTTATTCCTAGGCATTTGATATTTTGATGTTATTGAAAATTGTATTGTTTTCGTTATTTTGAAACAACTTCAAACTTTCCAAAAATGTCTTCAGAACAAAGAAACTACTACTTGAGGCATTTGAGAGTCAGTTCCCAATATGATACCCTATCATCTCCTCATAGCTGAACATGTATTTCCTAAGAACAAGGACATTCCCCTAAACAGCTGCAACACAACCATCAAAATTATGAAAAAAAACATATATATACTATTAACATATAATCTTCAAACTCCAATTTTTGTCAGTTGTCCCCAAAATGCTCTTTATAAGAAAAGCATCTGGTTCAGAATCATGTGTTATATTTAGTTGTACTAGTCTGAAACAGTTCCTCAGACTGTCTTTGACTTTCACAACTTGGACAAATTTTAAGATTATTTTGTAGAATTTGAAATTTGTCTGATTTTTTTTTCCTTTTGATTAGACTCAGTCCATTCCTCTTTGACAGAAATATCACAGCAGTGGGACAGTGTTCTTATTGTGCTCAATCAAGTGGCACAGGGTCTTGATTTGCTCCATTTCTGATAGTGCTCACTTTGATAAATTGATTAGCGTGGGGCCTACTAGGCTTCGCACCGTAAATTTACTCTTTATCCCCTCATCGTAAGCATTTTGTGTAGTGATAGTTTAAAACGGTCTTGCTCTTCAGTGAACTTTGAATTTATTTATTATCGGTATAGGTCCATGTGTTCATATTTTATTTTAGTAGGCTTTAGTCCATTAAGATCATTCTTTAGTTTGATGCTGAAATTATCCCAAATTTGGCTGATGGGAGCATGTTCGAGCTGGTTCCATGTCTTTTTAACACACTCCCTTGTTCTTTGACAATTTCCTTAATGCAAAATGTTCCAAGCTCACTTTGTACTTTTCTTTCTTTGGCCCTGGAATCAGCCATTTATCCAAGAAGTCCTGGCTTCTTTTATTAATATTTCAGAAGGTTATTTGGAAACCAAGATCGGAGGCTTAGGTGTGCTTGTTATCATATCTATGCCTGTATCTCTATTTATCTATGTCTTTATATCTTTCTTACATGGATATCGATTTATACCTACTGAAAACTATGGGTTTACAGCAATATCTTCCATTCCAGCTCTGCAGAGTTTATTCTAATTTTCTCCCTTTCCATGTTTGCAAGACTCTTTACTGACAGTGAGAAAACTAGCTCCCATCACCCTGAATGTATTTATTTGTTTGATTAATTCCACTATAGGTACCGATCTCTAGTCATTGCTGCCATTCCTGCCCACTGGTGAGGCTATTCAGGTTGCAACCCTCATGCTGGGATTTCCTCCCAAGAGGATGCCCTATTCAACCTGCATAGGCTTTGGTGCCCTGCACCTGGCCACCCTCCCTGGTGTGGGCAACCCTCCACTCTACTCAGGCTTTGACGCCTGGTGATGGGCCATCTTCTCTCGTGGTTGTCCTCTATACCATGCTAATCCTTCAACATCACGTATAGGCCCATGACAACTTTACTCAACTTCTCTGCCGGGATGCTTAACTTGTTCAGCTTCACCTGCTGGCTTTTGGGCTGAATTGTTTAGGAATGAAAGGGAAAGGAAAGGACAAAAGCTGTTATGTTTTAAAATTTCAATTTTTAATTGTTTGTTGCTTGTATATAGTTCTACAACTAATTCATGTATATCAGTCTTGTGTCCTGTGACTTTGTCAAACTTACTAATTAGTTTTAGTAGTTTGGTGGATTACTTTGGACATTCTGCATACACAGTAATGTAGTTTGCAAATTATTAGAAGTTTACCTCTTTTCCAATCTATATACCTTTTCTTTCTTTCTTCTTTTTTTATTGCACTGGTTATGATTTCCAGGATAATGCTAAATACAAGTGGTGAGAGCCAACATCATTGCCTTGTTTTCAATCTTGGGGAAAAGGATTTACTGTTTTAACAGTAAGTGTGATGAGAGATTTGGTGGTAGCTGCAGATTTTTCATAGATGTACTTTATCAGCTTGAGAAAGTTGTTTTTTTTTCTTATTTCTAGTTTGCTAAGTTATTTTTGTTTAAATCATAAAAAGGTGGAGGCATCCAAGATGGGTGACCAGAGGTGATGAACATGGGAGTGACAATCTCTCTTCGATATACTAATTTTATATCCTTTGGCCATTCCAGGGCTTTCCAGAAACCATTCTTGTTATGTTAATAATGGCCATGTAACCATTCTTTTTATGTTAATAACGGCTGGACGGCCAGGCACGGTGGCTCACGCCGGTAATCCTAGCACTCTGGGAGGCCAAGGCAGGAGGATCGCTTGAGGTCAGGAGTTTGAGACCAGCCTGAGCAAGAGTGAGACATGTCTCTACAAAAAATAGAAAAAATTAGCCAGGTGTGGCGCATGCCTGTAGTCCCAGCTACTCAGGAGGCTGAGGGAAGATTGCTTGAGCCCAGGAGTTTGAGGTTGCTGTGAGCTAGGCTGATGCCATGGCACTCTAGCCCAGGCAACAGACAGAATGAGGCTCTGTCTCAAAAAAACAAAACAACCAAAAAAAACCAGAAACCAAAAAACAACAACAACAAAAAAACAATGGCTAGATACTTTCCGGACAGCTGTCATGTAGCCAGTACTAAATTACTGGATCATACAGTTGTTCTATTTTTAATTTTTTTTTGAGAAATCTCTATACTGTTTTCCATAATGGCTGTACTAATTTACATTCTTACCAATAATGTACAAGGGTTCCCTTTTCTCTACATTCTCACCAACACTTGTTATCTGTCATCTTTTTAATAATAGTAATTCTAACAGGTACAGTAAGGTGATATCTCATTGTGGTTTTAATTTGCAGTTCCCTGATGATTAGTGATGTTGGGCATTTTTAAAAATATATCTGTTGGCCATTTGCATATTTTCTTTTGAGAAATGTCTATTCAGATCCTTTGCCCATTTTTAATTGGGTTGTTTTCTTGCTATTGAGTTGTTTGAGTTCCCTATATATGTTAGATATTAACCCCTGATCAGATGTACAGTTTGCAAATATTTTCTTCCATCTTGTAGATTGTCTCTTCACTCTGTTGATTTCTTTGCTGTGTGGAAGTTTTTTAGTTTGATGTAATCCCATTTGTCTATTTTTGCTTTTCTTGCCTGTGCTTTTGAAATTATATCCAAAAAAATCATTATCATTGCCCAGACCACTGTTACAGAGCTTTTCCTCTGTTTTCTTACAGTATTTTTGTAGTTTCAGGTCTCATGATTGAGACATTAGCCCATTTTGAGTTGATTTCTGTATATGGTGTGAGATCAAGGTCGAGTTTCATTCTTCTGCATGTGGGTATTTAGTTTTCTCACACTGTTTATTGAAGAAAATGTTTTTTCCCCATTGTGTCTTCTTGGCTTCTTTGTCAAAAATCAATTGACCATAAATCCATGGATTTATTATTTCTGGGCTTTCTCGTCTGTTCCGTTGGTCTATGTATCTGTTTTTATGCCAGTGCCATGCTGTTTTGATTAATATAGCTTTGTAGTATGTTTTCAAATTAGGTGATGTGATCCCTCCAGCTTTGTTTTTTTCTGCACAAGATCGCTTTGGCTATTCTTATGTCAGGCTACGGGAGGGGAGACTGATTCAATATGATCTGTATCTGAGCTCAGTCTAGGCTTTGTTGCAGATTTTATTTGATTCAGTTTGTCCCGGGCTTCAAATGATTTGAGTATGGGATTAGTACTTCCCTTCCGTAAGCCCTGAGATCTGAGTGCTAGAGAGACTACACCAATCTCTCTGTGCTTCTAAACAAGTTGTCAGCTTTCAGAACTGACGGAAAGAGCTCTATTTTTGTTCTACCCCCAACCTGCCAGCCTTTGGGGTTCTGGAGAGATCTCTTTACTTCCTAGTCCTGTTCCCTGCTTTCAGAGCCTGGGAGCCTTTTCAGTCCTGCTCTCCTGCGTTTGGGTCTTGTGTGAGTGGCAGCTATCACCACTGTATAGTACTAGAATGCCTTAGAGGGACGTTTTATCATACCTATTCTCAGTTCTTTGATACAGCTTAAGTGACTTGTTTTGATTCTTTGGGTGACAGCAACCATCTTTCATGACTTTCTGTGTCCACAACAAGGGGATTCACTGACTTTCTTCTGAATGCTAAAGTTGACAGATGAATTTGAGGTATAATACCAAAAGCATTGATAATGTTGCCTCAATTGATGTGATACATTGATTACAATAATGGCTTTGATTCTACATCCTTCTTCATAACTACAACCTTTGCAATATGACTTCGTAGCTCCTTTTGTAAATAGACGAACTCTGTTTCTCTGTCCCTTAAATCTGGGCTCACTTTGCATATGAGTTTTCAAGAGATACCATAACAAAATACCACCGACTGGGAGGCTTAAATGATAGAAACTTATTTTCTCACTGTTCTGGAGGCCGGAAGTCCAAAATCAAGGTGTTGGCAGGTTTGATTTTTCCTGGGGCCTCTCTCCTTGGTTTGCAGATGGCTACCTTCTTGCTGTGTCCTCATGTGGCCTTTTCTTTGTGTATGTGTGAATGTGTGTCCTGGTATCTTTTCTTCTTATAAGGACCCTACTTCTATTAGATTAGGGCCCCATTCTTAAGACCTTGTTTAACCTTAGTTACGTCTTTAAAGGCACTTTCTCCAAATACAGTCACATTGGGGTTAGAGCTTCAGCATATGAATGAGAGGGGGCACAATTCAGTCCATAACAACTTGTAAGTTACTTGGACAATTAGAATATGACGGAAGCAACAGTGTGCCAGTTTTGAACCTAGACCTCAACAGGCCTTGTACCTTCTACTTTCTTTTTTGGAATCTGTCCAGCTTCCATGATGTAGAGGTTCTCGGGGCTCAGTGACTCCCTTTACTCCAGCCAACAGCCAACCAGTCATAAGACATGTAAGACTGTCCTTGACCAACCAGTACCAGACGACCTTGCCAGCTGACTGCACACACAAGCGAGATCACCCAAGCTTTGCCAAGATCAATAGAACCTCCCTGCCCACTCATAGACTCATTAGCAATAATAAAAGCTTATTGTTTTAAACCATAGAATAATATAGAGGACTTTATTTCTCAAGAATAGATAGCTCATACAACTGATAACTACTTAAGTTTCCTTTCTGCAAAAGAAGATTGTAGTCATGCTAGGCAACAGGAGGAGAATTTTATGTAGTCCTGGCAAAGTCTCTCTGAGGCATCTAGTCATCTGCATGTGGTAGGGAAAAAACAGTTACTTTTTTCCCCAACTGCTTACATTAGAGCTCTGCTTGGGGAGAAACTGTTTTTATTTGGAAAAATACAGTAGAAGCCTTCTTATCTGACATAATTAGAACTGGTAGTTGGCTGGTTAATCTAGCAGAAGAATGAGAATTTCCTGTTAGCCATGAGCTTTCAGCTTTCTGTAGAGAGTAGTCAGTGTGTTTTGTGGAGGAAATGGAGAGTGTTGGTTATTTCGATAAAGTGGATTTAGCACATGTTGTTTACAAGCATTGCCTGTAGCATTGCTGTAGCTACTGGCCCCCTTATTTATTTAACAAGAGACCTAAGTGGCTAGCCTAAGAATAGGAAGAATCATTATTATGTATAAAATTCTGAGTTCCGAATCACAGATGTGGAAATAATGCCCTGCATTCATTCATTAATGCAGAAGACTTCACTGTATTTTTCCAAACAAACAAGTATCTATTGAGCCCCATCTTGGGAGCCCAAGGAAATTAGGAACTTTGTCATGTTCCTCCTCCGTATAGCCCAAGGACATCAGTGCCTGGCAGCGATTAGGTACCATCTACTGGTTGAATTTAGAAGTAGAGGGAACTTGTATCATTTGACTGAAGCATGGTAAATAATAATTTAAGATCTGGCAGCACAGTTTCTTTTAGGAGGAGAACTACCATTGTTTGGGAAAACAGCTTAATATAGACCACTTGGGTTTGGAAGGTGGTGAGATATGATAAGGAATAGTCAGGAAGGAGACAATGAAACAAAGATACTGTGAAAACTGGTCTGCAGAAGAGATTAATAGTAATTTGAGAGTTATGGCTTGCATGAAGCTAAGGAAAGACTAGGAGAAGGAAGAAGAGAGAAAATAGGGCTGAGCTACGTGGCCCATGAGAAATTGTTTGCAGGCAGAGAGACTGATTGAATTTAGAGACAGTGAGTTACTGCTAGATTTTTGGCTGTGCTGTGCTATGAAACCCTCTTCATTGTGCCAAACTTTCAGTAAAAGTCTGCTACTCATGTAGCCTAGGTTAAGGGACGGAAATCAGTGCAAAAATGGGCAGAGAGTGAGTTTATCCACAAACTAAGTGGTCTCACCTGAATTGGGGGACTTTGAGCAAAAAATGACTTAGTGATATGACAACCCTTTTCTGACATCTCAAGGATCTCCACAGAGATGGGGATCAATGCTGAGCTTTCCCATGGCATATGGTATATGGCTTTGCCAGTTTCATTTGAATTTTCAAAGGATTGGGTGATTTGGGGTTGCATGTGAGTATTTTTTACAAGCATAGAATGTGTAATGGTCAATTCAGCATATTTGGGGTGCCAATTGCCTTGAGTATTTATCATTCCTATGTGTTGGTAACATTGCAAATCCTCTCCTCTGGCTACTCTGGAATACACAACATATTGTTGCTAACTATAGTCACCCTAGTCTGCTATTGAACATTAGAACTTATTTCTTGTATATAACTGTAAGTTTGTACCCATTCATCTACCTCTCTTCATTTCCCCTTCCCAGCCTCTGCTATCTATTATTCTGCTCTCTATCTCCACAAGATCAAACTTTTTAGCTCTCACATATGAGTGAGAACATGTGGTATTTGTTTTTCCAGACAGGACTAGGTAAGTGTTTACTATTATTATTAATGCATTAAATTATCATAAATGGATCATATATCCTTTTACTAGCTTGATATATCAAATGGGATTACTTTTATTTTTAATTTTTAAATTTATTTTTTATTTTAGCATATTACAAGGGTACAAATGTTTAGGTTACATGTATTGCCTTTGCCTCACCTGAGTCAGGGCTTCAAGCACGTCCATCCCCCAGACAGTGCACACCGCACCCATTAGGTGTGAATATACCCATCCCTTCCTACCCCCTCCCACCTGCCTGACACCTGATGAATGTTACTACTATATGTGCACATAAGTATTGATCAGTTAAAACCAATTTGATGGTGAGTACATGTGGTGCTTGTTTTTCCATTCTTGTGATACTTCACTTAGTAGAATGGGCTCCAGCTCTATCCAAGATAATACAAGAGGTGCTAGAAGGAACCCATACACTCATAAAAACGTACAAATCATAAGTTTACTGTTTGTGCAATGGTGGACCCACTACCAGATAAATATGTAAAATGTTATCTAGAAGCCTAGAAGATGTTCATATTCTTTCTCCATCATTACCTCCCTCAAAGGTCACCATTATTTTGACTTTTATCATCATTAATTAGTTTTTCATATTCTTTTATTTTCTTTGTTTAAAATTTTAATTCAGAATATTACGGGGGTACAAATGTTTTGGTTACATAAATTGCTTTTGTACCATTTGAGTCAAAGTTACAAGTGTTGATAATGTGTGTTGTACCCGATAGGTGTGAATTTACCCATTCCCTCCTCCCCCTGCCACCTGCTTGATTTCAATGGATGTTATTTCCATATGTGCACATAAGTGTTGATTGATTAGTTCCAATTTACTGGTGAGTATATGTGGTGTTTGCTTTTCCATTCTTGTGATACTTCACTTAGAAGAATGGTCTCTAGTTCCATCCAGGTTAATACAAGAGGTATTAGTTCACCATTTTTTTTAATGGTTAAGCAGTACTCCATGGTATACATATACCACATTTTATTAATCTGCAGCAGCACAATTCACAGTTGCAAAGATCTGGAAACAACCTATTTTTGATAAATGGAGTCATACTGCATGCAGCCTATTGACTCTGACTTCTTTTGTTGAACATTTTATCTATGAAATTCATGTAATTTTGTGTCTAGCAGAAGTTTGCTCATTCTAATTGCTGTGTAGTGTTCCGTTGTAAGACTCTGCCACAATATGTTTGTTTATGTATTACATTTCTGGATAATTGGATGATTTCCAACTTGAATCTATAGTGAAAAATGCTTCTATAAATATTTTTATACAGATCTTTATCATTTTTCTTGAAGTAAGTCTACTTTGTTTGATATTAGTACGGCTAC
>NW_012148285.1:14024501-14029198 GCF_000956105.1 Propithecus coquereli | reverse complement strand
CAAGGAGGCGGATCTGCTATTACTGTGCAAAGAAAAATAAAAATAGAAATAAAAATCCCCCTCAGTTAGTTGAAGAATAATGTTGTTTTTGGCTTTGTTAGTTTTCATTTTCACACCGTCACTCTTGAAACACAGATTCTCTGGCTGTGCCAGTATAATCCTTAAACTCTGGCATAAAATCAGCAATGACCTGGGATTATACAGCTGCCAAACCCAGTGACCCAGTTTCTCTTCCCACCTGGGTAGCCTCAAGTAATTATTCCAATAGTTGGTCTGTCTGGGTGCAGGTACTAGGCTTGTAAACTATTTCATATGCAGATCTCATAGTTTACACGCACGCGCACACACACACACACACACGCGCGCGCGCATGCACGCACGCGTGCTATTCTCTCTCACTCCCCCTCTCTTGCAATTATTTTCCCAAGGCATACCACAGTAGCAGGGTAGCTGCCCTCCTCACCAGCCTCTTTGTCTTGGCCTTCAGAACAGAGAAACTGAGCTCTTTCAGTTGACCTATCCTGCAATGAATGACATCTTTCTAGAGAAACACTCTAATGTTTTACATACTTATATAAATTTGTTTCTTTCCCCCTTTTATTTTAAGCTATTTAAATAGCTAAGCTGTTTGACCATTTGCTTCCTCCACCACCCCCAACACTCTGTCTTGGACATCTTTTTATATCAGAATACATAGATCTACCTCATTCTAGTATAACATTTGCACAAGATTGGGTAATTGACCTTAGCTTTCATTCTACCCCTATCCACTTGGAAAGGCAAATGTGTTTCTCTCTTAGCTCTAGAAATTTTCTGACCATAAGGAACACGTTTCTACCATTCAACCCTAGTTGGAATTTGAAGTTCCAGGGTAAGAATAAAGTAACTGCAAACATGTTTTAAATGTGATATGCCGAAAATTGTAACCCCTGAACTCTGAGAATTTTAAAGTATGTCAAGTGCCTCATACAGTGCTTGCTGTAGAGTAGGTTTTCAGAATTAATGGTTCCCGTCCTTCTGTGTATTTCTCCCAAATAAATACCCATCTATTTTCTCCCAAAAAAAAAAAAAAAGAATAAAGTAACCTAAGAGACAACGTCATATAATGAAAGAAAGTACTGGGCTTGAAGTCAAGGTTGTCTGGGTTGATATGATTATTAGTTAACATACCCAAAGGGTGACCTTGGATTTGAATTATTGAAGACCTGGTTTCAAAATCTGTGCAATGAGGATGGTGGACTAACCTCACTGCACATCTGTGAGCAACAAATGTATGGGTCTGGAACATAAGAGTTGGTAGTAGAATCTGAGAATAGTGAAAATACCCACGCCAGGCTGGGCTTTGCCTGCAGAGCTGTTCATTTGGTAGGCATAAATACGATTATTGTGAAAAAGCTGAATTCCTGGGGCCAGAAGACCTCTGTCTTAGCTATCTGAGTATCTAAGGATCTGGGTGATGTTGGGTACTCTCTGGGCTTTAATTTCCTCATTTGTGAAGTTTCAACAATAATATTTGCCTCAAAGGGCTGTCATAAAGATCAAAATGAAATAGAATCTAAGATAGTGGTTTGTAAACTCTAAATCACAATGCAGATGTAAGATTCCATCTACAACTCCCCACCGTATTCATGCCACAGAGAGAATAGGACCAAACTTGGTGAAAGGTCTTATACTTCTTTTTGGCACTGTGGTATAACTTCACAGGAGATCTTACCAGAATTTAAAGAAATAGAAAACTCCCGATGTTCATGATTGTGCATTATATTAGAATCATCATTCCAAGAGATTTTTTTCATGTTTGGGCTAAGTCTTTGGGTTCTTATAACGGATGAGATGTTTTCCCGTATTCTTTCACTTTTGAAAACGTTGACAATTGCAGCTGTTGCCTGCTTTGTAATGAGATTGGGGATTTAGGCAGATTCTGGTAAAGCTGTGTTAGTGATAACAGCAACAGCATTTGGGTTCATGCTGTGTGCCAGGCATTGCTCTGAGAACTTTACATGGACTGTGATCCTCGCAACTCTGTGGAAGGTACTCTTATCCTCATTTTGAAGATGAGGAAACTGAGGCATCAAGAGGTGGGTTTGCCCACATTCTCACTGTAGATGGTGGTAGAGCTGGTATTTAAAGGGACGTAGATTAATTCAGAGTCTATGCTTGTAGAAACAGGATAACTTGGGCTTGATTAATCAAATGTAAAGAAGGATATATTATAAGAGCATAGACTAGCTCATTGAAATGAAGAGTAAGAAAGTAGATGGATCTCGAGAAGAGGAATTGGGAACTGAAACCTATTAAATCAGTCAACATGTCTGATTCCCAGTATGTCAGTATCTCTCCCCTCTCCCCCCTCTCTCTGTCCTTCTCTCCCTGCCTCTCTCCCTCCCTCTCCCCTCATTTCCCTTATCTCTGCTTTTTTCCTTCTCTCTCTTACTTTACAAACCAGCTTTCTCAAATTCTCTATCTATGTAATAGGATAGGGCTAGCTCACAACTGTAAGTTGTGTTGTTACCATTTAAGCCACTTGTAGAGATTGACCTTAGCTACAGTCCAAGTTTCAAATATCTAAGAGAGAGACTGAACTGGTGGTCTAGTTTGGTGTCTACCTGTAGTCAGTCACCCTGGAGGATGGGGATGGAAGTGGAGCATCACAGTGTACATATCATCCTGGAGACCTAACCACACGTGGAGGAGGGGACCAGTGCAAGAGAAGGAAGCAGTGGTGCATGGGCAGACATGCCACCCCCCGCACAAGCTATCCCTTCCATAGGCTCTCAGTGGCAAATTTTAAAAGATAATTGAGTTATTGGGAAAAGTTCTATGAATTTTAATAGATGTATATACTTGTATAATCACTACCACAATTAGGATACAGAGCAGTTCCCCCAAAATAAACTCCCTCATGGGATCCCTTTGTAACCACATCCCCCTCCCCAACCCCCAGCCACCACTGATTTGTTTTTCATCATCATCATATCACAATGAAGGCTTTCTTGAATGATTCTTGGAGCCTCTGTGTCTGGGTAGAGGTTCTTGTCCAAGATGAAGCTATAATTTTTCTCATAGTTTTAGCCTTGGTGTATATCAATACACTCATACATGTGCTATCCAAATATCAATTCATGAAATATAGACACAATTTAACTATCCCCAACCCTAACATGTTTGAAGTATAGGGAAGGCAGCGTTACTGGTTATCTGAGTGTTTAGAAATTCATTCGTTCAGTCAATATTTATTATTTGTCTACTGTGTGCTTGATTATGTTCAGGGGTGGGGGGATCAGCGTAACAGGCAAAATCCCTGTCTTGGAAAGCTGCGTTATAAAGGAATCACAGCTTAGCTTGGAAATAATACAGAGCAAACGCCAAGTTATTTATGTCACACAGAAGCTAAAATTTCCACATTACTGGACCGTCACTTGTGGGTCTTTTCCTGGGTCATCTTCCCCAGGGCCTCAGTTCTTGGTATTGTGTTCATTCCTTTCAAAACTCAAGGTGGGTACTCAAGGCATCACTTAGCTCCCTGGTTTGTGATAAAGAAAAATTGTCCCAAACCTGGTTTGAGACAAAAGTATTTTCATGATGTAATTCACAACCTCCTACCAGGAAGGAAATTAAGATTTGTGATAAAATGCTTAAGCAGTTTTACATTAAATTTTAATGAGATTAAGACCTCTTCTGGGAAACTACCTACCCACCTACTTAGCTTGCTGTCAGTCAGAGGTCTAATGATCTTCTTAACCAGACATTCTTTTTGCACGTATCCACTCTAGCAATGATCATCTCACTTTCCTCTTTTACTATAAAATGTCCCTCCCAAGGTCAGCAGTCTCTTGCCTTGCCATAAGTTTGAAATAAAAAGTTGATTCATGCTCATAATGAAATTATTTGCTAGGATACTTTGAACTTTATTTTTTTAAAATCTGCTCATTCTCAGAGCCTTTTTATCAAAAAGAAAAGATACGTGATATGTACTATAAGTATGCAAGTTGTTACTGTTGGAGAAAACTGGGTGAAGGATATATGGGATTTCTCAGTAGAAACAATTGTCTGTGAATCTACAGTTATCTCAAAATAAAAAAGTTTACAAAAGAAAAAAGATGCCATCTCTTCCTCTGTTCTTCTGTATCCAGTTTCTCTGTACATCTCTGTGGCATTTTCCTTAGCTCTCCAGAGAGACTCTTCCACTTTCCATTAGGGTCTCTCTTCCTGTTCAGTCTTCCTCTTCCTTCCTGTCTCTGTGATATTTTCTTGTATATTATAACTATGTTATATACTCATCTCTATGCTTATATTATCCCATTATTAAGATTTGGGGCCATAAAAGATAAAAGTTGTGTGCATTGTGCATTTTTGTCTTTTATGAAACAGGAAGTGCTCATGAAATGGTTGAATTAAATTAAATTTTTGAATTGATATCTGCACCTCTAAGCTAATACCTAAGGAAGGGGAATGAGGTGAACCTGGAGTCCTCCCTGGTTGCTTTTTGATGAAGAGAATGGATCATTTCTTCTCAATCTTGATGTTAGGGTAGGGATCCCCTTGGTGGCTCTTAAGAAACTCCAATACTCAGACCCAACCCCTTGAAATTCTAATTTAACCCATCTCAAGTGGGGTACAGGTATTGGTATTTTTTAAAACTCCCTGGTTAGTCTAACATGCAGGCAGGTTTGAGGACCACTGGTCTAGAATAATAA
>NW_012148285.1:14011574-14023803 GCF_000956105.1 Propithecus coquereli | reverse complement strand
ACTGAATCACATTGACTCAGCTCTTGCCCTCATGGGATTCACTGGGGAAGCAGGTGTTAAACTAATAACAGCACACAGCATTATTGCACATCAATAGTCAATGACTGTTGTACTGAACCATGGCATGAAAAGTTTAGATCTCCAAGTGCCAATTTATATAATCAGTTGTTATTCCTGAAGTGTGGTTGTAATCAAACCCCATCCTGCATGAGATAGTTGGTTTCCATAGAACTTTAAAGCTTTTGGGTTCGCAGCATTTCTTTGCCTCTCACTCAAGAAGAGTGAAAGAGGAGGTTAGTTCGACATTCAGCCTTTTCCAGGTTAGCCTGGACTGGCTTGCCCAGATCCCTGGCTGAGTTCCCTTCTATAAATCCAAGCTGGAGGCCATGCTGCTGTGTCTACTTTCCATCATTAACCCAGCACGACATACCGTACCATTAAACCACTGTACTTTCTCCCTGGCAAAGTACGTTGGAACGCCAGGGCGTGATGTGTTGGCATATAAATTAAAGTTGTTCCTTTGTCACAAGGTGAAGGGTGGGAACATTTGGAATGCTGTGAAACCGACATCCGGCGGGTTTCATTCTTCATAAACATGGCACAGTGTTAAATTTTTCAGAGCACTGCGCCTCTGTGCAGTCGACTTGGGTTTTGCTGTCTGAATTTATTGAGAGTCTGGAATCACAGGTGATTAACATAAATTTCAACCTCTATTTCTGCTTGTTGTTGCCTCGCAAGTTGTATGGAAACTTGTTTTCTTTAATGCCCACTCAAATTGCTTGGTTTTGAATCCTGACTCTGCAACTCGCTTGGGTGTCCCTGTCTGTGAGCCTCAGTTTTCTTATCTGTAAAGTGAGTATAATGATAGTACCTGTTTCGGAGGATTATTTATAGAACTAAAGGAATTAATAAATATAAGTGCTTTGAATATCAGTTGTTGGCATCTTATAGGTACTCAACTGTTAACTATCATTTTGTTACAAATATGATTTTAGCTAGTGCTTTGTAATTACTTTGAGGGATGGGGGAGAGGAACTAGTATTTATTGAGCTGAGCACCCTTCCAAATTTTGCCCCTTCCATTTCCATTTTTGAGATAAGGAATGTGAACCTTGGAAAGGTACAGTAATTGTGTCAAAGTGAGAACCACCTAAAGTGAGGAGCACAGTGAGAATTGGAGGCCACATATATGCCTTATGAACTTCACAAGTCCATAATTTTACCCCTTTGTGATGGTCATCATTAAAACACACCTCCAGGTACCCTCAGTGCAGTTGTCCCCCAGGCCTCTGGGTCCCCTGTAGGAGAAGTCATACGCCACCTCACCTGGTGGTTGAAACCTTGGAACAAGTTGAGCACACTTCAAGCACAGCGTGTGTGCTCACATTTTCCCAGCATTACTGCAATCGTGTCTAGTAATCGTATCAAATTCCAGTGTTTATTACACTCCTGCTTCTTATTTGTCTCACTAAATGAAGCTCAGCTAAGGTAGTTGTGGAAGGATTATTGGAAATCTCCCCAATGCCAAAGTTTCTTTCTAAAATAAAATATATCTACTAGTAGTATACCATAGAGTAGTATATCCTATCAACTGACACATCTGTCAGCTTGATATCCAGTTGATTTCCAAGTATTGTTGGGTTTTCCTCCTAAACGCTTCTTTTTTTTCCCTAAATACCTCTTGAATTTATATTCCTCCTTCTCCTTTACAACTTATTCTTCACATTGACCATTGATGCCAGAGTGATCTTTCAATAATGCTAAATTACCCTCATGCCACTTGCCTAGAATCCTCAATGGCTGCACACTGCCCGTAGGCTAGAACTGAATCCTGACCATGGCCCTGCATGTATGTAGCATTACATTGTGTTCCAGGCAAGGAGCGCAGCATACGCAAAGGCCTCTAACAACCCTTCCAGAACCTTCATTCACCTCTTGTTCTCTGCTGTCCTAGCTCCAACCACCTCAGGTTTCATCATTGCTTCTGGCTTAGAGCCTTGGCATGTGCCGTTTTCTTTGCCTGGAACACATTTCCATTCTCTACCTTGCTTGTTAACTGGTTCTCGTCTGTTAGTATTCAGCTCAAATGCTACTTCCTCAAGAAAACTTTCTCTGATCATCCATGTTAGGGTGAGTTCCCCAATATTCACATGCAAAGTGCCCCACAGATCTTCTTTAAAGCATTTGTCATGATCATAACTGAATATTTAATTGTATAATGCTTTGTTTGATCTCCTCCACCAGCATGGAAACCTTACAAAGACAGACACTATGTCTTTCTTATTCTTCACTGTGTATATTTCCAGCCCCATGCATACAGTAGGTCTTGGATAAATATTTTCTGAATGAATTAATAAACTCCAGAGGCAGACTGGATTTTTTTTTCTCCCCTAAAATAGGTTGTGATCTGACTGATAAGCTTTATTCTCTTAAACCAAAGCAGGATTCCAAAAGTATCCACTTTTTAAACAGGCTTAATCCCATTACACATACAGTTTGGGGAAATCCTGTTAGAGCATGCCATGCAGCTTGGTCAGTAAGTACGGCCAGCATTACCAAGGTCTAAAAACAGACTTGTGTGCAGTGGCTGTTCCAGCAGAGTCCCTGCTTCAGGCCAGTTTCTCCAATGCGACTATCTTGCTTTAATATGTACATGATCTGCCTCTAACAAATTGCTTTAATAATGGCCGTCTCCAGCAGAACAAACCTGTAACAGAGGCATTTTTCCTTGGCTAGAGTCACAGAATAGACCAATGCCATGTTTGGAAGAGGTAGAAATCAAGTGACACTGGCTATTCTCTCTTTCCAGAGTTTGTCTTTGTTGAATCCTTTCCTCCTTTTAGGTGATAAAACTCATTTTTCTTGCATCCCATTTCTTGAACCACCTGGCAGTAGTCTTGGCCTCCAGAATACATAGGCACAATGAGCTTATTCATCCTCCCTTCCAACTCTTCCTCTCACCATTGTTGCAGTCAGCACTCTGACTGCCAAGAGCAGATTCATCAATGACCACAGGAAAGGGCGCTAACGTCCATATGGTTCACTCCACTGTGATGGCTAAAAAACTCCGTTAACTTTGGGAGTTGTCATTCTGGGTGGATGCCCATGGAATCAACTCATGATTCCTTCTCATTTCTGGGCAAATTTCGGAAGGGAGGCTTTAAGTAGACCTGGTGGGATGAAAACAAAGTAGATCTGGAAAGCTGAATGACAGCATCCCCTGACACTTGTGAAACTCAGAAATAAGGAAAGGGAGGCAGAAGGAAAAAAAATAGCAGCCAATAGTTTTTTAAAAATTTAGATAAGAAAGCCAATACCTGCTTCTAGAGCTAATATCCCTAATATTTAAAAGGCTGTGATGCCACGATGTACTGAAATACCTATTCCTTCAAGGAGAGCACCAGGAACAGATAATGCCAGCCTTGGTTAGCCTGGGTCAAATCTAGCCAGGTTGCTCATCTTGGCCACCTAGGTTTTGAAAATAGACTGTGAACATCCTTCTTAGAGGGAGGCAGGGACGTCTGATATTGACCATTCCCAGGGAGGATAGGCAGTAACAAAAACAACATCATAATATTTAAGGAGTACTTAGATGCCGGGAACTAAGTGCATTTTGTGTCATTATCCCATGCAGTCCTCACAGCAATCCCATGAGGCAGTTTTATTATTAACTCCATTTTACAGAAAAGGAGTCTGAGGCTCAGAGTGGTCCAAGACCTTTCCTATGGACAAGTTCTAGTGAGCAGTAATGGCATATTTTTGATCCATGTTTGAGGAATTCCAAATCCAAGGTGTTAAGCACTGTTGTATGCCTTTACTTAGGAAAGAATTATAAAGGTGCCAAGTTTTATTATACATCAACTCCATATAGTCAGGGGAGGACCATGCTCCCACCTCCCTAATCCCCTCTCTCTAAACAAATCTACAGCTGGGAGATGAAAGCACCTCCTTCCCTGGAGTGATTCCCTGTTCCCTAATAGCTGAAAGAATTGAGCCAGAGGGATGGCTGTTAGTACACAAAACTGAAAACCTCTGCAGTTCCTAGTGAATGTTAAATCATAAGCTGAGGGTAGCTTTCTCTCTCTGGAATTCAAGGTTGAAGTTCATGAACTGTAGGAAGGAGTAGAAGTAAACAGCCTCCTTTGTGGTACTGGTTATTTAAAACATTTTGTTTCTTGCTTAACACTGTTGGATATTATGCAAAACTCCCTCTAAAAGAGCCTCCCGATAAATATAAGCTGGCTCTTTCCATCTAAGGGGGTTAGTTTAAAAGAATACTATGGAGATGAGTCTGCACGGCCCAGACCCTCTGATAGCAAAGTCACCATTAGCAAAAAACGCTGGGGAGAAAAGGAAGCCTGGGCTGTTATACATTAAATTAGCCACCAGAGCATCTACACATGAAGTTCAAGCCAAGTGCACTGCCAAATGTAGAGCTAAATAACTCGAACATGTATGCTTCTAATGAAAATAAGCTTTTCTTGACTTGAGCCTACTTCACAGAATAGAAAAGTAAAACATAATGTTTTTAAAAAATGTTTGCTATACCTTGATCACTAGACAAATCACTTAAAATAAGGCTTTTAGGAGTTGCAAAGGAAAAATACTGGTCTCTTGTGGGTAGCAATGCCTCATACATGGTAACGTCAGGGCATGTGACAGATACCCACCCCCTCAACTGGTGATACATAAAGAGAGTTTATTGGATCATATGCTAGAATAGTCAAGGGCTAGGTTGAGCTTCTAGCATAATGTGATTCTGTGTTGAAGTGATGCAATCAGACCCAGTCTCTCTCCACCTCTCTTCTCTGCTGTTCTCCATGTTTACTCTAAGTCTGGCAGCAATGAAAAATGTGGAATCTTGCAGCGGGCTTTTCAAAGCCCTGAGATTATAGCTCATTGGCTGTAATTATTCCATGTGTCTATCCCTAAACCAATTACGATAGCCAATTGGATATGATGGCCAGGAGCTAGATATGACAGCCCTGGAGCTGGAGCTCTCCAAAGGCTATGGACTGAGAGTGGGAGAAGTGTATTCCTGGAAAAAAAAATTGAGCTACTATTTCCAGAAGAGAGAGAATGAATACTAGGTGGTAAAGATCAACAAAACATAACAAAGTCCAATAGAACAGGCTAAGAGAGGGCTGTGTTCACACATAATGTGAGTTTTGGATCTGAAGAGACCATCCAGAAATCTAGGCCTCCACTCAGGAGCGTTTAGTGAATGTAGATAAGGAATCATAAAGAATTCACATGCAAAAATCTATTAGAACTAATACATGAATTTAGCAAGGTTGTAGGATATAACAACAACATGCAAAAACCTATTTATTTCCATACACTAGCAATGAACAACCCAAAAGGAAATTTAGAAAACAATTTTATTTACAAAACCATCAAAAAGGGCTAAATTTAACAAAGAAAGCACATTCACATACAAAAATCTATTAGAACTAATACATGAATTTAGCGAGGTTGTAGGATATAACAACAACATGCAAAAACCTATTTATTTCCATACACTAGCAATGAACAACCCAAAAGGAAATTGAGAAAACAATTTTATTTACAAAACCATCAAAAAGGGCTAAATTTAACAAAGAAAGCACAAAACTTACATTCTGAAAACTATAAAATATCATTGAAATAAAAGAGACCTAAATAAATGGGAATACATCTCATGTTCAAGCATTGGGAGACTTAATATTATTAAGGTGACAATATCCCTGACTGATCTACAGGTTCAGAGTAATCTCTGTCAAAATCCCAGCTGCCTTTTTTGCATAATTTGACAAGCTGCTCCTAAAATTCATATGGAAATGCAAGGGACCCAGAATAGCCAGAAAGTGTTCTTGAGAAAAAAGACTTGGAAGACTCAGACTTCCTCATTTCAGAATATACTACAAAGCTGCAGAAATCAAGACAGTGTGGTATCGACATAAAGATAGATATAGATTAATGAAAGAAAATTGAGAGTCCAGAAATTAATCCTTCCATTTTCTACAAGGGTGCCAAGACATTTCAGTGAGGAAAAGAATAGTCTTTTCAAGAAATGGTGCTGGGATAACTGGATATCCATGTGCAAAAGAAGGAAGTTGGACCCCTACCTAACATCATGTGTAAGAGTTAACTCAAAATAGATCATAGACGTAAATCTAAATTTTGAGTTAAATTGCAAAACTCTTAGAAGAAAATATAGGAGCAACTCTTTAGGACCTTGAATTAGGCAATGGTTTCTCAGATATGACAGCAAAAGCATGAGCAACAACAACAACAAAAACCCAGATAAATTTGACTTCATTAAAATTAAAAACTTGTGTGTTTCAAAGGACACCATCAAGAAAGTTAAAAGAAAACTCACAGAATAGAAGAATGTATTTGCAAATAATCTATCTGATAAGGGATTTGTACCTAGAATTTAAAAGAATTGCAACTCAACAAAAAAGGACAAATAGTCCAATTAAAAATGGGCAAATAATTTGAATAGACATTTCTCCAGAGAAGATATACATATGGCCAATAAGCATATGAATAGATGCTCAACATTATCAGTCACTGGGGAAAATGCAAATCAAAATCACAATAAGATACCATTTCACACCTGCTAGGTTGGCTGCAACAAAAAAAAACAGTAGCAAGTGTTGGGAAGTATGTGGGAACCCTCGTACTTTGTTGGTGGAAGTGTAAACTGGCGTAGCCACTGTAAAATAGCACTTTGGCAGTTTCTTAAAAGTTAATCATAGAGTTACCATATAACCCAGAAGTTTCACGTCTATCTATCTACCCACAAAAATTGGAAATATATGTCCACACAAAAACTTGTACATGAATTTCATGGCACGCTACTCACGATAGCAAAAAAGGTGGAAACAACTCAAATGTCTATCCATTGATGAATGAATAAACAAAATGTGGTATATCCATATATCAGAATATTTAAAAAAATGAAGTACTGATTTGCACTGTAGCATAGGTGAATCTTGAAAGCATCATGCAGAGTGAAAGAAGCCAGACACAAAAGGACACACATTGTATGATTCCATTTATATGAGATATTCAGAATAGGAAAATCTGTAGAGACAGAAAATAGATTAGTGGTTGCAGGGTCCAGGGTTAGGGAATGAGAAGTGACTGCTAATGGAAACAGGGTTTCTTTAGGGGGTGATGAAAATATTCTGAAATTAGATACTGAAGATGATTGCACAATTCTGTAAGTATAGTAAAAACCATTGAATTGTATACTTTAAAAGCATGAATCATATGGTATGTGAATTATACCTCAATAAAGCTGTTATAGGAAAAAAGCATGTTTGGATGAGAATCTAAGGCTGATTAGTTAAAATGAGTTTTGCAGACAGAGCTTGGAGTCAAATCCTGTCTCCATTTCTTTTTTTTTTTCCTTTACATTTTTTTTTTTTTTTTTGAAACAGAGTCTCACTCTCTCACCTGGGCTGTAGTGCAGTGGCGTCAGCCTAGCTCACAGCAACCTGAAACTCCTGGGCTCAAGTGATCCTCCTGCCTCAGCCTTTGGAGTAACTGGGACTACAGGAGCACGCCACTGGGCCAGGATAATTTTTCTATTTTTTTGTAAAGATGGGGTCTCGCTCTTGCTCAGGCCCAATTGCATCATCTGCAAAATGGGAGGTGGGAAGGTACATAACAGCGACATTGATAGAACATTAGTGAGGATTAAATGAGACAGTGCATATATGGCTCCAGGAACATAACAAGCGAATCTAGTAACCAAGCCAAGCAGAAGGATTCCTAACTTAAATAAAGGAAGGCTCGCCAATTTTAGAAATGAGATTTGGGGAGAAGCTGAGTGTTTTTGGTGATTTGTGGCTCTTGGCCTTGAGGTACATCACAGGGGTGAGAGCCAGGGGGTGGTGCAAACTCCTGCTGATCCTGGCTCCCCTTTCTCCTTGCTTGTCTGCAGTCAAAGCCACAATAGGCTCAACAGGAAGGAAGGACAAATTTCCCCAAGCACAGTGGGGGCTCCGATCACTGGCGACAGGGCTGACCTCACAGCAAAGACTGCTTCCTCACACTGCTCATGCGGAAGAAGTCAGAGACTTGACGTCCCCTGGTCCCTACGCTATGCTCAGCACAGACACAGCTCAGACCTGGAACTGTGGACTCTGCAGAGATGAGAACCCTCAGGCAAGAGCAAGGTCAAGAAAGATAGAGGAGAAGAAAGGCCTGGCGTGGAGTCTGGATGATTCCACCCCAAGCCCGTATCGTTAACCCAAAATTCACAAAATTTACTACAGCCTCTCATTGATTCCAAAATTTACCACTGATTTAATAACTTTCGGGACAGGGTTTGGAGTGGGAGGAGAAATACCATTAAATTGTGGACAAGTTTGTTTTACTCATCAAAAATAGCTTTAATTTGTCTTTAAAATTTGATATTTTTTTTAATCTTTCAAAGTCACATCAGTTTTGAGTGGAGCCTCTTCATGTTCTGAATCCTAAAGCTCTTCTGAATGACTTTGGACCGCAGACGATCCCACAGTCATTTTGACATGCTTCTCTTTATCACAGCTCGTGCTCCTTGACCTCTTTCATGTCCTTAGGATGGATAATATAATTTTGAGTCAAATGGAAGAATACTGGGTTCTCATCTACAGTTTCTACTTAGTAAAACTTGCAATCCTCTAATTGAATTAGATGCTGAAGAAGTTAAAGGGCTTCTCTGAAAAGTCACCGGAAGCTGTGTGATGAATAGATGTACAGCCCCTGCCTAGTCCTTCATGGCCCATGAATCAATTAACATCCATCTCTCCTAGCTTTGAAAAATTCCATGATTTATTAGGCCCAGATATTTGGTGAAGTTAGAACACGCTCAGCAATGCCAAGGTAAAGCTTATTCATCTTCTTAGCAAGTTTCTGTGGCTCCTCTAGTGGTCTTTTGACTTTTCTTACTACTCAGGGTATAAACATTCTTCTTACTTTTAGGAAAATCTTCCTTTGTGCATCTAGTGGGAAATACTGTCTTAAATGATGGAAGCCAAAGAGGTCAAATATTCTTTCTTCCCTACCTCCTGGCACCTGGAGTGTAGTTAAATGATACACCCTGGTCAAGCAGAACTCATGCCTAGGACTTTGACTCTTGATGGTCTAGTATGAAACATCGAGAGTCTGGTGGTGGTGAGAGTGCAGCAGGCACTGCACCAAACTTCCAGTGGTGGCTTTGTCAGCCATTGCTCCCTCAATAGAATGATCCTGTGGCATGATCTTGGCTGGGCTTTGCGCTGCTGAACCTCTCTGGGTTTTGCTAATTTTCTGAGTCTGGTTACCTACTTTACCCTCAATACCCATGAGCTTCCTGTGATCTTTGTCCACTTATGTAGACTAGGGTTGATTTCTATTTGCTTTAAGGGTACATGGGATTTGTCTTAATCAGTTATGGTAAGACACACAGACGTGGGCATGACTCTCATGAGGGAAAAAGCTTTTGCTGACAGTTCCCTAGAAACAGGAGGCACAGCATGCCATGCAGGGCCACAGAGAAGCACCAGGGTCAGGCAGGGGGCAGAGGGAGGGAGGGGAAATGTGGGCAAGAGCCTTTATTGTGGTTTTTGCTGGAAGGAATGGATGAGGCAGGGTAAGCAGGCTTAGGGTTAGGTAGTTTGAATAATTTCTCTGGGTTAGAGGAGCTGTTCCTAGTTGTCTAGTACCTGGCCCTGGGGTAATTAGGGCAGGCAGACAGTGGCCCAGAATGTGAGAGCCCCATAAAGGGGGCAGTTGTCTGTATGGACTTTGGATTGGTTGGTTTGCACATGGAAAGCACCCTCTCAGGTGAGTCACTGCCTAACCTTGGGAGGGGCAGTCCCTTCAGGGTCAGCATGGCTCCAAGATGTCAAAGCATCAAATAGGGAAACTAGAAAACATGGTTATCACCCTAGCATGTACAACCTTCGATTTTGAAGAGTTCTGATTTCCAAATGTTCAATGTGAAACATGAAGAAGAGCATGAGCCTTACACCCAAGAGGATATGGAGAGTGCCCAGCACTGTCCTGAGCCCTTTGCACACACCTTCCTATCGAATCCTTGCAGCAGGCCTATGAAGTCGTCGTCATTTTGATTCCAAATTTATTCATGAGGAAATTGAGTCTGAGGGTCACAAATGACTCTGGCAAAGCCAGGCTATAAAAGGAAAGCCAGGAGTTGACGTTTTTGGGGTCTGTGTGACCCCGGAGTCGTGTTTCTAACTACCACGGCCATGGTGTGCTAGAGCGTTGTGCTTCTGTGGGGAGGCAGGGCTGGATGGGCTGTGGGACAGACGCAGGACTAAGTGGGAAGTCCAGACACCAGGACAAGTTGGGGACACTGACTCCACTGCCAGGGGAGACAGCACCTTGTTTTATTTTTCAGGAAAATTTCTAACAAATCAAAAGTAAAGAGAATACTAAAATGAAGCCTAGTATCCATCCCCATGATGCAGTCAGTCTTGTTTCCTCCTTACTGTCACTCCCTGGTAGGGTGGCCAACCATCCCAGTTTGTCCAGGACTTTCTCAGTTTTAGCTCTGGTGTCCAGAGTCCAAGGAATTCCTTCAGTCCCAGGCTAACCAGGATGGTTGGCCACCCTACGGCCTCCCTTCTCTTGCATTACCTTGAAGCAGCTCCAAAATAGAGTATCATTTTATTCATTATTATTGTAGAATATATCTATGAAACATAAAGACTTGAAAAATATATATATAACTATGGTACCAGCATCACACCTAAAAACAGTACCTTAATATCATAAAATACCCAATTCCTGTACGAATTTCCTTAGTTATCACGAATCCCTGTGTTTCATGTGTGCGCAGTACCATTAATTGTATTGAATTAGAGTCTAAGGTCCACAATACTGCATTAGGTTGATATATCTCTTGAGTCTCTTTTAATTTGAAATTCCTCTTTCTACCTTTTTTCCCTCTTTTTTCTGATTTAAAAACCTGATTTGTCTGACAGAGTGTGCCGTTTGTGGATTTTGCTGCTTCATACCTGCAGCATCACGTAACATGTTCTATCCTCTGTGTGTCCTATAAATTGGTAGTTCGGTCCAGGTTCAGTTTGTGGGGGAGCAGGGAATGAAATTTCATTCCCACTGCATTGCATCAAGTGCATACCAAGTCTGGTTAACTCTCTTGAAGATTTACCAATGGGTATGAGTGTTATCAGCCTGATCTGCCATTATAAAGATCTTCCCTAGCTTTTCACCCAATTATTTTAGCCGCTATTGATGATCATTGCCTGGACCCATTATTGTTTTTAGGGGTACAGAGTAGCAGTAATCTATCATTTCTTTACTGGTAGCTGCGATTTTTCTAAAAGAAGAACTCTCCATCATCAATTCTTTGATTATCCCAAAGTAGAGTTTATAGAGGAAAATCATATTGAACTTTTTGTGTTTTCCTTTTGGTATCAGTTTTCAGAAAAATAAGTTGGTGACCTAATACCTCCAATGGTGACCATTGAGGTTTTCTTATTTTTTTAAGTATCACTTTGAACTCATTTTTTTGGTTTAAATTTATTGCATTTATTCCTTTTTGAAACCTTTGGCCAGTAGAGATATCTTCTTGGGACTGCTCTTAAATCCTCTTGATCTGAGCCTAGTGGTCTTTGATAACTCTCTTGCCTTCTGGTACAATAAGATGTTCTGGGCTCACCTTTTGTGTTTCCTGCCCTAGACCAGGAATGGATAGCTGATTCAGGGATCCCTAGTTCCTTTTAGTGGGAAATAGTATTTACAGTCTGGGCTATGTCCTTGCTTCTAGGCCCTTTATGTAGACAAAGTTAGGAAGTTCATATATTTTTTTAGAGAGAAAATGCATCAGGCATTCCTGTTGATATTTCCAACTCACATGTAAGGTCAGAGGGTTTATACTGAAGTTTTCCGAGTCTGTGCTTGGGTATTGCTTTCCTGTGACAAAATCCTTGGCCCCAGTAACACCAACATAATTACTTGCTTTATGCTACCACTTTCTAACAACAGTTCCAGAATAACAGCATCAATACTACAACTAACAATATGATAACTGAAAATAACTTGCAAGTTCTTTACAGTTATTTTTAACCTTAGGCTGTATCCCAGCAGGGATATATGGGCAAATTACTGTATTTTAAAGTCAGGTAACATAATTTCTCACTGTTTAGCCACCAGGTTGATACAGTTTATCTCATTTACTTCATTTTGCTTTAGGTTTGAAGGGATTGCTTTTAAAATTTTATTATATA
>NW_012148285.1:14002868-14010239 GCF_000956105.1 Propithecus coquereli | reverse complement strand
TGTAGAATATTTACATGCTTAAAAAGTAAAATCTTTGGAACAGATTGCAGTCAGAGAAGTCCAGTTTCTACCCCCTCCACTTTACATATTTCTTACGACCATTAGGTGGCTTTTTTTTTAGTTTTTGCTTATTCTATCATTGTTTACACATATGTATATATAAAAACTAATATATTTTCATATCTGCTCCCTTTCTTAGGTAAAAAGTAGTATGCTATAACTATTATTTTGCACCTTGCTTTTTCACTCAGTATGTATCCTAGAGATCACATATACAGAGATGTAGGCAATTCTTATAATTCATAGTAGTTACATTCTGTAAAGTCCCCATGAACACTGGATTAGTAAATCCTGATTAGTAAATAATTGCTTCTAGGGGAAATACATAGTTAGGTTCCTGTGAACCTCAGGTCACAATATTTTCACCAACCACTCAATAAAAAGCCTTGTTTTAGGTGTATTTCTGTTTAAAGACTCTTCAGTTAATACATATCATTAATTCATATCATTAATTCATTAACATTGAACTCAGACATTATAACTCATGCCTTAAAGCTTATCTAACATGTTTTTTTTTTTTTCTCCGCAAGACATTTCACAGAATTCTTGTGCTTAGGAACACTGGTTTGCACTTTAGTACTATGCATGAGAGCCATTTTAAATAGTTAAATCATCACCAAAATGCGCAGAATGCACCAAAATGAACAAAATGCAAAAAACGTGGCACTACATAGACAATGTAAAGGACACTTACATTTACAGCATGAGAGATGAAACAAAGCAGAATGTCTCCTTGTTTTGACTTCAGCTGGGAACATGCACAAATTTGTGCTAATCTGTGCACACACATGTCTGCGGATACTGCGAATGTGCCATCAATACTGAATTTGGGGTTGTAAATGAAGTTTAGCTAGTAGGTAAATCTGCTACTGTAGAATCTGCAACTATAGAATAATGAGGACTGATTATATTCCTCCTTTCTTTTTTATAATGGCATAGTACTCCATTGTGTGGATGTACTATTGTTTATTTAACTGATTCTATAGATGGACATTTGAATATTTTCCAATCTTTTGGTATTACAAATAGTACTATAATGAGTAGGCTTGCATATTTGTGTGTTCATATTTTTGACAACTGCACCTTGGAATAGAGTCCTTGAAGTGGGATTGCTGAGTCAGAGGATACATGCATACATAGTTTTTTTGGTAAGCATTGCTAATTTTCTCTACATAAGGATTGTACCATTTTTGCATTTCCACCAAAACAGATGAAAGAGTCTGTTTTCCCATAGCTTCCACAACAGAATACATTGTCCATCTTTTGGATATTGGCAATGTAATAGGTGATAAATGGTTATCTCAGTGTCTTGGCTGACATCCCCTTATGCCAGTTGCATGAGGGGCACTTGCATTTCTTTCTTTGCAAATTTTTGGTTCACCTATCTTGTGAAAGGCAGCTTCTTATTGGCAGGGAAGATGAGAAGGAATATATTAATAAAATACTCTGAGAGTAGGCTTTCCCAGTAATACGTAGGCAGAGGCATCAAGAACAGGAGCAGTGGGCAGGATCCCTGGGGCCGAGCAGGTGGTAGTCTCCAAGCAGAAAACATAGTCATCTCTGTAAGGCAAGTTTCTCATCACAGGGAGGAGGAATGGTGTGAAAGAAGGCATCGGGCCAATGGTCTTGAGCTTACAGCATATTTATAGTTGTGAGGGAGAAAGTGTGGCAACAGAGGCTAGACAGGGAAACCTCAGGTCTCAGAAAAAGGGAGCAAGTAGAAGCCTTGCCATATGGAATTGGTTCAATATGGTGGAGAAAGGCACTTAACTGAATCATCGTTGTGGTAAGAGCACTGGCACGGAAATCGTATGACAGAACCCTTTTCTTCCACTTAGTAGTTATATGATCTGGCCTGAGTTTCACCATATTCCTGGTCCTCACTTTCCCTATTGTATAAACAATAGATGTGACTTCCTGGAGTTTCTGTGAAGATTAAATGATGTTTTTGCATAAAGGATTTTGCATAATGTCAGGTACATACTAAGGGAACAGTAAGTAATAACTATTACTGTGATAAAGAAGGAAATTTTCTACCTTCATCAGGATGTGTCTGAGAGTAGAGGAAGGGCAAGGACTGCAGGTGGGAGGCATGGATGGCTCCTCCCCAAAGAGCAGGGGCTACAAGATCAGGTGGGAGGTGCCTGTCGTGCCATGGACCACACCTCAAGGAAGAGAAGACAGCCTGTGACATTCTGCACAGAAGAAATTTTAAGTGGCTTCGTTAAGGGGCACACTTAAAAATTTTCTTTCATATCAGTGATAATTAAATTTGAGGTCTTTGTGACCAGGTTCAGGCATGCCCCTTTTAGTAAGTATACCCTGATTTAGTTCTGAATCAATCAGCCCTCTCCCATCTTGATCCATGATTGTGCGTAGTGATGATGTTTCTCTCCCAATTTCCCTAACTACACGGGAAGAGATGTGAACTGGGTCCACGCTCCCTTATACTTAGAACTGTGCATTTGCCTCAGTGGTTAGTTCAAGGAGGGGTATGTGACCCAAACAGAGCCAATGAGGCACAGTGACCTTTTTGATAGTCCTCTAGGTAAGAGATTCTTACTCTTTTCATAAAGAATTTGAAACCAAGAGGATGTAAGTTCTAAAGACACTACAGTTGTCTTTTGACATGACAGAAGTAATTGCCAAATTAAAAAAAAAATGAAGCCAATGTGAGGTGAGTCAAGTTGCAATTTAAAGAGAGAGGAATTAGGTCTTGTTAACATCATTTTAGCCACTGATCAAGCCATGCCTGAAGTTGGACCACCCCCTGAACTTTTCAGTTATGCGGGTAGATAAATTCCCCTTGTGCTATAGTTGATGCGGAAAGAGGTTTGCGTTACACTAAATGAATATTAACAGAGTGGCCAAGGGGTATGGTCCTACCCGGTTTGCTTATTTTTCAAATATAGAGCACCTCCTCTATGCCAGGCCACTGCTAATCTTCCTAGAAATTCAAAGCATCTTCCTGGCTCCAGGGAAATAGATCCTTAATCTCTAGATGCTAAAGGGCTGGGAAGCAAGCACGGGATATGTGTACTAAATTTTTATCCAATCAATTTCACTTTGAGAGGCAGCAGGTGTAGCATTTCATTACAGACACTCCAAACTCTGAGATCCTGTTCCTGTCCTCTGATCTGGCTCCTGCCTGCCGGTACTCGCATGGCCTGTTGAGAGACCATTATTAAGATGGAATTTGTATAGATTATTTTCAAGCCAACAAAAGAATTTTCTTGTTATTTATTCACAGGGTCTAGTGTGTAATATAAATTTAGCCAATTTAAAGAGCCTGGCTCACTGATCTTGTCGGAGAGAGCCAAAGGCTATTGTCTGCTGTTCACACCAAGATAGAACTCCTGCTGGAAATCTCATTTCTAATTGCAGAAGGGTCATTTTAGAATGCAGGGAGACCTGTGCTTCCCAAGCTTATAGAGCGTAAGGCAGCAATGTGTTCTGAATCCCCAGAGAGCTTCCAGGATACAATAAAACTGAATGTGCATTTGGTCTACCCCCTGCAGAGAACACCCTGGAATCTTTTGCTTAATGCATGTGGCAGAAACAAAACTGGGAACTGGCCTGGTACAGAAAGTCCCAGGAGATGGCCCAGAAGTGGCCTAAAATTATACACTAAAAATGTGCATGGGCCCTTTCAGCCTAGGATTTTGGCTCAAGCTAGTGCCCCCAGAAGTGCCTCATGGGAATGTCTGGTTGTGCGCATGACAATTTCAGAATGGCAGAACTGTTTTATAAATCATCCCAGAAATCTAAAAGTTACGGACCTACATTAAAATTTTTATCTAAGCTTACAATGATGGATTGCTTTTGTATTCTTGTCACATGTTTATTGAAAAAAATGCCTAGCGAATAATAAAAGGTATAAAGCAGAAATAATTGTACCACTGAAAGACAGAGTCACCGTTTATTTTGAGGTTATGTCATTCAGCATTGCTTGGCACATAGTCCTATATCGGTGTTAGTTATAATTGTTCCTGCTTACAGAAATCAATGGAAACCTTTGACATTGATTCATATATGGCTTTATTTTTCTTAACATTGAATGCACTTTTGTGCCATTAAAAACTTCCATTGCCTTCTTTTCAGAGGCAATGTAGTAATTCTCTATTATGTGAATATATCATAAATTTTTTACCTAAACTCCCTATTGTTGGATATTTAGGCTGTCTCTCTCTCTTTCTCCCCCACCCTTTCTTGCTCTCATGTGTGTTATTATAAAGAATACTATGCTGAACATTCTTATAGAAAAAAATCATTGCACATGCCTATTATGGCTCCCAAGAATAAATGCCTTCCAGTTACGTGCCTGGGTCAGAGGGCAGGGGCATTTATAAGACATCTAATACATATTGCTAAAATGCCCTCCAGGAACATTTCAATATTTTATACTACCACAAACAGTGAATGAATAACAGTTCCTGTTTTGATATACTCTTACCAAAACTATGTATGTTTTTAATTTGCCATTTCTAAATTCTCCTTGCATGTCTTTTTTTCAGATGCTGTCATTTCTAGATGCTCAACAATTCATGCCATGTCTATCCTAGGTAGAGAAAACTATGTTAAGGTAATTGTTCTGAAAGAAGAATGACAGTTTTTGAAATCGTAAAGCCTGGGTCATATCTTCTAAGATAGGCAGTGTTGGGTTATCTCTTGCGTCATTAAAAAAAAAAAACACGCCTCAATACTTAAAACAGTAACAGTTGTATTCTTTGCTGTGGTTCTGTGTGTTGGCTGAGCTTAGTTGGGGAGATTCTTCTGCTTTATATGGTGTTGACTGAGATTGATAAATAATCTGAGGGCTTAATGGGGCTGGAAAAACTAGGATGGCTTACTCATACGGCTGGCAGGGTTTGCTGGCTGCCAGCCAGGTCCTCAGCAGGGGCTGTGGACCGGAGCATCTTGGGTCTCTTGCACGTGGTCTCTCCGTGTAACTTGGGTTCCTCACAACATGGTGCCTGAGTTCCGTGAAGCAGTGAATAGGAAGTGCCAGTTATCACGAGGCTTGAGTTTAGGAGCCCAGAATGTTACTTCTGCCACGTTTTCTTGGTCAAAGTTAGTCATAAAGCCAGCTGAGATTCAAGGATTGGGGAACTTTGCTCCACCTCTTCATGTCAGGAGTGATGTGTGCATACAAGGTGGGGAGGGATTATTGGGGTCATCTTTGGACACTAGTTAACAAAGGCAGCATGAAGAGATGGGAGAAAAGAGATGGGAGAGATGGACACTTCTTGGCTGTGTTACTTTGGGCGTATTACTTAACTTCTCTGGGTCTTAATTTCCAAAGCTAAGAAAGAAGGATAATATCTGTAGTCATGAGAGTGAAAAAGTGGAAATATGAATATGTATACATCTATGAATCTGTCTAAAGGCTATGGTACAGCAAGCACAGTGGTGGCAGACTCAGTTATTACATTATTACAATTACTGATGTTGTCACTTTTAGCTACGTGGTCCAGGAAAGCCATTTAGCCTCTATTGCCTCATTTGTAAAATATTAATAGGAAGAAATATATCACAAACTTATTGAGAGGATTAAATGACATGACATATGCAAATGTCCTTTGTCCCCTCTTGGCCTTGTTTTAAAGATCTTCTTCCTTGGGGTATGGAAACACAGTAGATATAGAATGTCCTATTAAATATTATTTTATAAGGATTCTTGGCTTATAGTGACAGGCCTTCTTTCTCCTTGATAGAATACTATGATTTCTTCATTTCTTCTATCAGGATACATAGAAGATCCATGCTATTTGAGTTTTTCTATTCATTTTAGAAATAAACTTACAGACATCATGGTATAGTGGGGTGAGAGATTAAAATCTTGCCATTCAGTATCAGAGTTCAGTCTGGAGAAGGGACTATTACTTTCCAATCTTCAGTAAAAATCTATAGGAAAATACCTTTTATTAATAGAAGAGTGTTTCCTTTGTGTGTGGTGGGGGAGGGGAGATGGTAGACAGAAATTACAAAAAAAAGTCCTATGTCTCAGATTGGAGGTGATGTTGGGCCAGATATGAAGAAACAGCCCATCTGAGCAGAGAAAAAGAATTGCCTAGGGAAAGTATAAACTTTGAGAATGATGGGAATCTGAGGAAGAAAAGATGTAAGGTTGGAGTTCATGTTATTTGGTTCTTTAGCAGGGAGCAGAGTGGCCCTGGATAATTTCTGTTACTCTAGGAAATGAGGCCAGTATGAATTAACAACCCAGGGAGAGACTTCATCGGGGAAGCACATTCCCTGTATTTTTCTTTGTGTCACCCACTTGCAAAGTCTTTCCCTGAAAGGAATCATCAATAGACTTCTAGTTAAACATTGCAGATTGAACACATTCATTTATCTCCATTCCTCCCTGGAGACTCCTACTTAAATGGCACTGAAGGGACAAACTGGTATGAATAGAATGAGAGAGGGAAACTAGAATAAGAGAGAAGGTGATAATGGATAAGATATGTCAACTGAGTTTTAAGCAATTGTATATGGATCAATGAATGGTGACTGAAGTAACAGAGTGAAGAAAACTGAAATCTAAGGACCTGTCAAGGGGAGATGTAAACCAAAATCAAGGTGATTTGGGTCACAGAACATCAGAAAGTTTTAGGAATCAGAGGTAGCAGGTACCTCCGATAGCATGAGCAAAGGGGGTGTGTTCATGACAAGAGAGGTGGTTGCTAGACTCTCAGACACCCAACCCTACCCTGTGAAGACAGGGAAGAGGAGGTGACAGTTTTAAAAACAAAAATTGAACCGGGATGGCTCTTTATTCAGCAATCTCAAACACAGCAAATAGTGGGCAGGTGAGGAATGACAAGAGAAGGATTAAATGAAAGTCAGTATACTGAGTGGCGTGACGACCCAGCCCTCTTTGTCTGGGCCCCTGGAATGCTGAAAGCCTGGACTATCCACTGGATAGAAGAAATTTAGAAGAATCTTTCTGAAATAAATTGAAAGGGCCAAGAAGAAAATAACTATAGATACTGATATGTGGTATTATCCCAACAGAATGGCTTGGTCCATAGGTGAAATTGTTGACTTGAACCTCATCTACAGAGCCTCTCTGGTCAGTTGAGTGGGTGTGGGGGTGTGTGTGTGTGTGTGTGTGTGTGCGAGAGAGAGAGAGAGAGAGAGAGAGAGAGAGAGAGAGAGAGATAGAGAGAGAGAGAGAGAGACTCAAATGTTAATGCATAGTAAAGGATAATCAAGACACTTGAGGAAAGCCTTCAACATGGGAAAGGAAAACAAATTACAACATGCAAATAGTAAAATGGAACTTGTAAAAACCAGACAATGTAAGAA
>NW_012148285.1:14002006-14002306 GCF_000956105.1 Propithecus coquereli | reverse complement strand
CAACAAAAGGGAAATCAAGAGAAGAAAAATATGGAATCATAGAAATGGGATTCAACAGAGGAGAGAGGTTAAAGTCTCAGCAGGCTGGGAAGGTGAAGAAGGATGACGGCTAGGTAGCAGGTCTAGGATGTAATGCATCCATGTGGGAGAAGATGTCACAGGTGTCCTGAGAGGTGCCTCTTATAAGAAGGACTGATAGCTTACTGATGAGTTTTATGATATTAAAATTTGTCTACTGTTCTTGTGGAGATTTCTGGGAAGAATTCATGGTAGATGCATAGAAAATAAGGGTCAAAAAAG
>NW_012148285.1:13992971-13995121 GCF_000956105.1 Propithecus coquereli | reverse complement strand
AATATTAAATTGGACAGCAGAAATTCATCACATTCTTGAACCTGCCTGGTTTACTCAGGGTCTCCTAGGTACTCTAAGAAATCTAAGCACCGTTCATATTCACTGAGGTCATTTCTTCCTTTTTTAATGCCAGACACACAGGCACCATATACATCTTTTTATTGATCAATCTCAAAGAATTGAATGAAACAGACCAAATGCTAGCATCTGTACTTGAAACGGCCTATCTAGCATGATGAATCTAGAGGTTACGTTCAATAGACGTGGCCAATTATTCCAAATGAGAGAGTGGGGTGCGCTCTGTCTCCCTGGTCCATGCCTGTTTCTTCTTGATGACTCATAATAGCAGCTTCATGCAGTCTGAGTTGCAACCCTGGGCCGGATCTTTCTGTAGATTTTGACTGCAATGATGGCCTGACAATCAGCTGGGTAACATCATCATCCAAGCTCCAGTACTCAGGTAATAGCAGAGAACCTGCTAACTTGAGTGATGAAATCTGGGGTTTCTCTACCCAAGGGAAACAACCTTGAAGTTTATATTCACTCTCTCTGCTTCCCCTGTCAAACTCTTGCTCAGAGACTCAAAGTCTTTTGCCATCCAAAACCCATTTTTGGGAAATGAGCTGATGCTAGTCATTTATAATTCATTCTTTAGGTAAGTGACATAGGAACAAGACAGAAAGACCTAACTCCACTTGAGCGATTTATTTCACCTTTTGAAACTGTTTTCTCATTTGTTAATGAAGATGGGAGGAATAAATGTGATGTTTACACTGGTGGTATGTTACTATTCACAAGCTTTGAGGTGTAAATTAAGTCTTATTTCCTTTAGTGATCAGATTAATATAACCCTAAACCCCTGATGCTGGCCTGGCAATAACTCCTCTGAGCATGTGTGTATGTCACTAGGAGGGGGACGAAGGAGAACTTGTCTCTTCCTAATGTGATACTGAACCACAGTTTCTCCTTGCCCTCCTAGGCCTGTATTCTCAGTTACAGGTCTTCACATTACACTTATATGCACAGTCAATAATTCAAAAACATGACTGTAATGCTCAGGTGGGTGGGTCCCCTGAAGTTTCCAGGCTTAATCACAATATGTACAGAATCAGCTCCTGTAACTGTTGAGATCTTGGCATTGAACCAGGATAGCTGGTCAAGTTTCCTCTTTTCTTCATGGTGAGTTGTGGGAGGCCTTCAGTATCTTTCCGTATTTACTAGTCATTAGGGCCATATTTGTCATCAGAGATAGTCTTTTATCACTGGAATTCAAAATGATAAAGAGGCAGTTCTCTCTATGGAAATTTGCTTATATCCCACTCCAGCAACCATTCAGTTTCATATTCCAAGGAGTTGTAGGATAAGGTCGTCTTTGTGAAATCCTAACCCTGTCCTAATAACATGTATAAACAGGGCACAGTGCAGATGCATGGCTTTCTTATTTCCCTTGGAATACACTGATAATTACCTCCTTCGTTTCTCCAAAATGTCTCCATCCTTCCAATCTCTGACCAATGCTGCCTCCTTGTTGACAATTTTCCTAGCTACTGTAGATCACAATTGTCTATTTTTCCTCTAATTTATTTAATTAGCTAACTTACCCATTTAGATCTGCCTGAACACATATCTTTATATTTCTCATGGTGTCACATAGTGCTGGAGCTATACAAGTAATGATAATAGTATCAACACTAAATAAACACAGTAACTTTTATATGTGAGACTTGGTACCAGACCCTTTTCAGATATTATTCATTAAGATATTTGTTGGGCAAATATCCAAGCATCTGCTGCTGTCCTAGGTACTGAATATACTGCAGTAGGACATGCTTGGTTCCTGCATCCTTGGAGCATATGGTCTTGATTAGCTATGGAAAACCATGGCTTGAGGCTGACTTCTCTGTGGCCCATGAGCTAAGAATGTTTATTTTATTTTATTTTACATTTTTAAAGGGTTGTAAAAAAGAGAGAATATGCAACAGGGACCTCATGTTGCCTGCAAAGCCTAAAATATTTGCTACCTGGTCCTTTATAGAAAAAGTCTGCTGACGTCTAACGATCTTACTTTATTTTTCTGACTATCCTACAAGACAGCTTTTTTTTTCAATTCATTTTACTTATGAGGAAACTGAAGCTTGTAGAGGTGAATT
>NW_012148285.1:13990365-13992921 GCF_000956105.1 Propithecus coquereli | reverse complement strand
AGAGACTAAGTCTTCCAATATCATTAACAAGAAGTTAAATTGATAAATTAAGAAACAACTCTATAAGCATGTTATTTAGAAATATGGAGGGAAACTACCAGGAGTGAGTAAAATTTAAAAGTTATTTTCTTGGAAGAACAGTAATTAATAGTGGGGAGGGGTTGGGGGGATGCTGTTTCAGTTAAGCCTCATAATACTCTGAATTCTGAACTAGAAACATACAATACTTTGAAAGCAATGAACATGAAATTTTTAAAAAGAAGATCTCTCAGAACAGGGTCTGGTCACCAGAATTTGAAGATAGAATTTTAGTGAGACACATCACCTTTCCACTTTTGCATTCAATAATCATCAAACACTAATTCTGTGCCAGACCATCCATTACATATGACGTCCCATTTAATCTTCCTATCAGCCCTTCGAGGTAAGCATTTTTATCCTTAATTTACAGAAGCCGAGACTCAGGGAAGTTAAGTAACCCTGGGAGTAAATCTCACAAGGATTTAAGCACACATTTGTGTGACCTCAGAGTTTTGTTTTTCTCATCAGCTCAGAATGCTTTTCTGTAGCTGGTATCTGTTTGTGCTCTAAATTTGCCATAGAATAGCAGAATTTGAGATCTAGGAAAAGGTCTTACAAATCATCTCATTCTCAACTTTTCATTTTGTTGGGGGATAAACTGAGGTTCTATCACTTGACTGATGGTACGTGGTTATTAGCAGCTGACCTGGCTCAGGTTCCACATCTTTTAATCTCCATGACACCGTTGATGTTGTGGGGGAAAGCCAGTAAGTTAGGACTCCTCCAGGAAACAGAAATTACAGCCATTTTTTCATCCATCCCCAAGAATAACCACACATGGCTATTTCAAGAAGAAAGAAAAGTGAAATTCCAACAGTGAAAAATTTCTGGGACCTGAGAGTCTGGGTGTGCCAGCCATGGTCTTGTTTTCTCTGAACTGTTAGTGTCCCACATAGCATCCTAGAAAAGTCGTTGTAATCTTCACAAAGTGACATGGTGATAACTTCCTGGGGCCTAGGATCTCAAGAGAAAGTCATCTGTTCTTCCTAAAAAGGTTTCCTGGCGTGGGTCAAAACAGTGACTGTATGCCGTGGTCTCAATGTTTGTGACTGCCCCACCCAAATTCATATGTTGAAACCTAATTCATTCCCAATGCAGTAGTATTAAGAAGTAGGGCCTTCAGGAGGTGATTAGTAGTATTAAGAGACTCTGCCCTCATGAATGGGATTAATGACTGTATTAAAAAGGCCTGAGGGAGATTTTCTCCCCTTTCACTACATGAGGACATAGCTAGAAGGTGCCATCTTTGAAGCACAGAGTGAGCCCTCACCAGACACCAAATCTGGCACCTTGGAAGTCTAGAGGACTTCCCACCCTCTAGAACAGTGAGCGATACATTTTTATTGTTTATAAATTACCTAGCCTGTGGTATTTTGTTATAGCAGCCTGAATGGACTAAGACAGTGCATTACAGTGTTCTGGTGCAGTAGAGCCTCAAAGTGAAGCAACTAAAAATATAACCTCACATTTATTGAACACCTCCTATGTGCCAGGAATTGGGCTAAGGACTTTATATTCATTTTACGTTTGGAACAACTCTTTAAGATTAGTATTATAATTATTCCCATTTGACAGATGAGAAAACTGAGAATCAGAGACTTTAAACAAACCTTTAAAGAAGGATCAGGGCCTGGATTACCTGCTCGTGTTCTTAATTATGCTGTGCAGCCTGTTTTTTTTCCTTCTCTTGCTCAAGGTACCTCTAAAACAGAGCTGACCAAATATTGAAGCCAAATGAACTAGACACCTGCACTCCCCTCTACTTATGCTGTGCCTTTTGCCTAGAGCATCCTTATTCCCTGGATCACCCAACTTCCAACATACTACCTTATTCTTGTGCATGACCATTTCCCACAAATCCTGTAAGATGAGCTTTAGACACCATCCTGTCGGGAAATGTTCCTCATACCCGTCAGCTTGGGAGAGAGGCTCACCCTTTTTTCCATCATCTCTTGTCACTTACCATCATGTTTTGTCATCAATTGTTCGTGTGCCTTTTCCCACTAAATGAACATTGCTGCAAAGGCTAGAACAAGTGTTAAACATCTTTATGGTGTATGGTAGGCTGAGTAATGTCTCCCCTCCCCAAACACGTCCATGTCCCAATCACCGCAACCTGTGAATATGTTACCTCACATGGCAGAAGTGGTTTTGTAAATGTGATTCCGTTAAGGATTTGAGATGAGACGTTTATCCAGGATTATCCAGGTGGAGCTGACATAATCACCGGTGTCCCTATAATAGGAAGGCAGGGGTTCAGAGTCAGAAACATGAGATGCGACAATGAACGCAAAGGTTGGAGTGATGCATTTTGAAGATGGAGGAAGGTTCCATGAGTCAAAGAATGCAGAGGGCCTCTAGAAGCTGGAAAAGGCAAGGATATGGATTCTCTCCTAAAACCTGCAGGAGGAGTGTAGCCGTGCTGACAACTTGACTTTCAGACGTCTGACTTTTGTAGTAAATTGTTACAGCAGC
>NW_012148285.1:13987650-13988410 GCF_000956105.1 Propithecus coquereli | reverse complement strand
TGGAGGATGTGCTCACTGAGGCATCGGACTTGTAAAGATGTGGCCCCAATAACTGAACCAGAAATGTGTACCTATCTATACTTGACAGCCTTTTCCCCAAACCTGGCCCTCACTATCATGCCCATGTTCTGCTCATCTGAGTCAGGTGGTTTAAGACATGTTTTGGGAAGGGAGAGGTTTGCTATTTAATGGGAATAGATGATTTGCATTCCAAGATATTTCTGAGGACAGTGGCCCTCTGTTTGGGTTGTGTATTAGAATCATCTAAGGAGCTTTAAAATATACCATGGCCTGGGTCTCACACACAGAGATTCTAATTAAATTGAGGTGGGTGGGGCAAACATTTTAAAAGCTCCCCTGGGTATTCCAATGTGCTTATGTTTTTGAAAACTACCATTTCACATAGGTGAAATGGCATAGTAGGTAAGATATCTGATTCTGGATTACTCAGTTTAAGATAGGATCAAACTTCTGTGCATTTATGTAAAATAATATACATGAATGTTTTAAATACTTGATCTTTCAATGTATAAGCCTTAAGGTTTTGATGATTCTTCCAAAGAACTACAGTGTAAAACATGCTTTATTATTTTTGTTAGCTCGTTTTGAAATACCCAGGCCAAAATTGAGGGTAAGTGCACATAAATGTTCACCTTTCTTCTTTTAATGTTTGGTAAAACTCTGAAGTGTAGCCATCTGGTCCGGGACTTTTATGTTTTGGGAGGTTTTTGATTGCTGCTCCAATTTCTGAGCTTGAGAT
>NW_012148285.1:13940612-13986640 GCF_000956105.1 Propithecus coquereli | reverse complement strand
TGTTACCAGGTTTGGATAAAGGGATGTTGAATACGTGGACAGAGCAAAATTATGGTATCATGGGCAAATAGATTCTCATTTGGGGAGATGGATACAAAAACTACCTGTGACGACACTGTAGAATTATGTCCAATTGTATTACCCTTATAATTGGAAGAAAACAAAGAAGAAGCCGGCATATCTAATTGTGTGATTCCATTAGTCTGAAGGGGTGGGTTGAGGATTTAGTCAATAATGAACAGTAGCTCCAGGACCAACCTTTGGTTTTGTGCATGCAGGCCTGCACGCAAGTTTGCATTCAAATGCCCCCACAAAGGGTAAAGTGGTTCTGGAGAGGCAGTGACAGGGAATGGCTTATTTTTGGAAAAGAGTCCCCAAAGTGGCTTGCAATTGGTGCAGGTTATAAATGCATGGCTGTAAGCCGACTGTAGAATCCTGGTCTCCTGTGGTAAGTAGGGCTTGGCACAAATCGATATGTACATAATTTTATTCTGCAGATGACATTGTTCTTAATTCAATTCAACAAACATTTATTAGGCATTTACTATGTCCCTGGTGCTGAGTTAGATGGTAGGGATACAGGGACAAAATCATAGACCTTGACTCAATTTGCTCACAGCCTGATAAGGAAGAAATCTGTAAACAATGAATTTCAATGCAGTGTGTTAAAAGGAGTTTCTGTGTCAGGTGCATGGGGAGGTCGCAGAGAAGATTGGTTGTCTCTGCTGTGGTGAAAAGATATGGTTGGTCAAGAATAGTTTGGTTTATGGGCCAGAGACATGCACAAAGGAGAGCAAATGGAAAGTGAAGTTGTTATAAAGAGGGGAATCTCATTAAAACAAATGTAAGAGATACCACGAGAACTGTAAAATCATCAGGACTTCTTGCTGCGTATCTCTGACAACATCATCTCCTTTCTGTTCAGTCCAGCATCTCTATTCCCTCATCTGTTGAAGGTCTACAGAGCCTCCCAGTTCAGCCCCTAATTGATCTGCCTATCTCAATTCCATGCATCCAGGGGAGAGAGAGAGAAGATGACTGGCTCACGTAGGGTCATGTGTCACTCTGTTCCGATTATCTGAGCCTGGGAAGCAGGGTCGTAAGACAGGGACTGTGGGCTTTTGGCAGGGTAGGTTTTTTTAAAGCTACTGTAAAGAAGAAGAAATTGGGGGAGCAGTCACTAATTGGGGTCCCAGTGTCACTAGCTTTTCAGTACTGGACCAGTTCCAAAACCGTAAAGTATCTGAGTAAGAAGTGGTTTATCCCATCTACGTGCATCTGAGCATACTTAGAAGTTATCAACTGTCTGAGTGACTCTATTCCGGCAAGATCAGGAATGATGAAACTCTTTTCGCCATTTGGTGATAACAGGGCTTCGGCAGTGGCTCCCCTTGCAAAAGAAAAGTGAAGTAGATCTTGAATAGTCTGAGAAAGATTAGAATCTTTTTTTTTATACCACAACATATCATAATTGCACTTGGATATATATAGTTGATTCAGTTATCTGTTAACTGAACATATATTATGCTCAAAACACTTTGAGTACTACAGGGCGAGCAGCATGGAGACTGTTGTATTCTCTAAGAAGGTGTTATGAAGACACCACTTGAACAGAGTACAGTTCTTGTTTAGAAGACGAGCTTTGACAAATGATTTGGGCAACAGAAAATGCTAAATGAAGAAGAGAAGAGATATCGATGAAGTTGGGGTTTTTTAGGAAATTAGGAAGAGAGAAGCTGTCTCCAAACTATATGCGAGAGTGGACTTCGGTTAAAAGAAATACAAAAAAGAGATTTTAGGTTGTTGGCTTTGGTGTGTAACGTAAACTCTTATTTACCATATGGAATCTTCAGTAAATTTTACATTATTCACTAATGCATTTATGAGAATAAATTCCTTCTGGGGTCCTTTAAGAGGACAGGGTAGGGCAGCTCATATCTAAACTACCCAAATATGGAAAAATACATGGACCCATTCTCAAGTTGTTTATAATTTGTAGGTGAATGTTATCACCCTAGGACAGTGACTTTGTGTTTTCTAGTTATCTGTCAGTTCTCTATCTTATCAGTTAACCAAAGTAGCAAAACTCCATGGGACTATCACAGGGTACACAAACATTGACCGAATATCTGTTTTGAACTATTTTAGTGTTGGAGGCATAAACTGGAATGACACAGACCCCCTCCCCCCTAGGGACTCACAGTCTGTTGGTGAAAACAGACACATAAACATGTAAAAATGCAAGACATAAAATGAATCAATGATATTATAATTGAACTTCAGTAAAGAAAGAATCTTCAGCAAACATTGACACATTCCAAGGGCAGCAGAAATTCTGAACCAAGAGCATTGAACTCAGAAAGTCCCTTGATATGTGATGATTGTTGGACATTTCTGACAGCTTCACTATTAGCTGTATTGATAACACTTGGGAAAGGTCAAGTTTTGCAAAGACTTTCTGCCCACCAAGAATAGAAAGGAATCGATTGATTCTGAGCACAGAAACGATGTCAGGAGCCAGATGGAAGTGCAGTTGCTATTACTGGGAAGCTCTCCTTCCCTCAAGTAAATGCCCTGGGACGTCCACTTACAACTTCCTGTAGTTAGACTGTTGGACTCTTTGAATACACCTTCAGCTTTTCAATGGCTAGATCTTTTGCACCTTTAGTCTGAGATCAAATGCTAATCTTTAAGGAAATCTTCATTGACCACTTATTCAAGGTAACAACCTTCCCCCTACACTATGTTAACACCACACTAGTAATTTCTTTCTTTGCAGGTTGCATAATCTGATGCCATTTTGAATATTTTTAGGTTGCCTATTTGCTTTCTGGCCCCCTCCTCCTCCTCTTCTAGAATAAAAGCTTCATGAATGCAAGCACTATGATTGTCTTGTACACAGGTTACAGGCTACCTATACTAGACTCACGTGTACCTTTGTGTGAATTATAGAAAACTGCCCCTCCAAACAGATGAAGAAAAAGTCACACCTCTTTGGGAGACACAGTTGCCGCAGTTCACACCTCACTTCCCTCATGCATGCAGTACAAGAACCTCAGAAACAAATGTTGCAGCCTTGCACGTCCACTGCTGTTTGGGATCACCCCTGGCACATAGTAGGTATTCAATAACTATTTGAGTAGTGAATGAAGCACCCCAAGCCCTGCCAGACACTACATTATACAGCAATATCCTTATAGGAGAGTGCAAAGAAATCGTTGGAAAACCTTTTGAGACCAACCTTGCATCCCTTACAGACCAGCTAGGGCCAGAGGCTCACAGCTGGAACCCAAAGCACTTCAATAGCACAGTAACCAACTGAGGATGACTTCTGTGACCTTCTGATATTTCATAAATGCACCCACCTCAGGAGTTCTCATTTAAGTACTACTGTCAGCCTTGTTCTTGCCCACTGACTTTACAGCCCCCTGTAGGTGGCCGGTTTGGTGCAATTGAAGCCTTCCAACTGAGTATCCTTGCTAGAGGTCCTGTAAGTCCGGACAAAGCCTGTCTCCTGCCTTTTAAGAATAGTGAAATCAAATAAAATCTTGCCAGTGACTTTGGCCCACGCGTGGAGCAACGCCAACGGATCTGCCTGGAATGAAGATGTGAAGGAACTTTGCAAAGTAAAGAAAAACCCACGTCGCTTCTCTAAATCAAAGCTTCAAACAAGAACACAGCTTTAGCAATTCATTCCCTGCAGAATTAACCTTTGTTTCCTGGCAGGCTGCTTCTAAGAATATGCATCGTGCCTAAAAGGAAATGGAGGAGAACTTACAGAAAGGGTTTTGTGTTTACCACGCAGGAGGAAAAGCTGAAATGAAAGCGAGGTTGAAAAGGAGGCTTGTTTTTAACTAATCCAGCCTCTAGATAGAAGTCCTAAGATGCAAAACCAATTATCATATACATGAGTCTGATATACGTGTGATACACAAATACCACTTCTTCATCTGCTGTTTCTATAACTCACTTCTGGCAAGGATAACAATGTTCTGGGGGCTGAAAAGGGATTCACTGAGCCTATAATTCAGATTCTGCTCTTTTCTAAAAGTCAACTTGGGGCCTTGTCCTGGAAGTCTTCCTAGATTTGATAAGTGCCCTTCTTCTGTGTCCCCATAAAACCCTGTGCATTTCTTTATCATTGAATTTGTCACCTTGTATTATAGTTACCTGTTCATGTGTCAAAGGCAGGGATATTTTATTTGACTTTAAAGAAAAACCTTTAAAGTCAAATACTTATTAGCACATTGTCTGGAATCAAATGACATCTCGGTAAGTTCTTAATGAAATAGTCAATGGACCATTCTATTAACAGCTGCATATTGAACTCATACTATTTGTCGTTAGTTTGCCACACACTAAGACTCTGCACAAGAAATATAATGCATGGAAATAACACTGGTGGCTATTCTAATTTTGGTCCAAGGTCTAGACCATCTGTAAGTCTTTGCCTGATTAATCCAATCTGCAGGAGCTCCAGCTTCATAGATTCCTATTCCCCCCTGAAGGCGCCACCCCACAGTGTGACACACAATGCTTTTTCCCATGCTTCAGAGGCACTGTACTTTTGACATCACCCCACCGCACCCCCATTATATCACAGGTTCCTTAAGGTCAGAGGAGCCAGTTCCCATAGGAAATTGCAGATGATTGATTTGGATACTCGTTCAAATCCTGGTTCTTCCCCTTACCGGTTATGTAGCTTTGGGGGAAAATCAGTTCATCTCCCTGAGCCTTAGCCTGATTTATGAAATGAAGGTCATAATGTTGCCATGAGGTATTAATGAGAAAACTATTTGTAAAGCAATTAGCAGAATGCCTGATTCACAATAGACACTCTAAAGCGATGAAATGCATTCTCATGTAATCCTCCCCAAACCCTAGGAGCGAGGCGGTGCCTCCAGCTTCTGAGTTTCTCCAAGCCTCCTTTTCCTCATCAGCAAAATAAGCTAGAAGTTCCTGTCTCATCGGGTTTTGTGAGGAATGAAAGAGCTATCCATGTAGAAGGCTAATGCGAATGTCTTGTTTACACTCCAAAAAAGTGCCAGTAATATCAGTATCCCCATCGCCAAATAGGTAAACCGAGGTATAAAAGCTTTCCCCAGTCACAGATCTCGCAAGACTGGGATCCACACCTGACTTGTCTAGATCACGTCTCCAAGGCTGTGTCACCTTTGACAGGCCCCAGGGCACTCACTCTGCTCAGGGCACAAACTGCCACTCACACAGGCCAGGCTGTCCTACGGTCACAGAGAGGACAAATTCAGAGACCGTGGCAGGGCACAATCCCAGCCAGAGCCCTTCTCAGACAGGAGCAGAAGTCTTTACTGGAATTAGCTGTGCCTCTAACTCCCTGGAAGCCAGGGTGGGTCAGGTGGGGGGAGAGTGAGGCAATCGATCATGCCAAATTAGCGTGATTAGGCTCCCTGCACGAGCCTGCGGCACGCCCAGCGCACATTAGCCCAGCAAAATGGCGGTGAGCTCCCTAATAGGACTCGTCTTCCATCCCTATCAGCAGCCTGTTAACAATTCCTTAACAGCACCGATTAGAATGAAACGCCGGGGCAAGAGAGATGAGTGGTGTTTTAACATGTATTTTAATAAATAAACTAATGTTATCTGGCTCCCGGCACTGAAGTATCTAAACAGTGTTCGGGAGGCCTATCAATCAGCTTTCCATAGCGTGAGATCTGCAGACACCCCCCTCCCCACCGGCCCCCCACAGGCCCGCGGTTGCTATAGCAACTCCAAACCAGGAGTGGTAGCTGTAAACTTAAAAAAAAATATGACTTTTTCCCAGCCAGCCACGCTTCTCTATCAATACTGAAACCTTTGCCTGAATTCTAAGCGAGTGGGGATTTTTTTTTTTCTTCCCCTCTCTCTCCAGTCGTAAGTCTGACTTGGAATCTATAGCAACCAAAATTAGACTATAAATCATCTTAATGGTGCTTTTCAGAGAATTCTTCACTGGATCAATTCAGATCATACGAGGTGGCAAGCTTCTGAGCTCAGTCACTAATAATGGTCGTGTCAAAGATGTATGGTAAGGAAGGGAGGGATTGGGGCAGATGCTGTTGGAGTTAATCTCTTTGGCCACCAAACTTCAGCCCTGTGTTCCTCTCTCAGCTCTGCCTCCCTTGCAGCTGCGTTCTGGCGTCATCTCCCCAGGAGCTACCTGGGACTCCTCAGACATGACAGAGCCCCACATTTTCTGGGACACTGTAGCGTGTCACATACTTGTGTGGTCACAGGACAGTATAACTAAGTATAACTACTATAACTCAGTAGTCAGGAATTCGGCTACAGTACCTGGCTTTAGATTTGAAGTGAACACTTAGTAGCTGTTTGACTTTGGAAAATGATGCAACTTCTTTAAGCCTCAGTTTTCTCATCAGCAAAACAGGGAAAATAATTGTACTTATTTTCTATGCTATTTGTCAAAATGAAAGAAATAATATTTGCAGAGCGACTGAGGTGCTCATCATATAGTAAATGCCCCAAGGATGATTGCTATCATTTAAAATATAGAGGATGTAAAATATCTTTGTTGAATCTAACTGGTATTCGTTATAGTAACCTTTCAACTTTTCTGCATATTTGGAAAATTTTATAATACAAATTGGATGAAAAGAAAGAGTCAAAATGTCAAGAGACTTTCTTTTTTTAGTTGATGCATAAAAATTACACATATTTATGGTGTGCAACACAATGTTTTGATTTATATACATTGAGGAATGCTAAATCAAGCTTATTAGCATGCATTACCTTATATACTTATTTTTTGGTGTAATGAGAACACTTAAAATCTACTTTCTTATAAATTTTCAAGTGTAAACTACATTGTTATTAACTATAGTCTCCTTATTATACAGTAGATAGTCTGAATTTATTCATCTTGTTTAACTGCAATTCTGTATCCTTTAATTAACATCTCCCCAATCCCACACTCATCCCCCCACCCCCTAGTAGCCACTGTTCTCTATTCTCTGCTTCTGTGCTTTTATGAGTTCAACTTTCTTAGATTCCACATATAAGTGAGATCATGTAATATTTGTCTTTCTGTGCCTGGGTTATTTCACTTAACATAATGTCTTCCAGGTTCATCCTACATTGTCACAAATGATAGGATTCCTTTCTTTTAAAAGGCTGAATTGTTAAAAATGGTTCTTATTCCATTGCGTATGTGTACCACATTTTCTTTACTCATCCGTGGATGGACACTACAGTTGAGTCCGTATTTTGGCCATTGTGAGTAATGCTTCAATGACCATGGGAGTATAGACATCTCAACATACCAATTTCATTTGCATTGGATATATATCCAGTAGTGGGATTGCTGAAGGCTTACGACGTGCCAGGCACTATGTTATTAATAGATGCTAGGATCATAGAGGGGTCCAAGACAGTTCTCTGTCCCCATGGAGCCAGTATTCTAGTGGGGTAGACACAGAAGTAAACCTAAGGACCTAATACACTATGAGAGAATTATTCTCCCAAGTAGCAAGCAAAGATACTGTAGGAGCACCTGATGGGGGGGGCAACTAACTCATGCTGGGGTCAGAGCTGTCTAACCCAAGACTCGAGGGAGGTGGGTTAGTGAGGCAGAGTGTTGTGGGGGAGGCAGGCTAATGCTGGTGGCAGATGGAACAGTGTTTAGATTCCCATGATGTGTTTGAGCACCTGAAAGAATACCTTTTTCTCCAGACTCTGCCCAAATCTGACTCATCTTTCAAGGTTCAATTTTATTCCATTCTATTCCATGAACATTTGCTCTCTGCCTACTTTCTTCCAGGTCTGTGCTAGGCAGAGGGAATTCACAGTTGAATGGATGGGAGGTCATATTTGACCTGCAAGACATCATTTGCTGACCCCCAACTTTGGAGCATATGCCATACCACTGAAGTGTCCCTGCATGAGGCAAGAGGGGTGGCCTTTTGTACCCCTGTATCCATCAGCCATTGGCTGTGGGCTGCTTCTGGGAAGGTTGGAGGAGGGAGCACAGTTATCTTTCATGCCAAGGTAGTTTCTGTCAGCTGTGGGCAGTTTCTATATTAGACACCTGCAAGCCATCAGCCACCAACATTCCTGCGGCTGGGTCAGAGGTGCAGCAGCCCAGTAAAAAGGTCTTGGTGTGGCAGGAACAGCATTTACTCCTGCCTACAATGTTCCAGGCATGGAGTATATTGATGGGTAGGACAGGCAAGTCCCTTGACCTCATGGCCATTCCCATTCATTTATGAGTTGTCTGTGGCTGCATTGAACAGTCGTAACAGAGATCATATGGCCACAAAGTCTCAAATATTTACAGAAAGTCTGCCAGCCCCTGTTCTAGAGCCCTGCCCCTGGGGATCAGGCTAAGGCTAGACTCTACGTGGGGCCACATTCTTGCTCTGGTCTTTCCCCCTCCCTAATTCTGTTCCCTTCCTCCCTCAGAGACTTTCTTGAATAGCTTTCTCAATAAATCACGCACCCCCACATCCCGGTCTCAGCCTCTGCTTTGAGAGAACCCTTCTAAGATGTAGGCACATAACAAACATTCATTGAGTGAATGAATGCTTTGCTAAGTTACATAGAGAAGATGACAGGAGATAGATGGAAACTTGAGTGAGCATGCCGGAAAAGGCCAGAGAAGGGTCAAAGGGCAGAGGGGAAGGAGGCTGGGATGGTTTTTCACTTTCCAGATCCAACCTTAATTCTACACATACCTTGTCCTGGGACAGAAGTTAACTCATGCATGTAGCCAAGGGAGCTATTCTGTGCTACAAAATGAAAACAAGAAAGAAGTGAATTAAGGAATGTTTCCCAAGTCTGCATTGTAGCCTCAGGAACTTGCTTCCTCTGCCATTGCTGATGTTTGGCAGTGGAGGTGGGAGGACAAGTTTGATTTTATTTTACATCCCTAGGAAGGATCACTGATAAACAGAGCTCCATGTACAGTAGGAAAGGGACTCTGAACAGCCTCGATCTCCTGTGCCTGGAAGCTTTTGTATCCCAGCTCTTACCTCCCAGGGAGGAGGAGAGGCTGATGTGATTGCTCAGCATGTAAATGTAAACCCTAGTTGAGCCACACTTACTGGGGGCGGAAGCCACTGTGTTTAAGAGACATGTACCACGCTGAGCTCCCTCTTTTTTATTCGATCCATGCATCTGGGTGGGTGAGATAAGCTAGACCAGCCACACCTGCTCACTCCCTGCCGGCCCTCCTGCCCCCATGTGTATTGGGTGGTCTATCTCCTGAGTGGCATTAACCAAGCCCCTCATGTCCAGGGTTCCTCTTTACTGTATCCAGTCAAGATTCTGATTTGGGTCAAGAAGAAGGTGAATATCAAGTCTCTGCTGCATTAGACTAGCTTTTCTCGGAGTCCAATCTTGGAGCATTAGGCATCAGCTAATAACAAAAGCAGTGTTTGCTTCTATTTGGCTGGAGGTCTTTGCTTGTCTCTCCTTCAGGAATGCCACCAAGGAGAAGATCAAAAGCTGGGACAGAACTGGGGACGTTATGGGACCCCTACTACCAAAATATCATCAAAATGCACCTTAAATCCTAATAATCTATTTTGTTCAGTAAAACGCAGTGTGGGAAGAAAATGCTTAGGGAGCGATATCTTGCTAAAAATGTCACTTGGGAACCTCCCTTTACGGGAGGCTCTTTAGCTCTTGTTTTCTTTGTTCCTATGACTTCGTAAGGTGATTAACCATCCTCTCCAGAGAGTGGTGGTGATTTCCCATTGAGGCTGTGGGTACCTTGCAAAATGGGTTTAAATTAGCAGTGCTTCCTCATCAGAATGCCTGTGTGCAGTGGCCACGAGGGCTTTGCTTCCACTTTTGGATCTGCCAGCACACAGGCAGTTCCTTTGAAAGTATTTAAAAGCAAGCTGTCAGGGAGACCACCCATGCCCTACCCCGGCCTGCTGCAGTGCTGACTTTTCTGGCCTTGACCTTCTAAGGACTTCATTTTCATAGCCTGCCTTCCTCTGAAGGGGAAGACTAGAGAGTTCAGGAGTCCTTTGATTCTGAGTGGGAGAAAAACATCTTACAGTTATGGGGAAAAGTCCAGCAGTTTCTCCTTTTGCTACTGATGGTGATGTGGTCTTAAGTGACAATAGCCACTCTACATCCATTGCACAGGTTGAAGGAAGTGGACCATCCACACTATCTGTTTGCAGCCCTACTTATGGGTACGGGAAGACTTTGCTCTGGGGACCCAGCCCCCGAGTTCTGTCTCAACTCTATATGGCTTTCAACCATGTACAAGAAACAAGAATAAGGACTTTTTGACAACAGTTATGTGCTAGACACAGTGCTAAGAACTTTACATGTTATTTTGTTCTCACTATAGAGAAGTGCTATACCCATATTACAGATGAGAAAACAGTCCCAGAGAGAGGGATGGCTTGCTTAAGCCCATATGGCTGGTAAGGGGAAGAGGTGGGATTTGAGTCTGATTTCTGACCATCTATACAAATTATTGTTTTTTTATTACACCATACTAGTTCAGTGGTTCTCAATTAGGGGTTACTTCAGTGTAGTGGGTAGAGGCCAGAGAGGCTATGACCTTTCCTACAATGCACAGGACAGCCCCCTGCAACAGACAATTATCCAGCCGCAAATGGCAACACTGCCGAGGTTGAGAAACTCCATGCTAGGTGAGACATTCACAGGTAAAGCTTTTGCACCATCTCTTTAGTGCTGAGTTAAATAAAGATGCCTTGGGGGGAGGGGGCACTAAGGAGAGCCACCTGGGCAAGTGGGCCTGACTGCCACGTGTAGGGAAGGCACTTCTACTCAGGGTGGGCATACCGCTTATCATCCTTGGACTCTCCCCTAAGCCACATTGCAGGATGAAATCTGGGGAAGACTGTGCTGTGGTGTGAATGTTTGTGTCTCCCTAAAATTCTTATGTCAAAACCTAATCTCCAATGTGGTGGTTTTGGGAGGGACTTCCGGGGGTGATTAGATCATGAGGATGGAGGCCTCATGAATGGGATTAGTGTCCTTATAAAAGAGACCCCAGGAGAGAGCCCTTACCCCTTCCACCATGTGGGGAAACTGGGAAATGGCCATCTGTGAACCGGGAAGCGGACCCTCGACAGACGCCGAGTCTGCTGTTGCCCGGATCTTGGACTTCCCAGTCTCCAGAACTGTGAGAAATACATTTCTGTTGTTCATAAGCCACCCAGGCTATGGTATGTTGTTATAACAGCCCAAATGGACTAATACAGACTGCCTCCATGAGATAGGTCACATAGACATGTTTTTATGCTTCTATATCAAGAAGAGGGACATCGAGCTCTATAACTATATCTATAACCAAAATGAGGAGGGGGTGGGAAGGCCAGGTCACTTCCCCAAAGCCCACCCCTTGTGTTCGAGGAACCCAGATCCAAACCCCAACCTTCTGATACCCAATTCAGGGCATCCCACGCCTCTCACACTTACCCAGGTGTTCTGAGACCTCGTTCCGAAACATGGCACAGCCTCTGTCTTCTTGGCGCCCACACCCCTGAGTGCGGTTACTGTCCCAGTGCCCCCAGTTCTATGTCCATGTCCCCATGGGGGGCAGGTACAGTTGCCATCTCCATCTTACGGTAGGGAGACACTGAGGCGCAGGGAGGGTTAAGGACCATCCATGATCACACACTGGGACCTGAGATCCAGGACTGTTCAACTCCTGGATTTCGACTCATGCTGCTGAACATCCACGGTTACTCAGCCTGTGCACTACAGACATCCTGGGCTGGATAATTCTGCTGTGGGGGCTGTCCTCTGCATTGTAGGCCTCCTCCCCATAGATGCAGTAGCACAGCCTCCCAAGCTGTGATAACCAGAAATATCTCTAGATGCTGCCTAATGTCCTCGGGGGGACAGGACTGCCCCCATTTGAGAACCATCGGTCCAGACTGTGAGGCCTACCGCACCGTCCCTCCTGTCTGGTCTCTGGTGACTAGGTTGCTCATGATTCCAGGATTCAGTGTCCACCCCCTGCGCACGTTTGCTCTTCCACATCCTGCTCTCTGGGCAGAGCCACCCACACACCATCATCCTTCCTCAAACGTGTTAGTGTTGAGAAACTGTTCCCAGCGTTTGCTCTGGCCCCTCACTGCTAACGTCTTCAAGTAGCTCATCTTTCTCGAAGATCTCTTTGTCTTAATTCCTTAGTTTGATGGACTGTCTCTCACTCCCGGGCCCGCTTGTGTTTCCACATTCCCATACCCCCAGTTACTGTAGCTCTCTCCCTCCCGTCCCTCGTGGAGTCAAGCACAACAGTGAATTATTGACCTGGCCATAGCCTAACCTTCAACACTTAAAGCGTCGAAATCAGGTCATGTCACTGCTCTCTTAAAACCCTGCAGTAGGCTTCCATTGCATTTTGAATAAAATCCAAACTCCTTCCCGCAGCCTGCAAGGTCCTGCCTGCCTCTTGGGCCACCTCCCACCCACCCGACCTTGCTCACTGCATCGCGTCCCTTGTCCATGTTCATTGGACATGCCCAGCCTACTCTTGCTCCCATGTCTTTGCACTGGCAGGATCCCTCCCCAGAGCATGCTTGTTCCAGATCCCCCCTCTGGCTCCTGCACGTCCCTCAGCTTAAATGTCATCTCTACAGAGAGGTCTCGCCCAATCCCCAATATAAAGCAGCCCCTTGGCTGGTCTCTATGGCACCACCATTGACTGCTGCCCACATGTTTAGTGTCTGCCCACTCACCCCACTCACACCTAGAAATTTAACCTTCCCGGCAGCAGAGGTCTCACCTGGCTTGCTCACCTTTGCATTGCCAGCACCTACACCAGCACTGGCTCAGAGTCAGAGTTCGAAAAAATACGTGTTGAAGGAGCCTGTCACGTCAGTTTAGCATGCAGATTTCATTAAGGAGAGGTGCCCTAGGAATTCAGCTACTATTATGCATAAATAAAGCACACAAGTACATATTTGGCTCTCTCTGTCCAGTTTCTTTCCAACTCGTGAGAAGCAGCATGAATAATATATTCTGATTTTTTTTTGATTGAACTGTCAGCATGATTTATTTCATAGCATCTTCTTCTCTCTCCCCTTTGTAAATAATGGTTCGTCTGTGGAGCTTTTTGCCAACATTTGTCTTGCTAATTTGTCTAGGGGGTGGGAGGACGGTAGCATTTTTTTTTTAAACCCCTTATAATGGGTTTGGAGGAGAGTTTTTTTTCTGCATGGCATTGGGACTCTTAAAAAATCAAGGTTATATGGTGCATTGACTCCTTGCTGTTTTACAAACCGGCTCAGACTCATTTCACAACTTGAGAATAATTCAAATTGGAAATCACCTTCTTTAAAACCATTAAATTAATGGTATTCCCATTACACTCCCTGCCCAACCATGTGAGCAACAGAGCCTGAGCTGCAGCTGCTAGAGTTGTGCATCAACGTAAATAATGCGCTAACAAGACAGCAATTTCATTCCTTGCTTGGAATTCCCCAGGCATTTCTCCTTCAGGAGGTCATGATGGGTTCAGGGCAAATCCATCTGGGTGGAGCAGGATGACCGGGACGAATGTGGACCCATGAGTGTTGGGGATGGTGCTGGCAGCATGCGGTTTGCCTTCTTGACTCACTATAACCTTTTTGGGCTCTCACAGATAACCAGCAAGGGAACAGAGAGGCATCGGTAATTGCTGATGGGCTCGTTAGACTCTCTGGCAATAATATGATGTGAAGTATATATACACTACACACACACACACAGAGCACCTCTTCCCACCCGCCCTCGTCCCGCTTCTTTCTCAGGTTCCACATCTCATCAAACACAATTGTCAATTTTAGTTCCTAAAATATTGTTGTTTAGAATCTGGTCCTTTCCCCAGCATGAGCACCTTAATGCTCTTCCTGCCTCGACACCAGTAGCCTGATTCCTGGCAGTACATTAGAGTCGCCTGATGAGCTTTAAAAATAGACCAGTGCCCAGACTGTACCTCCGGAGTGTCTCTGATTTAATTAGTCTGGGGTGAGGTCCTGGCTTTGGATTTTTTACAGATGATCCCTGGTGAGTCTACTATGTGGCCAGGGTTTGGAACCACTGCTGCCTTCATGCAGCAAACAGGGCGGGGCGGGGGAGTCTATGGTAAAGCCCAGGCGACTGTGGCATCATCCTCTTTGAACTCAAGACCGCTTCCAGGGGCCTTCAGAAGGAAGCACCAGGCCCCCCGTAGTGACCTGACCGAAGCCTGCCTCTGGAGTCTTGTTCCTTCTCTTCCCGCCGTGCACATTGTATACTCTGGCAGAATTTGGCTGCTTCTCTTTCTTGAGAACAGTATGCCTGTTCATACCTCTGTGCCTTTGAACATACTGTTTCCATATCTAGAATACCCTTTCTCCCTGAATCTGCATGCAGGTGTTCATTAATTTTTCAATATTAAAAAAAAATTCCTCTAAGAAGTCCCTCTTGAGTTACTGTCTCTCCTGTGTGCTGTTATATTTTGTTTGTATCGGTCACAGGCTGTTGTAATTGGCTCACATTTGTAGCGGTCCTCCCTGTCAGACCCTGGGGGCCTCAAAGGCAAGGGCCACATTGTATTCACCCCCAGCACTAAAGACGGTGCTGAGCACATAGCAAATGCTCAGTGAGTGGTAGGATTATGTTTCAAATGACAGTCCCAGGGGAAGTGCTCATTCCTCTGCCATCAAGTAGGATTTCCTTTAGAGGTCCCCATGTACATATCCACAAAGATGTTTGGAGGCAGACAATCCATGAGGAGTGAAATTGAATTAGAGCACTGTTGTGAAATGAACAACAATAAAAAAATCGGGTAGCTCTGGATTGAAATCCTGGCTCCACTACTACTTACTAGCTGTGTGGCCTTGGACAAATTACTTAGCATCTCTGTGCCTGAGTTTACCCACCTATGAAATAGTGACAATCCTACGTAATCTATAGGATTGTGATAAAGATTAGAATATGGAATGTTAGTAAAACACCTCCTGAGAAATTGTCATAACATAGAATAGGCGAGTGTTTAATGATAAATTAAGTTCCCTTATGCCCACTCTGTGGAACATTTTTAAGCTTTTGGGAAATATTAATTATTAAGAAAGCATCCCTAAATAGCACTCCTAATCACAGGCAACACTAACTGAGCATCTTACTCTGTTCTTGGCATTTTGCCCAGGACTTTATGTGCATGATGCTATTGAATTCCCAGGACAACCCCAAGAGGTTGGCACTACTCTTATCCCCATTTTATGACTAGAAAAGCAAGGTTTCGAAAAGCCCAGGAAGGCAAAAAGGGGAAAGATAACTATCTAAACCACGTGGGGAGTTCTATTTCCACAGCTCATTCACACTGCCTATCACAGCAGGCTCATTCTATCAGCCACCTTCCTTCTGTTGGGCCTCTGTTGGATTTTTGTTTAGCTAACAAAGAATAATAATAGAACGGCCACCTGACTGGTTGTCAATATGAAATGACTTGATTGTTCATTGTATTATGTCTTCCTTCCTTGTGCCAAAGCTTGAGAACAAGTCTGGAAACACTTCACATGTCCTGGCAAACAGGGTGGTGCATTGACAATACTTCTCATACTTCTCTTTAGTAATTAGGGCACGGCAATGTGCTCCACTGGTAATTAGTGCATTAATGTAGCGTGGATTGTATCGCTGGCAGTGATTGAAAGGTATGGCGAGCTCAGAATATTGCTAACGTTCAAAGTTGCAAGCTTCTGGGAAGTGGCGTAGTGTGGACATTAGACAGGCTGGCGGGGAGCTGGGGGCCCTGGATTCCTGGCTGGGCTGTGCCACGTATGTGCTGTGTGACCTTGGAAAAGTCACCTTGCCTCTCTGGACTTTAGTTTCTTCAGAGGTGAAATGAAGAGATCAGATTCTGATGAGGGAAGAGAAGGAAGAAAAGAGGAGATGCCCATAGCGAAAGCCCTTGACTGAATAAAAAAGGAATGAAGCTGATTCATTCTTGCTTCTGCCACTGGGAACACAAGGAACCCCCGGTGAGTGATGTGTTTAGTCAGGGTAGTCTAGGCTGTGCTGTTAAGAACAGGCCAACCCAGAAATGTTAGCGACTTGGCATGACAAAGGTTTATGCATCGCTCAGGCAAATTCCGAAGGGGGTTAAGCCACATTCTATAAGTTGCTTTGATCATGTGGCTTCTAAATTGCTGTCACAAGGGAAGGGACTGCTGGAGAGTCTTGCATTGGCTCATAAATGCTTCAGCCAGGAAGTGACGCAAGACTTCTCACGTTTTATTGGACATTATGGGTCACATGGCCCTGCTCAACGTCAAGGGGCTGGTGAATGAGGGGAGGCTTGTGGCTTTGAGTCTACCATGTAGGGAGAGAAATGAGTTCTTACTAAGAGCTTCCTATATGCCAAGACCTTTATACACCTATTATTCTATTTATTCTTCACCGTCTCTGCTATCATTCCCATTTTTCACATAAAGACACTGAGTCTCAAGAGAGCTTAAGTGTGAGTGCAGGAATTTACACTACTAGGCATTTGCCGATCTGGAGTTCTAGCCTAAGTTGCTGATCTCCAGGCCCTTTGTATAATACCACATGTTAAATGTAGTTGTAGGGATCTCCTAGCCTGTATGATCCTGGGACCCCTCTTCTCTGAAACTCTGTGCTTAATTAAATTTGTTGATTGAGTGCTTTTTTTGGCTTAGCCATTTTAGTTCTTAGTTACTTCCTGTCCATTAGTTTGATTGCTACTTAGGGAACAGGAAAGGGTTTTGTCATTGGCTATTTTAAGTGGTAATTTGCGAAGGTCAATCTACTGAAAAAAACCCATATGTATCACCGGGTCCAGCGGGGATTATTTTGAAGTTACTCACTGTTTTGGATGATGCAGGGCACTGCTTTAAACCATTAACACAGATAATTAAGTCCTGCCTATGACAGATCAGAATTCCATTCTTTCCTTATTCATCATAGTGCTGTGGTTGAAAGCATGGACTGTGAAACCCACCGGTGCCAGGCACTAGCCCTGCAACCTTGGACATGTTGCCTAGCCTCCTTTGTGCCTCAGCTGACTCATCTGTTACAGTGGAGACAACATTAGAACCCGATGCAAAGGGATTTTGGGAGAACTGGATGAGTTCATGTACGTGAAAGGACTAGAAGGATACCTGGCACATAGTAGGTGCTCAATGAAATGTTAGCTATTTTGTAAATGTTTATTGAATGCCTACTGTGTATGAATATTCCTAGCAGCATTGGGGATATAAGTGCGAACAAGGTAAATGTGATCCCTGCCTTCCTAGCTTTCAGACAGGGGATGTTACAGAGAAGTAACCAGGCGATTCTAATACATTCCAGCACGTGCTAAGATGGGGAAAGTACAGGGTGCTGTAGGGTATATGAGGGGAACCTAAGCCAGACTTGCAGAGGTACAGAGAAGACTCCCCCATAGAGGCAGTGTCCAAGCTATGTGCGATTAACCGAGATGCTACTTTGGGCCAGAGAAGGAAGGAGGAGCTTACATCCCCTCTTGTCCTCTCCCAGTTCATTTCTCACACCATCAGAGGGGTCTTTTTAAAACATACCTCAAGCCTGCTTGTAGTCTTTTAATGGCTTCCCGTTGCACTCGCAATGAATGTGAACATCCTTGATGTCCTTGAAGGTCCTGCATCGGGTTTCTACTGCCTTCTCTGGTCTTTTCTCTCACTTGCTCCTCTGTCTCTGGGAAATTCTGACCATTTTCATTTCTCAAACGAGCCATGTTTCTTCCCTCCCTGCGCATCTCTCATGTTTCAGAGCACTTGTCCTTCCCGAGTGGCCCCAGACCAGGAAAGAAGTCCCTGTTATAACTCCCACGTACTTCTTTATCTCAGCATGTGACAGCTTGTACACTTCTGTGTGTGATTCTAACCATCCTTGTCTGCGTCCCTACTGGGGTGTGAGCTCCGGGCAGATGTGGATCTTACATATTGTGACCCCTTTAAACTCCAGCACTCAGCTCTAGGCTGTGCATAGCGGGCACTCTGTGGTATTTGCAGAAAGAAGGAAGGTTCCTCGAAGGTGAGTGTGATGTAAAACTGCAAACCCAACAAACCAAAAGGCCCATGAATGCTCATCACAGATTCTATACTAAATGTTAGCATCTGCCTTCGTGGTGTTGGGTACGCATGGCCGAGACAGCCAAGCACACAGCTGTCCACTCTGGCCTTGCCAGGGGGTCAAAGGACTCAACAAAGCCAAAAAGAATCTGAATGGATTTGCAGAGCATGATGGTGATAGAAAGGTATCCTAGGTCATTCAATGCCCAATTTTAAATGCACAGACCCTTGTCATGTGCACTAGCCTGGGAGGAGTAGTCATCATTCAGGAACATCTGCAGTGGTAAATTGAAAGGTGAAAAGTTTGTTATCTTTGTGTTGAGAGAGTATCTGCTTATGGAATTCAAGAATAATCCAAATGGCCAGGTGAGCCCTTATAGAAAGAGCAAGAACAGTGAAATCATACAGTTGGGTTTTATTCACATTTACCAAGTAGGACTTGGGCAAGTTCCTTAGCCTTCTCCATGTACCTGTTTCCACATCTGAAATATACAGATAATGACATTTACTCACAAGGCTGTTGCAAGGATTAGAAATCATGTATGTAGAGCGGATAGCACAGGGACAGGCACATACATAATAGGTGCTCAGTAAATGGTGATTGTTATACATCACTAATTTATCTGGCTTTGGGAACTTTCCAACATACAAATTGTATAGTGAAAATTGTTATTACAAAAAAGCAAATTGATGAAAATCACGACATGCCTGTTCATGTAGCATGCCCTATGCTAAGATTTGGGATCATAATGGTGAATGAGGAACAAGGACTCTGGCCTCATGGAGCTTAGAGTTGGTGATGTTTTACTTATTTATGTAGGAATGTTTTCCAATCAAAAAGGCAAATGGGGAAATTTTAAAAAGTAGGAAAAGGATCAGTAGACTCATGTCTTCTAAACAGCCACTGTGTAAACCTTTTGGTGTATTTTCTTCAGTTCCTTAGTCTATGCTAATTAATTTTACTTAAATCTATGATAGAAGTATATTCCTATTCCTGTGTTGTTGATAACGCTTTGTGTAAGTCATCTTAATGACTGTATAATGTTTCATATAATGAATGACTTAACAAATTATTCTTACACATTTCTGCATGAAGATTTTTCCCCCTGTACTTTCAAATGTCTCCTTAGCATGAAGTCTTGGAACTAAAACATCTGGATAAAAAAGCTATTTGGAGATTTTTTGAGGCTCCTGAAACATCCCACTTTCCTGTTTTTAGCAGTGTATAAGCACAGCCCACTTATGTTTTGGAAAATATTTCTTACAATGTACCTTTAAAAGGAGAGAGAAGATTGAAAATTCTATAAAGAGGATACTAAGTTAAAGCCAAATTAATCATCCTTGCTTAGCTTGGAATGCTAAATATTAATGTTCCTCTTTAGCATGTATGGCATATTATGTACAATTCATCTGAATATAAATAGTCCAGATTGTGACATTACATTATTCATGATGAAGCAACTGTCCACGCTCTGTATGGTGCATCACTCAGATATGCAGTACAGTTGCTAATTAATCAGCAGGTAGAAAACAGATTATGTTCCTCAGGAAGGGAGAGTGAAAGGGTATAATGTTTATTGAGCATTTATTATATGCTGGGGTTTTGTATAAATCATCTCACGTAATGAATAGCTCTTGAGGTTGGTAACTGATGTGCTGTAGACTGTCCTTCCACGGGTGCAAGAACCCCTCCCTCCTCCACCATATGTCTTCACCTGGTTAACTTCTAGTTAACAACGCTCAGGTAGAATGTCTAAGAGGTTTATTGCAACATCTCTGGAAGGAGATTATTTTTCCCTGCAGATTAGGAAGGTGAGTGAATAACAATAAATAAGTGAAGAGCTTGAGTGGAGAGAAACAGGTCATGTGACAGTGGCCAAGGTAGGGATTCGGTGGCTGGTTTCAACAACCCCTTTTGTTCTTCCTTTTTTGTTTTTTTCTCGCCTGTGGCAACTCAAGCATTTTTGAGTGTGGCCGACTTAACACCAAAGACCTCTTGATTGCATTTGAGAGAAGGGACATAGAAATTCTGCATGGCCCACTTACTCTTTCAAAAACACTGAATTAGAATCTCCAGTGAACTTTAGGAATGTAGTGATCATAGTTCATGAGTACCAGCATCTATTATTCTTAATTACTGATTGAATAGCTTGTAGGTAACGAGCCCTCAGCCATATGTGAACACATGGAAGTCTGTGGAATTGCGTGCCCTTCAACAAAAGCATTCTTCTATTTTTTTAAAATTATATACAAAGTCTTTATAATTTTTGATTAGTTTGTAGCCAGCCAGGAGACTCCTCAAGCTGAGTTAGAGAGCTTGGATGTGTGTGGCAGCTTGTACTCTTCAGAGCATTGCAATGAACTGGCTCTCATTTGCTTTTTTTTTTTGAGACAGAGTCTCACTGTGTTGCCCGGGTTAGAGTGCTGTGGCGTCATCCTAGCTCACAGCAACCTCAAACTCCTGGGCTCAAGCAATCCTCCTGCCTCAGCCTCCCGAGTAGCTGGGACTACAGGCATGCACCACCATGCCCGGCTAATTTTTTCTATATATTTTTAGTTGGCCGATTAATTTCTTTCTAATTTTAGTAGAGACGGGGTCTCGCTCTTGCTCAGGCTGGTTTCGAACTCCCGAGCTCAAACAATCCACCCGCCTTGGCCTCCCAGAGAGCTAGGATTATAGGCGTGAGCCACCGCGCCCAGCCTCTCATTTGCTTTTGATGAGAATGTGTCTACAGTTCATCAATCCTAATGTGGACCATGCACTCTTCCCTTTACCCCGATAACCTACCTACTTTCCTTCAGTTATAAAGTGTAGAAAGAGTGGGAATAAAGGATGAGTGTCCCCCAAACCATTGGGAATCCCATCTGTGCATCTCAAATAAGGAGGGACCGAACAGATGTCAGAAATAGGTGAGCCTAAATCATTATGATCTCAGGACTTGGCCAAGAACAACAGAATCAGGTACTCCTCTGCGAGTCTCGCGCTGCATTCAGCCTCTAGAATGTTTTAAGAAGTCTGAGCATTTAAGTGATCCAGGCAGAAGCCTCTCTGCTTCATTGTGTGAGGGCAGGGGACCATAGTGAGGAATGGCCAAGATGGCAGCCGACTTAGGGCAGGCTCTGCTCCCCTGTATCCTCCAGGAGAGGGCGCTGCTCAGCTCGGGACGTCTTCCAGTCTGCTAGCGGGCTGCGGAATGACTGACGTGTGGACGCAGATCACCTTGCTAAATAAAAGCCGTGATGTTTTTATGACTGTTACTATATGCAATTTTTTGACAAATCTTTCCTTCTATTTTCTCATCTGTAAAATGAAGTAATAGTGTCTGATGTCTGTCCTACAGAGATGAAGAGAGTTTGGCAAGAGAAAGATGGAGGGAGGGGGAGATGTTGAAGGTCTTCAAAAACTACATCATGCTGGGTAATATAAAGGGATGTTGTTACAATTTAATTGATCATTTATTTAGGTGAGAAACATTTGCAATGTTGAATGGCAGAATGAGAATGTGTGCACTATATATAACCCAAAACTCGGAATGTCTGCCCCATGAATTTCTGTTAGAGAAACCAGTCATGAATCAGTTGCAGCCCAATACCAACCCAAAGAGCAGTTAGTCATTTATCTCATGTCTCCAAGTTCTAAATCAATATTTTATGAGATTCTCATGGAACTAAGTATGTGAATCTCTCAGCTTCATAGCATAGTCTGAACACAGTTTCTATTTAAGGTTATGCGCTGCCTTTAAGCAGTATCCCTGGAGGTTTGTTCATTTGAACAATGCTTTGTGTTAAAAAAAAAAAAACACCCGAAAGATACTGTTCACTGTTGACTAACATTTCCTGAATAAGGGTATAGTAGATGCCAAACAAGTTTTCTGGGGGGGAGGGGTTCACCCTTGCAGGCGTATATGTATGCTTTTTACCTGATAGCGCATGCTATGGAATGCAAGATGTTTCACCCTTCACTGTGGCTTCCCGAAGACAACAAATTCAGCTCTGAGATGCAGCAATCAGTTGATCTTGGGTAGCTAGTGACAGCAGTGTGCTCTTTTCCGATGTATCCCTGATTTTCTTTTTTCTTTGCATTTTGTTGTGCTTAAAAACACAAGGTGTGGGCCGGGCACGATGGCTCATGCCTGTAATCCTAGCACTCTGAGAGGCTGAGGTGGGAGGATCACTTGAGGTCAGGAGTTTGAGACCTGCCTGAGCAAGAGCAAGACCCCATCTCTATTAAAAATAGAAAAAATTAGCCGGGTGTGGTGGTGCACACTTGCAGTCTCAGCTACTCAAGAGACTGAGGCAGTAGGATCGCTTGAGCCCAGGCATTTGAGGTTGCTGTGAGCTAGGCTGATACCACAGCACTCACTCTAGCCTGGGCGACAGACAGAGGGACTCTGTCTCAAAAAAAAAGGTAACAAGCCTGCAGGAGTTGCTGGAGGTAATGCTTTAAAAAGGTTGGGGTACATCAGTTATTTATTTACATAAAATTTGAATAAGACCCTTAAACTTAATGACTATGATCAACAGTGTCTAGTACAGTAATTTTCCCCCCTCTCTAGAATTAGAAATTCTGGAACAAAAAAAGAACCTTGAAGTTCATCTTGTCCAACTTCTCATTTTATTACATGTTAAAATGAACAGGTTTCAAAATTAGACACACCAGGTTTTGAACGTTGGCTTTGCCATATAATAGCTATGTAATCTTAGGAAATTTTCCCAAACTGCCTGAACCTTAGTTTTCTCATCTGTAAAGCAGCGATAATGACGCCTAAACCACAAAATGGTTTACAATAATAACGATAATTTACGGAAGCACTTAGCATAGTAGCTGGCACACAGAAGTTGCACAAGACATGGTTGTTACTATATTTGAAGGTGAGGAAATAGATGAGGCAATAAAGGAATTAAAAAGATACTTAATTAGTGTTGAATGAATTATTGGATTACAAAATAGAAATACCCCAATGTGAGGGTCACACATGGCTACCTGGCAAGTTCACATGTGTTGGTTTTTCAGATTATTTCACAGGCCAAGATCCAGGGAGGGATCTGGAGCTTTCAGAAGGTGTAAATACCATGAGGATATGGATTCTTTTACTGAGAGCACAGGTTGGAAAAGGCCTAAATGGGGAGATGGAAGGATGCTGGTGACACATTTCATCTGCCATAATTACTTGATTTGAAGATATATTTTCCTAACACTCTATTATGATAATTTTCAGTGTACAGAAAGTTGAATTTTACAGTGAACACCCATATACCAACCACTTAGTTTCTATGTTTTACTGTACTTGCTTTATCACATAGCCACCTATTTGTCAATCCTTTCATCCATCCAGCCCTCCAGCCTTCCCTTAATCCATCTTATATATGTACGTGTGTGTGTGTGTGTATTTTATTTTCATTTTTTTATTTTTGAGACAGGGTCTGACTCTGTCACCCAGGCTGGAGTGCAGTGGCGTCATCGTAGCTCACTGCAACCTTGAACTCCTGGGGACTCGAGATCCTCTTACCTCAGCCTCCCGAGTAGCTGGGACTATAGGTGTGCACCATCATGCCCAGCTAATTTTTCTTATTTTTTTTGTAGAGATGGGGTCTCACTATGTTGCTCAGGCTGGTCTCGAACTCCTGGCCTCAAGTGATCTTCCTGCCTCAGCCTCCCAAAGTGTTAGGATTATATGTGTGAGCCATTGTGCCCAGCCCATCTTATATTTTTGATGTATTTCAAAGTAAGTTGCAGGCATCAGCATGGATATCATTAATTAGAGTTCAATATTTGTTTACAGTTCTTGTTTTCCTCATAAAATTTACATACAATAAAACTGACAATTCTTGGGTATAGTATTGACTTGAGTTTCGACTAATGAATACATCTGAGTAAACTGAGCATCTATCAAGTTATAGGACATGATTGTCACACCAGAAAGTTTCTGGAAAACCCTTTCCTGTCAATCCCAGATCCCTTATCCTCCAGAATCAACAGTGTTCTAACATTTTTTCCACTATAGATATTATGGTTTCATACATAAATGAAATCAGATAATACACACTTTTTTGTGCTTGACTTCTTTCACTTAGCTTAGTGTCTGTGAGATTCATCCATACTGTTGTGCATATCAGTAGTTTGTTTCTTGTGTTTATTGAGTGGTGCTCCACTGAATAAAGGTAACTGAAATTTGTTCATTGTTTCTCTTGTTGGAGAACAACTGTGTCAGCTTTCGGCTATTATGAATAGAGTTGCTACTGACAGGATGGTGCAAGTCTTCTGTGCACTTACGGTTTCATTTCTCCTACTTGACTACCTAGGATTGGAACTGCTGGGTCATAGGATGGTTGTGGATTTTAGAAGAAACTGTCAGAACTTTTTTCAAAGTGGTTGGCCCATTTTGTTCTCCCACCAATAATGTACAAGAGTTACGGTTGCTCTACATTCTTGCCAATGTTTGATATTGCCTGTCTTTTTTAGTCATTCTGTTAGGTGTAGGGTGGCATCTGATTGTTGTTCAAAGATATACTTTTAGTTTCTCACATTTAATATTTTTGGGGACACATCTTATAATTTATGTTAATATTTAAGTTGGTTTGCTGCTTTTTATTCTCTGCCCCACCTCAAGAAATAAAAAGGTCCTATTAAGTCAATACTACTTCTTAACAACCAAGAGCATATGGCACTGAGGAAATCTCATACCTGAGATCTTGCTGCTACGAGCTCCAACACAGGGAACCATTTCTGTGGAGTTCACTGCTGTATGCCAAGGGCCTAGGACAGTGCCTGGTGCAGAACAGGTGATGAATGAATGGATGAATGAATGGACAGTCCTTGCATGAGGCCACTTTGGATCCACCTACATTTTTGATTAGGCCTGAAAAATGCTGAGGGTAGATGCATTGGTCTCTATTGTCCTCCTCAGAACCCCTCTTCCATAATCATTCTGTACAATCCAGACATCCAAAGAAACACGTATCATGAATCCCAAGTCATGTCAGTTGGAAGGTCAAAATGCTTTGACTTGATGGAAAATCAAGCAAACTTCCTGCAGACATTGAACAGCCATGTCCAAGTCTTTGGGAGCCAGTCAGTCGGTACTTGGAAATGCTCAAAAGAGTAGGAAACTAATCACTTGGTTTTGATCCATTAGCTCAGCTGTAATGTAGCAGAGCTAATGCAGTCATAGGCAGCAGACAGCTTCTTTGGCAGGAAAAAAAATAGAGAGGGCTCCTTTCACTTTTGCAGTGAAAATTAAATGTGGAAATAATTTCCTGCTCCTTTTGGAATATTACTGTGCTATTAACTAGGCTAAGATCATTAAAAGGTAATGACATGAAGTTGCATGCATCATTGTTTTAAGAGAGATTGAATGAATCTCTCTTAAAATATATTGTCGATCTTTCCTGCTTCTTGCCTCATCCCTAACTTAATAGGCATTGGTAAGGACCACTGTGAACATATATTTTAATATTAAAGTTATAGCTTTGGCCTTGAAGAAGGAAATCTGCATCATTAGAGAGTGGACTGACAGCCCTCATAACACATTGTCCCGATTTTTCTTAATCAAGTTGTCATTAATACGAAATTAAGAGTGACTCTCAAAAACTGGGTTGCTTAGAAAATGAGTAGAAACTTCACCGCATGTTTAAAAGAAGTAACTATGCTTTCCTCATTGCTATTTGGGGGAGTGGAAACAGTCAATGACAAATTATATGGATCTTGTTACAGTCACTGGGACCTATTTATTTTTCATTGATATTGTGGCACCTAGGGTCCCGGGGAAATGTAAACTAAGATGGACAATCTGTCCCATATAAGCATAGGGGATTTGATTGGCCCCCACTTAGCATATCCCACATCCAGGTATCCAGGTGGGAGAAAGGGACAGGGTTTTGATTCTGAAGAAGAGGCTTTCGTAAAGATGGTACGAGTTCTCAAGTCACAATAACTGCCTACAACTCTTCCTTTTCCCTCTTCCTTCCAGCACACTCCAGTGACCACCCCTGTGACAAACACGAATAGTTTGGTGGTAGCAGGAACATAATCGGGAGTGATTGCGATATTGTCCTTTGGAGAGACGTCATCTATGCCCAGCCTAAATATACGGACCAGATGGAAAGAAACAAGACGATTCTCCTCTCCTGTCTTCCGGGGTCAGAAGGAGACCTGTCATTGGCTTCCAGGCCTTCAGGTATGCTAATTTAACACAGGTGTTCTAACTCCATTAGCTCTGAAGGAAAGAAACAGAGAAAATATCATGTGAAGAAAATGCTGTCTAACGGTGAGTAGATGCAGAAGCAAAATCTGAAAACTTTATTCTCCTTTCAAGTTCACTATTAAATCTACAGTATTAGACCTCTGTGTAAATGGTAACATTATAACATAACATGCTGTGGTTACTCAAATGTTTATTTCCCCCTGTGACAAAGGCAAATGTTTTCACTGAGCAGAATTTGGAAAGTTCAACACAGCATAAAAAAAGAAAATTGAAAGTCTCCATAATGCCATCTTATCACCAACTTTGTTAGTATTTTTGTGTATTTATTTCCAGGTTCTCCCCTGCCCCCAACCCCCACTTTTAGATAAGTATGGTTTCATACCCCGCTGTGTTTTTCTTTAACATGCTTGCATAAGAACGTTTCAATGGCTTTAAAAATTCGTCATGAAATTTTGTCTTTTGAACTTTATACTCTAATTAGAGAGTTTTGCATGATTTTATTTGCACATGCTGTTAAACATCACATCATTTGTTTAGGATTTTAATTATACTCTTATGGGAAGTTCTCAGTGCTCACTGCAAAAACCATACTAGCGACCTTTATCATTCATTAGAGAGCTTGTCGCTTAATGTGTTGCAAAAGATAACCACAGTACACTCGCTTAGAGACCCTTCTCCAGTAGAGTTTTTACCTAGACAAAACAGGATTCCCAAGTCAGGGAACATTTTTGGACTAGAGAGGAGGTAGCTTCTCTGGACCCGTAGACCTAGAGGCAGAATGCTGGAGCCCAGGGCTTAGCCTTTTAAACCTGTTGTCTGGCACAGCAGGGATGAAATAATTTAGGAAGCGCCATGCAGGACGATCAGCAGCCCTTTGTACGATTGGTAAGAAAGTCAGCCTAAGTCTTTGAAACTGCTGCTTTAATGCCAAAGTGAAAAGTTGCCTGTTTTAGAGTCAAAAAGATGTGAGTTCTGATTCCATGTTTACGAGTTGTGTGTCTGGACAAGTTGCTCAACTTCTCTGAGGCTCTCATTTTTCATCAATAAAATAGGGAAAATGACTATAACTACTTTATGTGATTGTTGGAAGAGATAATGTATGCAAAATTCTTAATATGCCATCAGTAAGTTATACTTGTTTATGATTATCCTTATCTTTCTCAAGTTCACTGAGTGATGGGTTTGGTGGTCTTATACGTAGGGGTTAAATTTATAAGCTTTGAAATCAGTGTTCAGTTCAAATCCAGTTTAGCATGTACCAGCATGTGCCCTCGAGGACTTACTTTGTACCCTCTCTGAAGCTCGGTTTATACTTATATCAAAAGTGTATGTGATGAAAAGTATCTTGCTGTGAGGTTATGAGGAGGGAATAAGATTATGTTCTGTAAGTAAAAGGAGGAGTCTTTCATTTAATGTATAATAATGTGTTGAAGAAGCAGGGGTGGTCTTATGTGCATGTTAGGGATACACCTGCAAACAAGGAACATCTGCCCCCAGGAAGTTTATCGTATTTTCAGGGGTATGAGTCATGTGTATTTATATATCTGCATATTGATTAAAGTGTTCAGTTCTGATGAGCTGTGTACTTATTGAAATCTGTGCTTGGTTTTCCATCTGGAATATGGGCACATCTGCAGAGGGGCATGTATCTTATTCACAGGCAATTAGGACATCCTAGTGGGGGCTTTGGTGGAGGAAGGACAGTGCATTGGGATTGTGGACTTTGATGGAGGAATTATGTTATTAGGATTTGGAAGACTTTCTGGAGCAAGTGATATCAACACTTAAGGTACCTCATATCCTTTTCCCATAGAGCTGTACACAACTCTGAGTGGTCGCAGGCTCTCCATTGCTAATACAGATTTTCCTGGGGGACTGAACAAATTTTAATTTGAATTTCAAGATACTCTTTCTCAGAATCATACATCCTCACTGGGTAAATGTCGCTCTCTCAAGAACAAGATTGGGAAAGAGAGAAGACTTGTCTAAAACCAGGCCTTAGCTGAGGAGGAATGGATGAATAATAAGATGGAGTAAATATTCCAGATGAAATATTCATGGGCACAGGAAATAGGATCTGTGCTTAATAAAATGATCATGCCAGGTTGCAGGGCCCCTGTGCCTCTCTGCAAATTATGCCCCCATCACCTCTCCCACGTGAGCATTAAAATTTATAATTGATGCTCATTGTTAATAATACATTTTTAATTTCCAGTTGTGAAAATATAGCTTTTCCCTCTCTTAGAGGATCATCTATATTTTGTCATTAACATTTTGTCATAAGAGGCAAGAATGATTTAAATGGACAATAAATCGACAGGCAAGCTGCTGCCTTGGGCTCGGGCCAAACTCTTTGGGGAAGGGCTTCATTTATCACCTGGAACTTAGTGTGGTTCTTCTGCTGATTTATGTGGAAAGGAATGAGAGAGAGAGTCCCGTGGAAGGGTCTTGGGGCCCTGGAGGATTGGTAATAATAAATAGAGTACCTGGAGAACCAGCTGTCAAAGTCAGAGCAACTCCAGCTGAGGAAGGGATGAAATTTCTGATTATTGGTCTGGTTCCTGAGAACATCTGGCTCAACAGTTCTGCCTATCTAGCTGCCTATTGCACATCTGCATTTGGATATCCCACTAACACAGGAAACTCAACATAACCCCTGCCAAGCTCTTTCCCCTCAAATGTGTTTTTCTTCCATTTTATTCTGTCTCATCTACCTGGTTTCTCAAGCCAGAAAGCTAGGGGTCAACCATTGACACCTTCTACTTCTTGCCTCCTGCAACCAAATAATTGCAATTATTTTCAAAGCATTTCCTCTTCTGTTAATTCACTAGGTCCCCACAAAAGCCTTCATATGCAAGTGAAGCAAGATTTTTATCTCCTTTTTTGAATTTAAGAAACTGAGAAACTCACCCATAACCACATTGGTAATTATTGACGGTCAGAGTCTAGGAGCCCCAGGCATGCTTAATCGATGGTTAGTGTTTTTCCCAGTATACCATCTTGCATTAGAAACTTGTTTTCTTCTTTATCTCTCACGTTCCTTCTTGTGTGCCCAACAAGACTTTCTGGGTCCTCGTGGTTGCTCAGCCTCCCCGACTGTGAGGAGTTCTACTCTCTCTCAGGGAGAAAAACACGAAGACAGTATTCTTTTACCTTGTTTCCCTCAAAGCTTGTCTATTATGTCCCATTCTCTAAGGATCTTTTTGAATTGGCTAATGGGGAATTTAATGAAGATAAGTAGGCAGCGATTCAGTGCATAAATTACCTTCCCTAGGTACCCTTTTTATTATGAAATCTGCCCGTGCTTCAAACCGAAGTGACTCCAGGTATTGAAGTTTCACTCCTGCTTAGAGAGGAAGACGATCTTGAGAGTGTGGCAGTGTAGTTCTGGGTTAGAGAATTCAATTAAGGCTTATCTCAGGCACATCAGGAATATTAGAATCTTCTGCCTTACCCTTATGAGGGAAAGCACCAAAAAAAAAAAGGCATTTCGGGAGTGATTGTGTCCGTTCATGAGAACTCAATCAACTTGGCCCCATGGAGGGACCTCAGTTCCTTCCATTGTGGACAACTTTTCTGTGCAACACATATCCTTACACCTAATTTCATTTGGGCAGCACATAGATCTGTTTTGTGGAGCTTTAAAAAAAAATGGGTGCAGAATCTGATTCAGAGCAGTTAAATAATTTGCTCAAGATCACACAGCAAGTTCATGGCAAGATATAGACCAAAATTCAGTTCTTTGGATTCCTAAATATACAATGTTGGGGGAAAAACATCAGAGCTTTGGGCACCAAAGTAAGAAGTTCTAAAGATAAATGGTAAGTCTGGCCTCTTGGCATAGACTCAGACACACTTTGTTCTACATGTGGTTGCACAGCACATGAGCAATAAGATCTTGGGACAAGCTAATCCCACAGACCTTCTGTTTTTATCTATAAAATTGAGATAATGACACCAATAATCTTCCTTATTTTTAACTTCACAAGTGTTTAAGGACCCCCAATTAGTGAAGCTATGAAAATACTGTGTGAACCGTGAAACGCCATACAGATGTCTGGGTGCAAAAATGTAATTGGAGAAATTTTATTTCTTCCAATGGAGAAGCACACGTTCATGGCATTTTATAGCAATGAGAAAGAGGATGAGACAATGAAAGCCAGGTTTTTTTTTTTTTTTCCCCCTTAGGATTTTGAAATTGTGTATGTTAAAGTTGTTTGGCTACAAGTAACAGAAACCAGGCCTAAGCAAACATAGCAGTTTACAGGAAAACATGGGGGCATCTCAGATTCAATGACTATTTGAGAATTAAATGGGTATAGGCTAAGGTAAGTTCAGAAGAAACAGTGGTGGTGGGTTGACAAAGATTTGTAGGTCAGTGGCTCCTTTTTCTCTGGGTGTTAGACTTTCTGGGCATCCGTATTTCCATTCCTCTTCTCAATATGACTCAAGTATCATCTTTTGTTTTTGTCTCCAACCTGGGTCAGGAGTGATTTTCCCATCTGGGGATGTGTATGTGATGCATGGTTTAATAACTCCTTTCAACCTTAACTTCCTTTTGTAGATGAATGTCCAAAACTGTAATTTTTTCTGCAGAAAATGTTTATATTTGAAATATGATTGAACTTCTCCAGTGGGTCTGAACTCCCTATTCCTTGAAAAGACCAATGGGCTCTCAGACTATCTGAGCCTCCTTTGTGGGCATGCCTGGCATTTTCTCTGTTGATTGGCCTCATCTCCTAAATAGACAGGTCTGGCCCTCTAGTTCTGAGATTCTGTCCCTTGAATGGGCTTATATGGCCTCTGGGGTCCTTCTTCCCTAAATGATTTGGTTAGCCCTCAGAGGGTTTGCGTTCCAACTGCTTGATTGGATTGATTTAGTAATCAGAATGTCTAAGACCTCCCATCCTTTGAGTGGAGCGTCCCACCCAAAATAATCTCTGAGAACAGGCTTGTCTAGCACTCCCAAAGCGAGAACCTCCAGTCTCCTGAATAGAGTGGTCTGGCCCTCACCTTGTGTGATCCTCAGGGGTCCGTATGCTCTATAGAGAAGCATACACATCTGAAGCAAAATCTCCCTAAATTTTGTGAAAGTGCTTTGTTTTTTGAAGACAATAACTTATTTCAGATGAGCTATCCTGTAGAGGAAGTTGTAGGATAAAAAACTGTTTTGTTTTTTTAAACACAATGCTTATTTATGTGGATTTCTTTTCTTCTGTGAAAGCTCCGTGAAGCAGCTTCTATTTGGGGCTGTGCTGTAAGCACTCTGTGGTTCTGTTGCGTGGGCCTCCTCAATGGCCACGTCTTTGCTGATGTCTGCTCTTTAACGATTTATGCTGAAATTAACATGTTTTGGCTCAATTGCTGCTATTTCCAATTGTACTTCTTTGGAGGAAATAAGCCCTTGGATCTATGTTATGCTAGTGGAGCCAAAGATCTGGCTCTGTCTATGCTGATGAGATGAGAAATGCAACCTGGTATGCTGGCGGACGGTGTTATACATGAATATGCTTTTGGGCGGGCCTTTTGGGGATAAGCTAATGAAAGTATTTTTAATTAAAGCTCTCAGAAAAACAGGCTATATTTTTATTCACTGTCTCTAAGATGACCAGATCCACCCAAGCCCTTATTTCTTGCTGGTTGCCAAAGTGAGCCCAAAACACAAGCAGATTATAGACCATTTTTGCTCCCCCAAAACCTTTAGACTCTCCAGAAACTCACTGGAGGTGTCCCTGGAGTAGAGAGAGCTTGTGTTATGGGCACTGGTGGTTTAGATCCTAGGTCTCCACTCCTGTCTTTATCCAGAGATATCATTTTTGTCTTTGTTCAATGTGGAGTTTGGTGTCTTTTATTTGGGAAGACTCTTATGTCAAGTTTTAAACCACAGAAATAAACTAGCTAATTTAGGTGAGAAAGAAATTTTGTAAAGAGAAATGTGGGAACGGAGGGAAGTGAAGGGGAAGCTGGACAACTAGGCTTCAGGAAGGTAAGATCTGTGACAGCTCCCGGATCCAGGCTGCAGGTACTAATGGAATGACTTTTCAGAGCACCACGGTTGGGCTCCAGTGGTTTAGGGTCTTCGTGTTAGGAATTGTTTTAGGTGTTTGTGTTCAAATTCCCAGGCCCGAGAGTCTGATTGGCTTATATTAGAACTATGACTAGGTTGGGTAAGTAGGTTCATTCTTAAAATGGTTGTTTTATTTTTATTTTACTGTATGATTCCATTATATAAATACTTGAAATTTATTCTCAAAATTACAAAATTGTAGAGACAAATAACAGACTAGTGGTTGTCAGGGGTTATGGATAGAGGAGGAAAAGGAACCTGGGCATGACCATAAGGGGATAACACTAAGAAGATCATTGCTGATGATTTAGTTTTATTTATTTATTCATTTATTTAGGCATATTATGGGGGTACAAATGTTTAGGTTGCCCCACCTGAGTCAGAGCTTCAAGCATGTCTATCCCCCAGACAGTGCACACCACACCCATTAGGTGTGAATATACCCATCCCCTGCTCCCCCGTCCCATCTGCCCAATACCCGATGAATGTTACTATATGTGCACATAAGTATTGATCAGTTAATACCAATTTGATGATGAGTACATGTGGTGCTTGTTTTTCCATTCTTGGGATACTTCACTTAGGAGAATGCGCTCCAGCTGCATCCAGGATAATACAAGAGGTGCTAGATCACCGTTGTTTTTTTGTGGCTGAGTAGAACTCCATGGTATACATATACCACATTTTATTAATCCACTCATGTATTGATGGGCACTTGGGTTGTTTCTACATCTTTGCAATTGTGAACTGTCCTGCTATAAACATTCTAGTGCAAATGTCTTTTTTATAGAATGTCTTTTTTTTAATTTGGGTAGATGCCCAGTACTGGGATTGCTGGATCAAATGGTAGTTCTACTTTTAGCTCTTTGAGGTATTTCCATATTACTTTCCACAGAGGCTGTATTAGTTTGCAGTCCCACCAGCAGTGTATGAATGTTCCTATCTCTCCACATCCACACCAACATTTATTGTTTTGGGACTTTTTGGTAAAAGTCATTCTCACTGGAGTTAAGTGATATCTCATTGTGGTTTTGACTTGCATTTCCCTGATGATGAGAGATGTTGAGCATTTTTCCATATGTTTTTTGGCCATTATTCTATCTTCTTTTGAAAAATTTCTGTTCATGTCTTTGCCCACTTTTTAATGGGGTTGTTTGATTTTTTTTCTTGCTGATTTTCTTGAGTTTTATATAGATTCAAGTTATCAGCCCTTTATTGGATGTGAAGCATGTGAATATTTTCTCCCATTCTGTAGGTTGTCTCTTTGCTCATTCCAGAGATGCAGGGATGGTTCAACATATGCAAATCTATCAATGTAATTCACCACATAAATAGAAGTAACAGCAAAGACTATATGATCCTCTCAATAGACGAAGGAAAAGCATTTGACAAAATTTAGCACCCTTTTATGATAAGAACACTTAACAAAATAGGCATAGATGGGACTTACCTAAAAATGATAAATGATATTGGTTCCTGAACATACAAATATCAAGCACTGAAATTGAAGCAGTTAAAAAAAAAAAAAAAAAAAAAAAAAAACTTCCTAAAAAGAAAAGTCCCAGACCAGATGGTTTCACACCCAAATTTTACCAGACCTACAAAAAACTGGTGCCTATCCTGCAGAAATTATTCCACAACATTGAGAAGGAAGGAATCCTCCCCAACACGTTTTATGAAGCCAACATCACCCTGATACCAAAACCAGGAAAGGACATAACAAAAAAAGAAAACTACAGACCAATATCCCTTATGAATATAGATGGAAAAATGGTATGTTTTTAAATTAAGGTAATATATTAGCATCTGCAATGTGACTATATTGAAAGTTGCTACAAGACAAAGCAGGACCTTGAGATGCGTGGGAAATGATCAAATTATGGCACCTTTTTTTTTTTTTTTTTTTTGGTGTGTGCTCATTTTCTAGCAACAAACAACTAAATTTCTGTCTCTGCTCCTAATCTCAGCCCCGCACCCACACATTAGATTTTAGCTAGGCCTCATCATGGCTTGGATCAGGTAACCACTCTGTACCCAGGGGAGAGTGGAAATAGGTTGACAGACATTCCATCTAAGACACTGGGAGGAGTGGTTTCCTAAGGAAAGATCGAAATGATGTGGCCCAAGGATATGACCATGGATACTGAGTGGGGACAAACAGCCACTCAGACAGCAACAATGATGTCATGCACAAAAGGATTTTCTAATGAGAAGAAGCTTAAAGACCAGTGGTCGGAGTTCTAGATATTTTAGGCAAACCAATGGTCTAAGCCAGTGGTTCTTGAAGGGTGGCCTCAGCCTAGCAGCATCGGCATCACTTTGTCAGAAGTGCATGTTCTTGGGCCCCACCCAGGCCTTTGGACCAGAAACTCTGGGAACGTTTTAATAAGCCCTCCACATGATTCTGTTGCACAATCACGTTAGAGAACCATTGGTCTAGTCAGTCACTAAGAATGCTATTCAAATGTGCAGAAACTCCTTTATTCTTCCACTTCCAATGCTATATTTGTGTTTCCTTAGTTCCCACCTCCTGCACACCCCCCGTCCTCCATTCTGTATTCTCAGCTCCACAGAAACATCGAAACTCCTTGGAATTCAGTGCTCTCTCCAACCCCACTGCATGTCAGGGTCAGTTCTCCTGAAGGGTTCTCCGTGACGCTTATCCCATTTGCCCCAGAAACATCCTATTATCTGTGATAGAGGGAATAATGTCATATTCCAGGTTCTAAAGAATTCCATTTTTATCAGGAAAGAGAAATTTAGACATAGGCTTGGGAAATTCAGAGAGGTTCAGGTTTGCAAAGTACTACCAGATCACTAGGCTGAATGAATGACTTGGATAATGCTAAGTGTCCTCTTAAACCCCAACTTCTAAGAACTTTTAATCAGCTAGAGAGAACTGAGGATCTCCAAGAAGGAGATGCAAAGTGGAATGTTACAAAAGTGTATCCTACCAGGGAAGTTATTCTAGGTATAACAGGGACTTAGATGATATCCCTAGTTATGAGCTGTAACCCTTCCTAAACTCTTTCCCTTGTGGAAGGTGCTAGGAAGTTTTTTGATGAACATGTATTCTGAAATATTTAATGGTGTCAGTGAAATTTGACATAAGGGTAGAAATTAAGTCACCCATCATAAATGTTTAGTTCTTACCTCCCCAATTAATGGAATTAATGAATGAGTTCAGTGGCCTGAGAGTTGAGAAATGTGGGCTCAAGTTCTGGGTTGTGCCTCAGTTTCACCAATTTGGGGGATTTGGAGATGGGGATGTTGGAAAAAATCTCAAGGGCTCTGCGCAGTTCCAACCCTCTGTGAATGTTAAAATTTCAAGAGAGACTGTCATATTTTATGGCATTTCAATTGCAGCAATTTATCTTTAACATTCAACTTTGCTTTTTATGACCATTACTATTTGACATTTGGAGAGCTTTAGAACATTCCAATACAGTCTTAGCATCTTTTTACCTCAAAAGCAAATTTCACTGGACATCTTTAATTGCATTTTTCTATTCAGAGCAAAATAAAGTAAAATCTAGAATGAAAACCCTCTGGCCTAAAGCCCCTAAAAAGACTGAATTACCTGATCATTTTTTTTCCCATAATAAATTTCAGTAGCTCATATCGTGTTTTATGGTTGCCAAATGAGAATTTGTCTGAAGAGTTATTTGACCAAAGACCAGGCTTGAGTTGAGCCCATATTCAAAAGGACCTGATCCATAGAGACAGGCCATGCAAATGCATCAGCAGCCATCAGCCTCCTCAGAGCTCAACTGGCTCATGGAATCATCCCTGTGTAGGAGTCATATTGGTATAATCTGGTCCGTACTTAGCACTGGCTGTATGGAGATGAAGGTATAATAGCATGAGCTCTAGAGTCCGGTACAACCAGATTTAAATCCTGTCTCTGCTATTTCTAAGTTGAGGTATCGTGATGATGTCAGTATGACTTTGCAAACTTTGGTGACAGGGGAATGAGTTTTCTGGAATCCCGGAATGCTAGGGGCAGATTTATTTTTTTTCAGGGATATTTAAAGTTCTGACTTAAGAACTGACTCTGCTTTTCCCTTCATTACCTCTGATAAGGACATGGCCTTGTTGATACTGAGTTTGGGTTTGAGAACCAGGAGAACATCTTCAGTTTCTTTTTTTTTTTAAATTTCAGAATATTATGGGGGTACAGATATTTTGGTTACATAAATTGCTCTTGTACTGTTTGAGTCCAAGTTATAGGTGTGCCCATCATCCAGATAGTGTGCATTGTACTCGTTAGGTGTGAATTTACCCATTCCCTCCTTCCCCTCCCACCTGCTTGATTTCTGATGAATGTTATTTCCATAAGTGCACATAAGTGTTGATCGATTAGTCAGCCTAGGCAAAGAATTCATGAAGAAGACCCCAAAAGCGATCACAGCAACAACAAAAATAAATAAATGGGACCTGATTAACATTTTTTTTTTTTTTAACAAAAATTTTCTTGAATGGAAGCATATAGCTTGCCAGTGAAAGTCATTTTGGAAATTCTGATGCACGACTTGAGTATATAAAAACCAAGGATTGTAGTAACAAAGTGGCTTTCTAAAGCTGGTGCATTTATGTAAACGTGTACCTTTCAGAGTCCCTGAGAGCCAAGGGAAGCTAAAGTGAGGCATGTCGCAATGGCCTTTGTTCTATGTGACCACCTTGAGTTCAGTAGGTTTTTTTATCCTTAGCTAAATAAACTGTCTACATCAGGGAGGAGGGAAGGAGAAGGGCGGGGGGAGAAGGATAGAGAAGGGATGGGGAGAGAGAAACACTGAGATTCTCACAAACACATAGCCCACCCCAAATGCTCAACTTATACATGAAAATCTGGGTGCACACTGTAACCCACATATAACTAGGGCCCTATGTGGCCCTGTCTTATATAATGTCTCATTTTCATCAGAAAATGTTAAAGACAGATCAAAGCTTTATTCAAACTCTTGAGAAAATGACACGGAAGAGAATCAATGTCAATGTCCTACTTATTTCTAAAAAGGTCTCTATTTTTCTGTCTTAGTCTCTTATAGGCTTAGAAATGATTTCTTATAAACTTTCTTCCCTATTTCTCTGTACTGCACCCAAATGCTTTTTCATATGTAACCTAGTAAACTCTTTCATTTTCCCACTTCTCTTCCTGCTTTAACATTTTGAAAATTATTTCATATAGGTCAAATAAGCCTCTGTTACTTCCTTAGTTTTCATGTCTGTTTTAGCACTATTTGGATTCTGCCTGTATTAATCAGTGTTCTCCAGAGAAACAGGAACAATAGGGTGTGTGTGTGTATTTATTTACTATAAGGAATTAGCTCATGCGATTACGGAGACCGGAGACCCAGGAGAGCCTGTGGTATAAGTTCCAGCCTGAAAGCTGGCAGGTTTGAGACCCAAGAAAAGCTAATGTTTCGGTTTGAGATTGAAGGCCAGAAAAGACCAATGTCCCAGCTCAAAACAGTCAGGCAGGAGGAATTCCCTTTTACTCAAAGGAAGGTCAGTTTTTTTTGTTGTTCTATTCAGGCCTTCAGTGGATTAGATGAGGCCGTGCACAGCAGGGGGGCCACCTGCCTTACCTAGTTCACCAGACGTTAATCACATCCAAAAACACCCTCACAGACACACCCAAAATAACCTTTGACCAAATGTCTGGGCACACGAGGGCCCAGTCAAGTTAACATATCAAATTAACACTGTCTGATAAAGAAGATCTCATGAGCTGGTACCAAGATCTTTCCCCTTTAACAGTCAGGGAGTGGGGAGGAGGCTGACTGCAAACACAATTTAATATCTCTTCTTCTCATTGCAGTCACAATGACCTTGCAAGATCACTCTGAGAATTAGAGGTGATGTATGTAAAACAGCTAGTGCGTAGCATGGGATAGGAGCTCAAAAGAAGGAAGCTGTATTGCTCAATTATTCTTGGTTCCTCTCAGATTTATTCTATGCTCTTATGCTGAGTGTGAGACAATACACAAAACAAAAGCAAAAGAACAGCGAGCTCTGCTCTCCAAGACACACCCCCCCCAGGTGGCTATACAGATGAATGAGTGTTAATGCAGCTTAATGCATTCAATTGACAAATAATGGTTTATTCTACACTGTAGCAGGACAGCCGTAGACTCTGCCGACACACACAGAAATAAGACAGAGCCTTTTCCCTGGAGGAACTCACTTTCTAATAGTAAAGATAGTCTGGTAAACAGATTTTCAAAAATGTAAAAAGTGCTAATTAGAGAGAGACAAAGAGTTTCTAGAGCACAGAGGATGGAGTGACAAAATCCACCTATGACAAAAGACGGAGGCTTTGATCTGGGTTTTCAAAGATGAGTGTGTGTTCTCCATACAAAGTGAAGAGAAGGAAAATAACAGTTATTTTTGCCTATTGTGTGTTAGGGCACTTCTATATTTCAAATTTTCATGCATGAAACTTTTCATTTAATTTATTTCTAATGAGAGTTCCTAGGAAATAGGTACTAATGTAATACCTTTGTTTTAAAGATAAAGGTACTAAGGCTCAGAGAGATTAAGTGACTTGCCCAAGTTGACACAGCAGGGAGGAGGGAAGCCTAGGTTTGAACCAAGGTTTCTTTAATTCAGACGTCCTATTACCCTCTGATTCCTCTGGAGGGGAAGGACCGCAAAGGCACAGAGATGTGGAAAAGCCTGAGCACACTTTGAACATGACCAAGGGTCACATGGCAGGAATGTTGCTCTCTTCGGGGATGTGGCCATTGATGACAGGGACAGAGAAAAGAGGAAGAAGATGCACAGTGTGGGGACAAGAATGGGGACAGTGAGAGGTGTGGGTCTGTCTCTTCTTACATAAAGGTGTGGGTGAGGGTCTAGCCTATGATAATGTGCCATTAAAAGTGTAGGGCTCAGACGGGCCTTATTTTGAACACCAGCCCTGCCAATTATCAAGTATAACTTGAGCGAGTGACTGAAGCTCTCTGAGCCCCAGTTTCCTCAACTGTAAAACTTAGATAATTATAGTATTCAACTCAGAGGATTGTTGAGAGTAAAAATGAGACAACGCATGTAAATTGCTTAGCAACATGCCTGACATATACTAATTGTTCGATAAATATAATTATCATTGTTACTGTTATTCATTTTGTTGGCAGGATGTAGACCCATTTTTCTTGTATACCTAATTTAGGGAACTTTAAGGACAGTCATCATGAAGTCTTGATAGGTTCTGCATGTGTATGTGTGCGCGTGTGCACGCTTGTGTGTGCATCTGTGCAATCAAATGCTTTAGATACAGCTGTGCCTTTCAAGGGTTCCTAGTAATTTATGCCAGGCTGTTGGTCTCGTGGGCTATTTGTGTCTATTTTGCTATCACATAATGCTTGCTTCTGCTACATGACCATTTCTGCAACTCATTTGCAAGACTGATTAAAGCAAATTTCTGCATGCGTCTATGTCTGTAAGGCAGGTGGAGGTGAGTGCTGTGGTTTTTTTTGAATCTTTGGCTGAAGTCGCTTAGAGGATCTCAGTGATGATGCATTGTCGATTCCCTGAAGCACATTTAATTAGGTTGTATTTGCCATGTGCCCAGCACTGTGCCCATTGTTTCATTCCCAATAGCATCCAGAGCAGCGACATCACAGCCTTTGGGGTCCTATGGACCTGAGTGCAAATCGTGTCATGACCATTTGCTGTGTGCTCTTGGATGGTTTCTTTAAATTCTCTGAACCCAGTTTCTCCACCTGTAAAATGGGATGATATTCTTTAGACCTTTAGGGAAGTTGTGAGGATTCAAATAAAATCATGTGATTAAAGGATCTGGCACCTGGTAGATTTTCAATAAATGGGAGTGCTTAAAGTTACTTTGCATGTTCATCCACTAGACTTTAAATTCCAAAGAAAGGAATCATGTCTTGCTAATATTTGCATCACCAATGTCTATCATATAGTAGGCACATATGTATGTGTTTGTGGAATGAATAATCGACTAAATAAGGTAGGTATTATTTCCCCCTGTTTTACAGACAAGAAAACAGAAAGTAAAAAAGTGTAAGTAAATTATCCAAGGTTAGACAGCAATCAAGTGGAAAGAGGAGGGATTTGAACTTCAGGTCCAGTGGATTCCAAAGACCTCTTTTCTCTGAAACATGAGTCTTGGATCTACCAGATTTTGGTGAAAATTAGAGCTTAATGTCATAATCTCCTTCAACTCTACTTTCTTAAAGGGACATTAATAAAGAATAACATTTTCTGAATGTCTATCATGTACCAGGGACCATGCTAAATATTTTACAAATATTATCCTATTTAACTTGCAAAATCACTTTTTCAAGTAAGTATTGATGTTCCTACTGGTCATTTGGGGAAACTGAGGTCTTCATAGGTCAGATAAATTTCCCACTATAAAAAAGCAAGTAAGCAATAAAACTAGGATTCTAGGCCCAGCCTACTGGACACCAAGCTGATTTTAAAATATCCATTCCATATATTCCTTGTTCACTTTAGCCAGAAATCTGGGTTCAACACTGGCAAAATCTGTGAGATGAAGGATTTCCAACAGGACTGTTACAAGAGCTCAGGTGGACAAACCCTTAAAAGGCAGGCACTGAATCGGAGTCAATGTATGTGTGAGGGTCTCCTGGAGATGGGGGGTTTCTCCAACTCCAGTCCCACTAGGAGGTGGCCGAACTCCATTTACATGCTGGGTGATGGCTATGAATCTTTTATTTAAACCGCCAGGTGCACAAATCAGGGTTGAGTACCCAAACAAAAGCACATCGTATATCTCTTTCTAGAGAAAAGTCAAAGAGTAAAAATCTTGATCAACAACTCTTGCATATCTCAGCTGTCCTTCACCATTGTTGTTTGAAAATTCTGAGGGGAAATTGAGGGTTTACCTTGTTAGGAAGAAGTCCTTGTGGAGTACTGCCCGAGCACCCAGATGCTTGGACAGAACTGTAATTCAGGGTGTCCAAACTGATTTGCATGGAGAATTCAGAAGGATGCTTACCTGACATTGATTTACTCTTTTTCCTTATATATAAAAACAAGACAAAACTCCAATTTCGTTCAGGGTAGAAATCTACCCAACTGAAATTCTTAATTTCCCAGATTTCCTGGAAGTGGGAGTAGTCATATGACAGAGATATGGCCAAAGAGATAAAAACAGTTTCCTGGGAGAGGTTTCCAAGAGAGTTTTTGCTTCTTGGTAAAAAGAGACGGATGTACCTGGCACACTGCCTTACTTAACACGTTATTCTTAATATTATCACATACGTACACACGTATGTACACAGGCATGCACATGTGTTTTTCCTGCTTTATGTTACTGAGGTTGTAGACATGATACCTGGAAGTAACAGACCGTGAGGACCTTGAGTAAGTTATTCACCATCTGTGAGCCCCGGTTTCCTTGTACATGAGGAAATGATGTCTGTACGTGGGGCTGTGTGGTTTGGGGAAGGTGTGGAGATCATGTCTGTGTAGTGCCTGGCACAGTATCTGACACAGAATGGGGACACAGGAACTGGAAATGATAACAATAAACGAGAATAATAGGTATTATTATTATTATTGCTATTACTATTTGTTTAATGTATTTTTTAAAAAACTATCGAAAGAGCTGTTCCATTTGAAACAGCCACAGAGAAACAGAGCATCCTGCAGTTAGTGGGAGAGAGAACACCCTAGTGAGGTGAGAAAGACCGATCTACAGAAGTTTGGGGCTGTGTATGTTTTTTACAAGATCGGCAGCCCTGAAAAGAAGATACAGACTAGCTACCAGGGGAGGAACTGATCACACAGCCGAGTGTAAGCAAGAACTATGCTTTCCTTCTGTGCTACAGGAATGCTGCACCCTCTGGGGGCTGGTTTTCATTTGCAATCTTACTAACTCAGCCAAGCTGCAGACAGCAAACCTTGTATTGATCGGGAGCCCTGCAGGGGAGCTCAGGCACCAGGAGACCCCGGGACCACAGTTTCATCTATTAGTTACCGCTTTCCGGAGAGTGCGCGCATGTGTGTGCGTGATCACCCTGGGATAATTCTCTGTCTTTGCAGAATCTGACGGAAAGGCTTCTACAGGGCAAGGTGGCTACATATTTTCAGAGTCTGGTGACTAACGGAGTGTCAAGGGATGTTTCTCAGCTTTCTTCCCTTCCTCCCCAATAAGAGACTGTTCCAGGCCATTGTTGTAGTGCATAGATATGAAGACCAAGGGCATAAAATGGAAATAATAATAATAATAATCCTTGCCTAGTGAAGTTGTTTTGAGGATTAATGAAGCTAACTGACCTGGAGCAACAGAGAATTGCAGACCCCTCTCTCCCACCCTCTCCTTGGATGCCCCGTGAGCTCTAGAAATCTCCTAAAAATCTTACAACTCTCAGGGCCACAGACCCTTTCCTTTCTGGATGTCAGGTCATGTTCAAGGTGATGGTGGAGAAATAAGTGCAACTGAGCATTTAAACATATGCCAGGTGTTCAGCAAGAAACTCTGCACCGTTTATCTCGGGGATGTCTTCCAGCAGAGCTTCTGTTTATAAAGTAAGGTGGGGAAAGGAGAGGGCCACCTGAGTTTATCTCTCCTCCCTCCTTAAACCTCACCAGAGAGGTAGGAAAAGGAAAGGAAGGAAGGAAAGAGGGAAGGGGGGAGGGGAGGGGAGGGACCGAAGGGTGAGAAGTGCCATCAGGGAGCAGAGACAGTTCCATTCCAGACATCTCAAGGCACAGGGTACATGAAAGGCGAGAATGAATGGGACCTTGAAACTGTGTACGGAGCTGCTGGCTCTAGGGTCCGTCCCTCACCTGACACAGTCAGGCAACTGCCTCTCTTTTCCGCCTTCCACTAGGTAGAAGAGGGATTTCTGTGCAAAATAAACAAAAAAGGGTCAGGACTGAAGGGGTCAACACAGACAGCAGACAGTGGGGAGAGAAATGAGAAAACACTCGAGCCTTTCAGCTCCCCTCTCTTCTCACCCAAATGCTCCAGGGATTTTTGTCTGGAGAAACTGACAGATCCCTGAGAAAAGACGTCAAGATACTGATATAGGGCAATTCCCAAGTGAGTAGGCTGCCTCGCTGCCTCGCCACCCTGCAAGGAATGCCATCAGTCAATGGCCCTGTCCCATGTGCATGGAACTCACAAATGGCTTCTTCAATCCGACCACCAAATAGTACCTGAAATTCCCAAGGCAATTCACATTTGCAATCTGGAAAAAAAAAAAAAGTAGAGGATCTAAGAATGGAGAAAATGGAAGAAGTCTGCAGTATTTAAATCTGTGGAATATTAAAAGAAACAGCTAAAGGAGTTGAGAGCAGCTGCCTCAGGGACCAGAATTCAGGGGTGATAAGAGTTGAAACCACTGACTTTTACTACAAGACTTTCAGCACTCTTTGATTTTTAATAAAACATTGTGTACGTATCACTTTGGAAAATTGAAGACTTAATTTTAAAACGGTATTCTTGCAGAAACGAATGCTTCCACTGAACAGATGCGTCCAGTGAATCTCAGAAAGGTTAGGTGACTTGCCCAGTATCACACAGCAAGTAAATCAAAGAGCTGTCTGTCTTAAAGCCTCAGGCTGTTCCTTTTCCTTAAGAGCAATCAATTCCTTGCCTGCTATGTAAAATCAGCTCCTAAAGAAAACCAGCTCCTGGCGGATAATATTCCCATTACAAGCCCCCTGCGAGGTCAGTTAGAGTGCACCGACTCTCCGAGTTCCCTCCTGGAGGCCCTGGGGTGTGTCTAGCCGTTGGCTGCATGAATTCTAGGCATGTTCTCTGTTGTGACCAAGCTGTTTGTGCTGAAACTCACACTGGCAGCCCCCGAGGACTGCTGGAAGACAATAAGGAAAGAAAAAAAAATGCAACCTTAAAATACAATATTGATGTCTGACTGCATTGGGAACTGAGGAGTTTCGAGGAATTCTTTTAGTTGATGTTTAAAAAAAAAAAAAAAACTCCTTCCATTTAAAAAAAAAAAAAAAGAAAGAAATAAAATTGGCTCGATGCTGAAAATCCAAGTCAATGATGTCTTTGTCAAGGAGGTTGTTTCAGTTGTTGGCAGGATTTTCATTGCTTGGGCAGCTCCAAGAAATGCCAACCTTTAGTCTTCTGTGCCACCATTAAAAGGTAGCAGTGCGGAGCTGCTAGAAGTTTAATCTAGATGTTTCTGAACACAGACCGATAGAGTAGGAGTGGGATCGAGCAGGAGGTAGAAAGAAGTTGAGGAAGACAGACTGTGTCCTACTTCTTTGCATCTAACAACTTAAATGCCATTGGAGCTGAGATTTGGAAATCTAAAGATGGGAGGCTTTCATTATCTCCTTTTGGTGGCAAAGCACCCTTAGGCAGACCAGTATGGATCACTAGTTCTGTTTATTGAAGCCCATTTTCTCTTGAAAACGTCCTCTGACTGCCCATCTTCCTCACCACAGGACAGATTAGGTGTCTGAGTTTGGGTTCCCGTGGAAGCTTCATCTACATCCCCTATGTTAGCACGTACCACACTTACATGGAATAATTGGTTTGTTTCCCCCTTCTCTACTTGATTGTTAGTGCTACAAATTTAAGAACTGAACCTGTGTTGTCTTGTACAGTATCTCATCACTTGGAAGAAGACCTGACACACAGCAGCCTCAATAAATATTTCCTGATGGGCCAAAAGAGTAGAATGTCATCATTCAACTGTACATTCCCCCAGGAAGATGTTTCTTTATTTTTCTGAATGTTATGGTCTACTTTCTCATCCCTCCTTAGAACAGCTAAAATGTGGCATTCATGATTACCACAGTGGTTTTTGTTAAAAAAAAAAAAAAAAAATCCTAGACAGCATATGGATTGTGCACAAAGTGGGGAGACTACACATATATGTCAGAACAACTGAGACAGCCTCAGCTTGGAGAGCAATTGTCAGTCCCTCAACCACTGCCACGGAATCCTGTTCCTCAGAGAACTCTGTGTGTGCACCACCGTGTCAGCCTTTCAGCTTTCCAAATCTTGGAATCTGCCAGGAAATTTCACTGTTCCACTTGAGCTGATTTCCTGTTACAACAGGATGTATCCGGGCCCCTGTGTTGATATGTCTGGAATCCCATTTTACCTCGTGGGAAGCCACCAGTCTCAGGCTTTAGCCAGTTGGAGGGGAGCTTAATTCCACATCTTGTTTCTCTTCTCCTCTTCTTTAGTTTTCCTGACTTGGAAGTCACTTCTTATGTCAGTTGGATTCCTCATGGGCTATTCTGTGGTTTCCAGGCATGTTGAGTAAACTGTATCCATAGCTATTTAACAGTAAATTGTTCAGTCATAAGACTCACAGTAAGGTTTAGCTGGGCAAAAGGTTGATGAGCTTAGTCTTTAATTGCTGAGATGCCAGAGAAATTAAATTGTACCCTAACTGGTCTGTGACTAGAATGGCTGATTTCCGAGGTCATTGTGAGCCTCTTGCGGTATCTCATTGCTGAAGTGAAACCAGGACATAAGAACTGCAGGGGATTTTAATGGATGTGAGGTCTAACCCTCTCGTTTTACAGCTGGGAGATTGCAAGGCTCGCAGAGGGGGAAATGAATCACTCTAGATCAAGAAAATCTCTTTCAGCAATTGAAGAAATAATTTGATTATGGAAAAACATTTTAAAAATTATTTATTTATTTATATCTTATGCCACCAACATCATGTTCCCAGACAACCATTGTGCCATTTTCCCTAGGGAAAACAAGAGGAAAAAAAA
>NW_012148285.1:13935362-13936487 GCF_000956105.1 Propithecus coquereli | reverse complement strand
ATTATTTTATAGTAAATGTTTAAAAGTATTGTTGAATATTAGAAAGCAAATTTAAACAATAGAAAATCTAATATCACCATTAGTATGTTGATGAGTATCTTTTTATTCTTTTATCCATATATCTATGTGTAATTCTAAAAATGAGGGTCATGTGGTTATATACTGACCTATATGATGCATTTAAAAATAATATAGATCACATGTAGACATTAAATTCTTTTACATAAACATAATTTTAATAACTGTATAGTATACTCTGAGAATTAAACCTTGAGGGGAAAACAGGCATTAATCCAATAATTTCACAAAAGAAATGTGAAATTTCTGCTATGATAAGTGCTGCAAAGGAACTGCTCCAGTTAAAAGCGCACATGGTAGGGGATTGGGCCTAGGGGCAGGAAAGCTTCCCCAAGGAGGTGATGACTGGTTTCAAATATAAACAAAAATTACAGGATGTGGCCAGCCAGAGATGGGGCAACTATGGGATAGGCAGGACCTTCCAATAAAGACAACAATATGTGCAAAATACCTACAATTGTTAGCAGGTGGCTGTTGAGAGTCTCCTATTTTCTAACCAATTTCACTGCTATTTGTATGTATTTATGTGGCCTTTGTACATCTTATTGAACTCTTTGGTATTTCTAATTATTTGTTGGTTGACCATGCTGGGTTGTCTGCTAAAGAAATGACTCATATCTTTTTGCGGTTGATCCTAAGAGTAGTTATGAAGTCAGCCATTGCCCTGTGCCCGGGCATCACACCAAGGGCTCTAGCTGTGTCTGCTTATTTTCACTGTCCTTTATGGGATGGGTATCACCATTCCTAGTATAGAAGAAATCGACTTAACTGATTTACCAAAATGATGTTCAACTGCTAGTGAGTGAGGCTGCTGAGATCCAAACCCAGGTCTGATGCCAGTGCCTGTGCTTCCAAGCTGGTGTTAAATTAAACTTTCGTTTTTCTACTTGTTTTCTGCAATATCTAAAACTGTAGAAAAGCAGGGACCCTTGTTTTGTCCAGGACTTTAATGGGAGTGTTTGTGTTTTGTGGTTTGGTAAAGTGTTGGCTGTTGAGATGTGAGAGCTATTCTTTTTTTTTTTTTTATTTCAGCATATTATGGGGGTA
>NW_012148285.1:13931058-13935122 GCF_000956105.1 Propithecus coquereli | reverse complement strand
AAAAAAAAATCTACCCCAGAGAAGAGAAGGATAAAATATAGGTGAAATCATCACAAGACAGGAAGAAGCAGGAGTCTCATTTTTTTCCTGGCTCAGAATGGATTAAGCTAACGACGAGAGGATGTTGGGAGACACATGGATGCTTACTATGTCTTTGCAGACTCGATCCTGGACATAGGTTGGGATTTGGGGAATGGACACTTCCCAAGCTGCCTCTACACCAACAGTGAGACTTCCATAGCAAAGTGATAGTGGTGTAATAAGATTGAAGAGAAGAGAGAGAGACTGCATTGTCATTCCCAAGTGACACTAAAGTTCTGTGTTATAGAATGGACCAAGATGTCTTCTTCACATAATGGAAGAAGAGAAGGATAGCTGAGAGTCTAGAGTCTATCTGGGGAGTTTACCAGGGTGGTGACAAGCTACCCTGCTACTGAAGGCTATAGTACGTGGTTCCTAGAGCAGGAGGAACACTGGAATCGGGTATATCCAGCCCTGACAACAGCCAACACAGGGTCAAGTCAGAATATGGGTCCTGACACAGTGAGAAAACAGCCCATGCATTCAGCAACCCTGGGCTTTTCCATTTGATTCTGAGAAGGTAACCAGTGACCAGTTGGGCACAGTGCATTGTGCAGAGAACAGGGGAGCCAGAAGCACATGAGAATGCCAGGCCCTCTTCTTCTCCCCTCCCCAGTACCCAGAATCTATCTCAGGAATGATCAGGAGGAGAGGAGGGAAATTGGAAAGACCCCATTATCCGAAAGAGCATGAGTTTCCTATAGAAATTGTTTACGTTATTGAATAGGACAAAGCTTACTGGCTTTGAACTAAATTTAGCACCCCCATCCACCTTCCCAAGGGGATGAGGGGATTCCTGAAGAACACACGACTAGTATAGAAGATAAGAGGCACTTTTCTTTGCACATCAGTGTGGTATAAGAACCCTTGCACGACAATCACCCAGTTAAAAATTTTAAGAGTGATTGCCAAGTTTTCTATCTGGCTTAATTCGGTGTGATGCTAAAGACAGCTGCTTACTCAAAGGCATAGCTTATTAATGAGGCTTATTGATGGGCCATGAAACTCCCATGGGTATCGAGAAAATGAATAAGGAAAAAGGGTCATTGATTCAGTCTTTTTTGTGAATGACCCACTCTATCCCTGCCATGAATAATGGGGCAAGACGAACAATTCAAGGAGGTCTTCTCTTCCTAGCACCTGGAAGCTTATGTTAAAGGACAACTCCATGTCCCCTCCCCAATAATGTCACCTGCATTCTTCACAAGCCATGGAGGTTAGAGCCATAGAATTTTCCTTTAGTTAGAGATGAATTTAAAGATGATCTAATTCAGTCCCCTCAACTCAGGTTGAAGGTGGGGAAGGGCCAGGCTTTGTGAGGTAAGGTGGTTTTCCTGTGGCCACAAAAAAAGTTAGTGGCAGAAGTAAGGCCAGAACTCGTACATCTCAATTCCTGTTTCTCTCTTCTAGTCTGTATTACATTTCTCAGCTTGCCTCTATATAAAAGATCACACCCCAAAAGTAATAACCATCTGGTCTCCACAATCGAAGTGTTTGCCAGTGGCATCCGGGAGGCTGCACCCTGATGGTGTCTGGGAACTCTGGAAGCTCTGACCTCTGAGACTCAGCCCATACACTGTTCCCTTGAGCTTTGGCACATCCAAACTTGACAGCCCTGGAGAAAAAAGCCGCACAGTCACCTAAGACTAGCAACGTTCCAAGAAAACACTGACATGTGGATGGCAGGACTCACAGTGTTCTCTGTCTTCTCGAGCAGAATCTACAGGATGCCAAAAAGACAAATGCATTTTTCTCCTCCAAATTATTCCTCCTACAAATGCTAAGTATCTCCATCTGGGAGGCATTTAACATTTCAAGCAGCTATTGCTGATCTGTAGGAGGACTCACCAAGTATCAACTGTCTCCCCAAAATAACTCCCCTTACTGCTGCGGGAGCTGCCAAGATCCAGCCCAGGCAGGAGAAAAATAGTGCATTTGGGGAGGCCCCAAAGGTGGAGGAGAACATGGACAACGAGCCCTGACCTGTGTCTACCCACTGTTCTCTCTGCAGAGGTTTTTTCCGAGGAGACGACGTGCAGATGTCATTGCATTCCTCTCCCGGAAAGATGCAGTTCCAAAAAATTTCATTCACAATATGCCCCCAGATGATGTTCTGACACTTTAAGTTCATCCAGATACTTACAGTAAATCACACACATTTCCTGCTAGGCCAAGATAGAAAATGTCCCATAAAAGATGACAGTGATGGGAATATTGAGCTCCGAATATGATCCAAGAGTTTGCCTTTACCACTTATCCTTCTGCTCAGATTTGCCAAATCCAACCATGGGGGAATGAACATGGGGTTAACATTTCCAAGCCATGAACCCTGCAGGTATCCATTTACCCACCATCTAATATTAATAATTTATTATCTGTAGTTTGGTGGTTCCTGGGAGGGGGCCCAGGAGAGATGGGACACATAGTCTCTGTTACCATAGAGTATATCAATTAATGGGGAGGGGTATATAAAATATGTCCACAAATAACACTAAGTCTGGGTAGAATGGTGTGGGAAATCCCAGTAAAGGAACTATAGGATTTGGAAAAGGGAGAAGTCATTGCTAGCTGAGAGGCCAGGGGTGATTTCATGGAGTAGATGGCATTCATTCTAGACCTTTAAGGAGGGAGTTGGAATTTGGACATATGGAAGTTAGTTGAGGAAAGGGCACCCCATGTGTGTGGAGAAGCTTGAGCAAAGGCAATTTACAGTTGTAAAGGAGACTAGAGCTGAATTTCATTTATTCATTCTTTCCTCTCTTCATTCATTGGAAGTAACATATATGTGCCAGGCACTAGAGCTAGGACCTGAGCTTATTGAGATACATAAAACATGACTTCAATAAGCCTTGGTCTGGTGGGTAAATCAGAAAGGGCAAGGGGACAGGAGAATATGGGGTGACAAGAACAATAACTGAAGGACCATCAGAGATTGTGGGAGAAGAGAGGGTGGGAACCTGACTCTTGTGGGGAGAGAAAGCAGAATGAAATGCCCAGATGGAAGGAAGGCATTTCAAGAAGACTTGACATGTGCACAGCTCTGTGGTCTGAGACTCGAGGGCAGTGTACCAGGTGGGGGCGTGGCAAGAGAGTGGACCTCAGTTAAGGTGTTTGGATGTATTTGGTTAGCACTGGGAGTCCCTCAAGCCACTCCTATATTTATGCTGCTGCAGTGGAAATAGCAAAGGAGTTGATTCACACCGCTGCTGGGAGTCCTGCTGGCGTTCACGACAGGTGGGAAGGTGTAATTCTGAAAATGGGCAACACTGCTGTCTGCCACTTGTTTGTCAGTGTTCACGTTCCATTTTGTGCCGTTGGTTTTCTTTTCTCAATATGGCGGTCTCGGTCATTGATGACTTCATGAGGGGCAGGGACTAAGCCTAGGGCTGAGCTGCCTAGTAGATGCTCAGTGTGTATTTGGTGACTGACTGGTGGTGTCGCGTGTGTGTGTAAGAGAGCGCGAGAGAGAAGTGGTGCTAGGTGTGTGATTCCATGGAGGCTGAAGTAGGAGCTTGTTCTTGTATTGGAGACATTAAAATAGTTCCCAAGACTTCACTGCTGCTTCCCTCTTTATGTGCTCAAGTCTTTGTTCTCTTCTGTATGGATAATAGTTTATTAGTTAGAAAGATACTTTTCTGAAAGAAGACATTTCCATATAACACATATGTTTACATGTGGTCAGCAGCAATGGCCACTCAAACACCTGTCACCTGATGTTAAACAACAACAAAAAAAATAGAAATGTATTTATTTCTAGTGTTTGAGAACTTTAGATGTTTGAAAAATCCCTGTGTATCATTTAAAGGAGAAATAGTATTATTTTATAGTAAATGTTTAAAAGTATTGTTGAATATTAGAAAGCAAATTTAAACAATAGAAAATCTAATATCACCATTAGTATGTTGATGAGCATCTTTTTATTCTTTTATCCATATATCTATGTGTAATTCTAAAAATGAGGGTCATGTGGTTATATACTGACC
>NW_012148285.1:13917713-13927703 GCF_000956105.1 Propithecus coquereli | reverse complement strand
GGAGAGAGAGAGAAAGAAATGGTTGATTGGTAGAACTTCAGATCAGAATTAGAGTATGTAGGTCTTAGGAAATCAGAGCTATGAAAACCCCCGAATTAGACTCTGTTTCTCCATAAAGTCATGAGTTCACAATCGTTAGAGATGTGCAAGAAAAAAACTGGACCACATCAGACTTCCCTGAAACTGATTCATATTTTGAGCAGAGGCTGCAGCTCACTGATAGTCTAAATCGTTCAGAACTCCAAGGGTCTGTAATTACTTGAGAAGTAGCACCATTGACAGGATCCCGGTCTCTTCTAAATTTGCAGTCTTTTCAACTTCTTAGATGGGCATTCTGACTTTGATTTTGCAGAAGTTTCAAATGAAAACCCCACACCCAAGCATCCCATTTGGATGTGTGGTTTGTGTGCAAGGTCTGTATCTGCACGAGTCTACCTACACAGGGTTCTTAACCCTGGCCAAATGGTAGAATCAGCTGGGTGCTTTAAAAAAGGACCACTGTCTAGTTCCCACATGCTGGGTGTTCAATTTAACCTCTCTGGGGTTGAAGTCCAGATGGTCTTTTTTTAAAAACAAAACAAAACAAAAAAAACTCCTCAGGTGATTTTAATCTGCAACCAAGGTTAAGAATGACTGACAGATGGTGTTGCCATTAATTTTCATTTGGGCAAACATGGCAAGCAATTGTGTTTTGCCTCTGGTGCATCCATTTTTTTCATTTTCTGGTGACAGCTTTCTATTTTGTTTGGGAATCTACCACTTCCACTTTCTATCCACACAGCGTTGGAGGGGTTGACACCATGATTCTAGGCGGAAGAAGACACTTAGGGGCCGATCAACACCCACATTCCTCAGGCCAAGCAGAAAGCATCCGGACTTTTCAGGAGACTTCCACATTTCACCTAGACTTTAACCTCATGGAAGGCTGGGGAATATGGAAGCCACACAGGATCCTAAGGATGAAGCTTGCACAGTGAAAGTTAGGGTTGAAAGATGGAGAGAAAGTAAATCCTGATGACATAATTTGAGCCATGAATTTGGTCACACTTATGGTCACCATTATCTCGATCTTACAGGTGAGGAGACTGAGGCTTGATGAGTTAGGTGAGCTGCTCACTTCCACAGCCCATTAGGGTAAGAGATGGGAAATATGACCCATTAGGTCATATTTCAAAAGTTGGGGAATGCTCTCTCTGTTTTAAACTGAGTAATTATGAATTTTAAAACTGGCAAGTCTGAGCTTGAGCCTGCCAAGGAGATTTTATGCATTTTGAACAATGCCTGTGTTCTATGTGACCAATACTTTACCTTCGTTTCTCAGTATAATACAAGATTTTTATCTGTTGCTCACTTTCAACAACAACAAAATCATAACTACTATAGAAATGCTAATTCCATGTCCCTAAAATTGCCTTCTCCTGGAGCTTTTCTTTGGATATGCTCTTGCTGGTTTCCAAAATGCAAGTGCACAGTGGAGAGTAGGGAAGGATGAGGATGCTGTGCAAAGATGAGGAACAGAATGAGAGCCAAGAAACAATCAAACGTGGACCACAGTCTCTTAGCACTGTGTGCTTTGGGCTCTTTTAGAGGAGCTTCCCTGAGCCATCTCGATAGAGTCTCAATATTAGCCCTGCCAGGTATAGATAGGATGGGGCAACTAGGGCACAATAACATGTATTGAACCCTTGCTCTTGTAAGTGGCTGGGGCGGAATTTAATATCCCAACACAGGTGCTTTCTGTTGGCTGCAAAATACTTCTCACCCCATCACGGTTCTGCTTTGCTGATAAGCAGAGTCATTATGAATTTTAAGACTATAAGAGTTATCTTGAAGGTTATCAACTTGATTTTCTGTTCTTTGGGTGATGTTTATCAGCCTAATCTTGAAACTACTCAGAAACGGCAGATAGCGTTGTTCCCTAGGACTAGCAGCTATGAGTCAAGCCCAAGTATTTCTTTAAACAAAGGAGAGTAATTAAAAATTAGGTTCTGAGAGTTCCCAAGCTTCCAGAGACTCACGGTGCCTAATTCCAACAAAGAATCAGATACAAAGGGATATATCCATATTCTGTCCCAACAAACCCCTTGGAGGGCTCATCTGGTATTCCACAGTGATAGCATCAAACTACGACAATTCTAAGCATTGCCTCCTTTCAGCGCAGCTGTTATTAAAATTCAAAGAGACAAGTAAAAGTAGTAGCATGCCATTCTTTACAAACCACTTTACTTAACCTGAGTAGTTATGGGGAACTCTACTTACCTAGCCAGTCATAGGAACAGTGGGATACCATGGTTAACCAAGGAGGAGGGCAAATCGGACACAGACCCAGGAGGCTAAGTCTCAATTCCCAGCAGTGAGACTGCTCACCTTTTTACGTCTAATTGCAGCCATCAGTTTAATCCTTAAAGAATAATGTTCAATTGGTTTCCATCTGTCTGCATTTGTAAATGTCATTCTGCCCAGCATGTGTTGTAAAGATTAGCTGTGCTTCATCGTTTTGTTAGCATGAATCAATAATGTGGGATTCTTGGCTCGCTGAATGTTTAAAGTCATCTGTGAATCAATGTAGGCTATTTGTGCAGCACCCCTTATAACATGCTAATTTGATATCATTGGATAAAATGCCTAGTTTTGGGAGACACTTATTGAAAATTTTTAAGATTAGCTTAAAGGTTAGCCAATGCTATAGAGGAGAGAGGTTGTATTATTTTGCTGATACTCACACTTTGTTCCTAGGGGAGGGGAAAAGGAAGTGATCAAAATTAATAGTAGGTTCTAAGAAGTATGGTCCAGGAACTTTCAAAATATGTGTCAATGATTTAAAAATGCCTCACTCTTGGAAGATGTAGCAACGATGCTAGAAATTACATCCTACATGGAAAACAAGGAAGCACAATGCATTTCCTGGAAATTGCACTCTGAAGGAGGTTCATCCTTCCCCAAAGTACGTGAAAAGCAAGTGTTCCTTATGTGGTAATTCCACAAGGTTGTTTACTATTTATTTGCCATTGCAGAGAATTCACAGTCAGGTTACTTGATGGCCTGAGCTCTAATATAGCCAAAGTCTCCATAAGCCTGTGGAAATGGGTGTTGATATAATGTTGTTATTAGTCAGTCGAAAGTGAACTAAAAAAAAATTCAGCTTCATTAGTTGTAAAAAGAAATAATTTTAAAAATGAACCATTTTTACCTATTCAATGAGTAAATACTGAAAAAATGTTAAAGGTGATGAGGATTGGATGATTTACTGCTAGAAGGTTATAAATTATTACAATCCTCTGACAAGCTATTTCATAAAAATATCTGGTGGCTTAAAAGGACCTTATTCTCTTAACTTAGTAAATCCAGTTTTAGGGAACATTCCAGATTACAGACAAAATATCTGTGCTTAAGTATGTTTGTTGCTGTGTTAATTCAAATTATAAAAAACTGTTTAAATAACTGAAACATCTAACAAAATGAATGTTTAAAATAGTTATTATCTCCCTATGATAATTCATAAAACAGGGTGTTTGCAAAGAATTTTTAATTTCCTGGAGAGATGCTTAAATATAATGCTAGATGACAAAGCCAAGACAGAAAATTACATGCATGTTATCTTCCCACCTATTTAAAAAATGCATTTTGGGAAAGATGCTGGAAGTGAACTGGGATGTTAACAGTTATTTATTCGACAAACATTTGTTGTCAGACACTCATCTAGAACCATGAGATAGAAAGATGAGGACATGTAAAGAAAATAAAATGCAATGATATATTGAAACAGTGCCAGGAGGGAGAAGCAGGGTAGATGGCTTCATACGGAGTGTTGTGGAAGTCTCTATCAAGAAGTGATGTTAAGCTGATCTGAAGGCGGAGAGGGAACAATGTGAAGCTCTCGTTGAAGGAGTGTGCCAAGTAGAGAGACAAACGAGTGCCAAGGCAAGGAGAGCCAGGCGTGTTCTTGAAGTAGAAAGAACTGCTGGGGACTGCTGTTGGGGGCCAAGTAGGCAAAGTCCAACGCAAGCAGACCTTGGAAACTGATGGGAGGCATTTAAATCTCGTACGTATGCCGTAGAAAGCCATTGGAGGGCTTTGAACTGGGGAGTGACCTAATGTGATTTACATTTTTCAAAAACCCCTATAGATGCCCTCAGAAATGTAATGCTGGAGTCAAGAGAGAAAATAGAGAAATCAGTTAAGTGTTTTTTGCACTTTGCCTTTAATTCAGTAATCCTACCCCTGGTAATTTATAATATGGATATAATGGCATGTATGAGACTACTATACACAAGATTATTGCAGTATCGTTTGAGATAGCAAAAGATTAGAAACAACCCCATTGTCAAAGAGTAGATTGCTGGTTAAAAAAATGTTAAAGCCCTATGATGGAATACTAAGTAACTAAATAAAGAGGAAGTTCTTTCCAAGTATCCATATGGAAAGATCTCCAAAATGCATGGCAAAATGAAAGGAGCAAGGAGCAGAACAGAATGCATGATGTTCTAATGTTTTTGTAAGAACAAAGGGGAGGGTATATATTTTGTATCTGCACAAAGAACACTCTTGAAGGAGTCTTAAAAATTGAATTAAAAATTGGTTATCTATGAAAAGTAGTAGGGCTGGGGAATGGAGGATGGGGTGTACATATTTCGAATGTGTGTACTCCCTATTCAAACAAAATTAAAATAGAAAATTGGGCTTTACAGCAATCCGTAGAAGAGAGGATAGAGATGCTGGGGTCGTGGCATTGGAGATGGAGAGAAGTTGATTTAACTGGAATATGTTTTGTAAACTAAGTCTGCGGAACTTGATTGGAGGCTTGGTTGTGAATTATTGGGGGAAATAAAGATGATTCCTAGGATTTGGGTTTGAAAAACCAGGTTGTTGTGACATTTCTGAATTGGGGAGGGTTAGGGTAGGACGTGGTTTTGGGGGGAAATCTAGAAGTCCTTTTTAATCCTCTTAAGTTTGAGATGATAAAACATCTAAGCAGAGATTGGAGAGGCAATGGAATGTAGAAGTCTGGAGATCGAGGTAACATTGAACCTGGAGATATAAACTTCAACATATAGATGGTTTTTAAAGCCATGGGATAGGATGAGATTATTCACTGGATGAGGAGTATACTTGGAGAAGTGAAAGATTCCCAGGACCAAGCCCTGTGACACTGAGAATTTTAAGTTGAGCAGAAAAGGAAGATCCAGGAAAAGGACTGAGAATCTGGACCCTGGAATTAGGAGGAAAACTAGGATTTTGTAGTGACAGAATAGTCATGAGGAAAAAAGTAAGTATTTTGAGCAGAAGGGAGTGGTTATTGACATTAAATATTACTGGAAGCTAAAGCAAGAGTTCAAAGAAGCATCCATAGGACTTGCCAATAGGATGGCCATTGTCGATTTCAACTTAGGTCCATTTCAGGGTGATTTGAAGAAATAATGTAGAATGGGAGGTGAAGAACTAGAAATAGCAACTGAGAATTACTCTTTCAGGGAGCTTCTCTTTGAAGAGGAGGAAAGGAATGAGGAGGTGGTTAGAGGAATGTGCTGGTTAAGGGCTTTTTGCTTCTTTTCTGTAGGCTGAGGAGTTCTGGGGCATAGTCGCACTCCAGTAAGAAAATTGTGCGGTGGGAAGAGAGAAGACGATGGCTCAGGAGAGAGAATGATAGTTGTAGAAGCCAAGACAAACCAAGTTTTGGAGAAAAGGAAGAAAGATGGGAGCAAGAGCCAGTAATGAGAATTGGCGTTCGTGGAAGACCAGTTCTTCTTCCACTGCCAATGTGGTTGTCCCTGGAAGTTCAGGTGGATGGGATTGTTACTGCCTCAGTTTTCCTCATCTGAAAAATGGGAAATATATGGTACATACCTCGTAAGATAAAGTCAGTAACAATTCCTTGAAAGTAGCATACTCTCGGTAAATAGCGGTCATTTTTGTGGTTTTTCATTCTATGTGTTTCCCAAATAATCCACATTAAGTATTTGCTAAAATAATGTTAACATACATGTTAATGCCCTGCCTTATATTTCTTGGCCAACGCGAGTGATAGAAATGCCTGTGACTCCAAAGCCCTGAGCACTTGGAAACTTTTTCAGCACCAAGGACAGCAAAACTTCATCATAATCAGTACACACAAGCACTCCAGTTCTGGGTTGCCTCGGGGGCCAGTCACTCTCATAAATACATAAAGCGGGGGTGTGGGATAAAGGGTAGCAAGGCTTAGATTGAGCCCTGCGGGAAATTCCACTTCACGTTTGCAAAGAACAAGGCTGGGTACTTTCTTCACGATGTCTCTGCCACTTACACGCTGTGCTAGTATCGTATGAAGCACGGCTCTGCATCTCTCGGGAACCCGGTGTGTTTGTGCAGGCTTAGAGAAAAGCAAGGGAAAGCGAGGGAAATGAGAATCTGTGTTTCAGAGGCAGGCTTATAGGACACCTGCAACGCTGGCAGAATGGCAGATTACCTAGGGATGCAGTGTGGGCCTGAGTTCTGAATATGTTGACTTTATCTTTTAATAATGCATTTCATTAGGAACAGGAGCTGTTGGTGCACCTGGAAAGTAAAAGGCATTCTTCACAGGCAGCCTTGCTCTTCAGGCGTTTCTTAAGCAGAGGAAGAAGAATGCTTGACAGCTGTTTCTCCTATTAAAAACTGCCCATCAGTGGCCCTAGGGAAGGGGATCCGAAACCGAGAGTAGAGAAGAGAAGGAAACCAAGTCTCACTGGGCTCCTGTTTTGAGCCAGGCACCTCACATAGCTTAGCTCATTTAATTCTTTCAACTATTTTTAAGGTAGACAGCAGCCCTATATGTACGAGGGAGAAAGCTCGGAAAGGTTTCATAACTTACCCAGAGTCACACAGCTAATAAGTAGCTAGTTGACATTTGAACTCAAGTCTTTCTTCCTGTGTTTAGCTCCTGTTCCTCTGTATCAAGATTTCTGAACTTTGAGTTGGATGATTGTGTGTGTGTGTGTGTGTGTGTGTGTGTGTGTGTGGAGGAGGGGGCCGCCTTCCCATGCATCGTAGGATATTTAGCATCATCCCAAGTACAATAGTATCACCTCCCATCCTCAGTTGTGATAACCAAAAATAGCTCTGGACATTGCCAAATGTCCCCTGGAAGGAAGGCTAAAATTTCCCCAGGGTGAGGACAGTGGTCTCTGTCATGCTGCCTAAAGAAAGCTTCCACAAGTCACAGCACAGCAGCAGCTTTTTAGATCGTGTTCATAGATCATAGTTGTGTGAGCCATGTTCATTCATTCTTTTGTGCACTTGCTCCTTCATCTGTCCCATCAACAGATATTGCGTGTCTATTCTAAGCCACGCGGTCTGCTAGGTACTGGGGAAAGGAGGGCAAGGATGCATAGGCCTTGCTCTTGATGCGTGCGGTCTGAGGGACAGACAGACACACACAGCAGAGCGCAGTGAATACAATGCCAGTGACACCTCATAGAAGAGAGATTTATCCCAGCCTGGGACTGGGTCTTAAAGAAAGAAGAATCTGCTTGGTATGTACAGGATCCACAGGTTGATCTAAAAGATAATCTTATCTTCTTGGCTTTTGCTTAGGGATTATCTGAGTTCCTACTGAAAGAATCCTTAGTGATCAAGCTAGCAAGATTTTTTTTTTTGTAAAATATTGGATATATACAGAGCAAAATGCCCAATTCTTAAGTGTAAAGCTTAATGAATTTTTACATATGCTACACCCATAGAACCACCATTCAAGGTCAAGATACAGAACATTTCTATCATCATACAAATTTACTGCCCTAGGTTATCAGTAGAAGCCTCTTTTCAACCATACACACTGTGCAACTTTTAGCATTATCGATTAGTTTTGCCTATCATTGAACTTTATGTATAAATGGAATCATACAGTGTGTTTCCTTTTGTCTCCGTCTCATTTTTCTCATCACTACATTTGTGAGATTCACCCATCTGTTGCATGAAGCAGCATTTCATTTTTTTTACTGCCATATAAAATTCCACTGAATGGCCAAGCATGGTGGCTCATGCCTGTAATCCCAGTACCTTGGGAGGCTGAGGTGGGAGGACTGCTTGAGGCCAGGAGTTCAAGACTAGCCTGGGCAACATAGTAAGACCCTGTCTCAAAAAAAATTCCATTCAATGAATATTGCCATAATTTATTTATCTATTTTCTTACTGATAAACATTTAGTTTTTTTGCAATTTTCCCTGTATTAATAAAGCAGTCATAAACCTTTTCATCTATGTCTTTGGATGAACATAAACAGTCCTTTCACTTGGGTATATACCTGGGAGTGTAATTGCTGGGTCATAGGGTAGGTATAGGCTTAGCCTTAGTAGATATTGCCAGACTTTTTCCAAAGAGGCTGTATCAATTTACACCCTCTCCAGCAGCCCTCGAGAATTCTAGTTACTGTCAGGGTCTGAAGGCATGACAGGTTAACATAATGCATAAGTAAGGCAGGTATTTTAACTTCAAGGCTGCAGGTAGCAGGGGATGTGTTGAGAAGAAGTATGGTATCACTTCTGTCCCACTGGCCTAATCTCTGGTGCAGCCCCCACAGGCTGGCCACCTGGGCTCTGGGAGAGAGATTTAGTGGACCAGCCCCACTAATGAAGAGCTGGAGGAAGCTGCTTCCCTGCCCCTGAGATGCCAGTGAATAATAGCTTGTAGCATGGGGTTTAAGGGAGAAATCAGGGTGAGAATATCCACCAGCCCAATTTCTTTCCTGTCTATAAGAGACAGAGATATGAAGTTGGTTATCTAATACAGCAAAGACACAAAGCTCTCTGAGGTACCACAGCGTTGTGCAAAGAGCTCCAGCGGTCCTGTCTCAGCTCCCTGTGGGACCAAGGAGGTCCCAGGGCATTTACTCTCCCAGGGCATTTCCTTGTTCACAGTACCTGCTTTGCCCACCTCCCTGGGTTGTCGAGTGATCAAATGACAATATGTCCATAAAGAATAGTATGTGCATAAAGAAATAACTCTCTTACCAAGGTTGTCATCTGGTCTTCCCTGCTGTTGGTCAGAGAGAGCATGGAAAAGCTGTACACAGTGATGGAAATGACACGCACTAATAGGATGACCCTCGATCACTTACCATGGGGTGATCTGGGTTTCTTACTTCATCTTTCTGGACTGCAGTGTTCCCATCTGTGAAATTGTGTCTTGGACCAGATAATCTCTGATGACATTCCACTGGAGGCATTGGATGAGTTAGAGTATAAATGACCTCAAGCCAGTCCCCAACATTTGCTCAGACCCCATGAGATACAACAATGTTGGCTAAATTTTATTGAGTGCCAGGAACTCTTCTAGGCATTTTATATACATTGTATCTTATGAGGAAGACAGTGACCATTATTATTCCCAAACCAATGCAGAAACTGAGGCACAAAGAAGTTTAAAAAAATTACCCAAAGTTCCATAGGTAGTAAGTGGAGGCAGTGTTTCAGCCCAGGACAACTGATTTCTGAGCTAAGTTTTTAGGCTGTGATAGGACACTTGACTCAGTGGCTCCACCATATGGAAAGGAAGGGAGTTTAGAGAAACAACTTAGGAATTAGACATACCTCCTGGTCATTTGCTAGCTGTGCGCTCTCAAGCAAGTGCCTTAAGCTTGTTGGGTCTTGGTTTCTCCAACGTTAAGGTGGGGGTGATATTTTCTATCTCATGGGGATAGTATATAGGAATAACATGGTACCCAAGACGACACGCAATGACTATTAGTTCCCCTTTCTCTATCACCATGTAAGTCAAGGTAGAAATGAAGAATGATCATTGGAAAGGACTCAACCTCCCATCTCCTTGCTGCAAGAGAATGTTCTTGGAATAATGCCAGGCTAAAAGCCGAAGTGTAATGTAACACAACTGTGCAGAAAGCAAACATGAATTGGACTTTTATTTTTTATTAAGTTTCTACACCCTTCCCTCCCTACCATAAAAGTAATAACTGCTCATTTTAGGAAATTGCAAAATATAGAAAAAAATGAAGAAACACAAGTATTCCGTAATCAGCAC
>NW_012148285.1:13913258-13917308 GCF_000956105.1 Propithecus coquereli | reverse complement strand
TTTTTTGTTTTTCAGTTTTATTGTGATATATATCAGAAGTAAGTGTAGAATTTAATGATAAGACAGTAAACACTAATTTATCTACCATCCAGCTTATGAAATAGAACATTTCTTCACCTTACAAAGTGTCTTGGATGTCCCTCTTACTTCTTGTGAGGGAAGCACAATTTAGACATTTGTGGTCATGATTTCCTTGATTTTCTTTATCGTTTTATCACCCATCCATGCATCCCTCAACAACGAAGCTTGTCTTATCTGTTTTTGAACTTTATATAAATGGAGTCATACTGTAAATACTCTTCTGTGGCTTACTTCACCTAAAACTATCCAGATTCATCCATGTTAATGTATATATTAACATTTATCCTATTTCCTGACTTAATGTTATAGCATTCCATTGTATGCATGTGTTTCTCCAGTGGAATTGCTGAGACATTCTGTGTGTACAGGTTCATCTTTATTTGGTAATCTGTTACGTTTTAAGTGTGTGTGTGTGTGCGCGCGCGCGCACGCGCGCGCATACATATACATTTACCACATGCCTCCCAGATTATTTGATTTCTAATCATCTCTTTCACTGTTACAAATTATTTTTATTCCAATATGTGAATTTTTTCCTTTTGTAACTCTTTCACTGCTTCAATATTGAGAAAGTCCTCTGTCACCCTTAAATCATAAAATTTTTCTCATGTTCTTCTGTTTTGTTTTCCTTTTCTCTCTTTATTTATGTGTGTGTTTAACCCTTTATACCACTTGGAATTTATTTTGCTTTACAGCATGAAGTGAAAATGTTTGTTTTTGCTCAGATACTAACTGACTGCTTTCTGAGGGATTATCAAATATATCCTCTTTTCCAGGTACTGTCTGTTGCATCTCAGCCCCATACCTGTCCTTACATAAACTCCACCCTATTGCCATAGCCCAGAGCCTGAAAACTGCAGTGCCCAGAGTTCCCGGGCATCTGGGTGTTAGGTTCTGCCAATGGAGGCAGTTACATGGGATTAACAGGCGGGGGAAATGTAAAAGCTGTTTTTCTGCTTCTGGCAACAGCATCAGCAGGAATGCAGATGCCTAGGTTCTTGATAATACCTATTTTAATTCTTTCGGCCTAGTGGAGGTAGTGGCTTCCTACAAGGGCTAATCCCTGGGCAACACGACTTTCTCCCCTTTGTTCCTCTGGTTTTTCTATAGATTCGTAATCAGTTCCCTGTATTAGATTACCCTCTGTTTGAAATACCTAGAGTGGTTTCTGTTGTCCTGAGTGTACACTGAGGAACCTTCCTCTCCCTACTGATTTACAATGCCAAGTTTATTGTGTGCGCGTGAGCGTGTGTATGTGTGTGTGTGTGTGTGTGTGTGTAGCAGGAAGGAGGGAGAAGGAGAGAAAGAGAACAGTATTTGTTTTGGAACTATATATTTTGATTCATTGATCATTTTGCCAATTCTTGCCCAAACATATTTATCAATATAATTATTATAGCTTCAGCATACATTTCAGTATCTGAAGTGCAAATCTTCCCTCATTCTTCTTTTCTCTTACGGTCTTCACTATTCTCATCTACTTACCAAACTGTGTTTTTAAAAAAAAAAAAAAAAGTCTTCAAAAGAAGAATTGATTGTACTCTATTATCACCTTTGTCTCTGCATCTTGCTGGAGCTGAGAGTGCTGCTTAAGAGAAGCTGACGTTGCTTCACTGTGGGGTTGCACAGTGACATTCCGTGACAGTCACATACCATGCCTCCCGCTCGTGTGGGCACAGTGGGCAGTTGTGTCTGGGTGCACAGGTGACAAATTATTGTCCATTCAGAATGGTTTTTCCTGCCACCTTGGAGTCACCCTGTTTGAAGAAGAGGCTGCAGAACTGTCATCTCTAACAATGAAAGGGGACCTTGTTTCCTGTGAGCCAGCCCAACTAACAATGGCCAAAGTCAGAAGAGATATTTTTTCTGCAAGACCTTGCAATTTCTCAATAATCCTATTTGGGCTCATCGGATGAAATGGCTGTGGGAAAAGGATCTGATCATTATTTTAAACATCGGGGCAATCATGTCAGGAGATGCCTCTGAAACATAAACCGTCTCTGCTACGGTAACTACTAAAAGGAAGGGAATTAGGGAAAGTGCCTCATGGTTCTTTATTTTCTTATAAGAGGAGACTTTCATAATGCTCTGAAAACACCCCTAAGATCTCCCCCTTAGGCTCTCCTCGTGCATTTCTGTTAAGCCCAGTTTGGTTGGAAACAAAGACTGACCCCGCTTTGGAAGTCCTGGCCCTGGGGAAGCCTCTGGCACTTTCTCCCATGCAGCTGGCTTTGTGTGTGAGACTGCTTGGAACATGAAAAGCACTGTTTGTGACCCTCAGGGCTTGGTGCCCCGGGGAGTCAGGCACATTGAGTGTGAGTAGCAAGGAAGCTATTTTAGAGGGAAGGTGGAGACAGTGCCAAGGTTTTCCTGGCAGGGAAGTCTGAGTGAAGGGCAGCATGACTTTGCACAGACTTGGAGCAGAGTAGGACTTGCCCCCACTTCCCACCACCATGAGCTTTAGAGTCGGACTGTCTGAGCTTGAGTCCTGGCTGCTCAGCCTCTAATTAGCTGGATGCATTCTGTGCCTCAGTTTCCTCTTCTGTACAACGTTAGCAATAACAATGACTGTGTTAAAGGCTAGATGGAATTAAATAAGGTAATTCACATAAGGGCTTAGAATAGTGCCCAGATGTAATAAACACTCAATACCCATCAGCCCCATGTCTTCATTCCCATTCCTCACCCAGCTCCCAACCTTAATTCACAGGAGGTGAATTGTTTGGACTTGGGAGCCAGACCGCCCAGTTCATATCCTGTTACTTCCTAGCTGTGTGACTTTCAGCAAGTTGCCTAACCTCTTTGAGCCTGACTTTGCTCATCTATAATACAGATTTAATAGCAGTACCCCCTCATAGCATTGCTGTATTGGATTAATCCACAATAAACACTTAGACCAGTGGTTCTCAACTGGGGCAGTTTGACTCCTGGGGACATTTGTTAATGTCTGAAGATGTCTTGGTTGTCACAACCAGTGTGTGTACAATCGGCATATGATTTGATGCTGCTCAACATTCTACAAAGCACAGGACAGTCCCCCACAGCGAAGAGTTGTTCTGTTCCAAATGCCAAGAGTGCCAAGGTTGACAAACCCTGATGGACCAATTCGTGGCTCAGAGTGAGCACCCAGTGGAGGCCGACTGCTGTCATTTGAGCAACAGCGTTGTGAACTTACACTGTGTCAGGAGCGGTGCTGTATGTCGGGAATATAAAGATGGATGACACCTAGGCCCTGCCCTCAAGTGGCTCCATCTGGAGGGAAAGACTGGGTATGAGGCTTTGGGCTTGGGGCAGGGTTTGGGGGCAGAAAAGCTCGATCTCTGAAAACCATTTGAAGAGTTATTCAAAAGGTGACTCCTTGCTATTTAATCCCTCCTCTCATTGTAGAACAGGCCAAGCTTCTGGCGCGACACCAGGTAAGTAGGTGGTTGTAACAATTTTGATGGCCGCTCTTCTGGAAGGAAGTGCAGGATTCTGTGGACCCACCTGACAAGATCCCCATTCTAGTCTGAGGAAGTGAGAATAGACTTCTCAAAATATGTGATGCTCATTGCTGCATCATGAAGGGAGAATAGGAGTTAGGAGAGCAAACTGGGGAAGGGCAGGGCAGAGGGAACTCGCAGACACAGGTTTCTACATATTCAGTAAATGTTTATCAAGCACCTAATGTGTACCAGGCACAGTTCTAGGCACTGGGAATACAGCAATGAACCAAAGACAAAAGTCTGCTTGCTCATCGAGCTTACAGTGTAGCAGGGAGGGAGCGCTGAGCACAGACAACACGCAAACACAAAAACACACATAAGGTAGTAGGTGGTGACTGATCCCATAAAGAAAAAGCAGGGACAGAGGTGAAAGAGTGCTTAGGGAGGGGTGGCAATATTAAGTAGGAGAATCATGAGAGGCCTCAATGAGGAGATAAACTTCTTCAAGCAATGACTTGAAGCAAGTGAAGGAGGGAGCCATGTT
>NW_012148285.1:13899324-13900577 GCF_000956105.1 Propithecus coquereli | reverse complement strand
TTGTATGCAGACCTATGTGGCATTTCTTTTTTTAATTTAAGTTTTCTTTAATAATAAAGCACTTCAAATATAAAAAGTAAAAAGAATATAGCATGCACCCATGAACTCAAAAATACCCAGATGTTACACATGATGTTACTATATAAGCAATTATGAAAATAAGTAGAAAAATATCTTCAAAATAGTGGCTACTCTTGTGATAGTTCGTGTGTGTTAGCTTAAATTGCATAATATGTATTATTCTGAAATGTACCTTTTTATTACTCAATATATTGTTTTTGAGATTTATCCATATTTTTACATGTAGATCAAGTTCCTTCATCTTAAATTCTGTAGAGTGATGCTGTATAGAAATATACTATAATTTGCTTATTTATTTCCCTGCTGGTGGACATCTAGGTTGATTTTGTCCTGACATTATATTGATGAAAATTAGCAAACATACAAATTTAAAGAGCTGTGCATTGAACAACCATATACCCTCCACCTAGATTCTCGAATTAGCATTTTGCTATATTTGCTTTATTGCTCCATCCATCCATCCATCTATCCTTCCATCTTATTTTTTAATGCTTTGCAAAGTAAGTTGCTGTGTTTTACTATTGAATATGATGTTAGGGTTGGAGAACAAAAGAGTGGGTCCGAGGGGTTAAAGATGTTTGGAGTTAGGGAGATAATTGAGACTATACGGGGCTGTCATAGACAAATCTCTGTGATGATGGAATAGTTCTCTATCTTGATTTTAAATGATTGTGGTGGTGGTTGAATCTACACATGTGATAAAAATGACAAAATCATATACATGTACTGATGTCAGTTCTCTGGTTTTGATACATATCAAAGTTGTGGAAAGTATAACCACTGAGAGAAACTGGGTGATGGGTGTACAGGACGTCTTGGTACTATCCTTGCAACTTCCTGTGAGTTTACAATTATTTCAAAATAAAAAGTTGAATAAAAAGACATAGCAGGAATAAAGAGTTTCATTAAAACCCTTGCATATTATCATTAAGGTAGGGAAGTTGAGGCCAGAAAGTGAACAAGTAAAAACAAAGCAATCACAAAGGCAATTGTGGCAAAGCAGAGAAAGAAAAAGGCACCTGGGTTCTTGAGGTCATTGTTGAGTCTTGAAATTAAGCAACTTTCCTAGACTTCTGATGGGAGGTAATACATTTTTCCTTGTGTCCAGGCAACAGTGTTCTTACTGAGATAAGCATTAAAGAAACCAACTCTTGGCCGGGCGCGGTGGCTCA
>NW_012148285.1:13893214-13899274 GCF_000956105.1 Propithecus coquereli | reverse complement strand
TGTTCTGCTGACACATCTGAGGGGCCGGGAAGACCTGCACAGGGTCCTCGGGGGTCTTTCCAGCAAGGTCACGGCCAGAGTGCTAAGTTGTTAAATAAGGGCTGAAGTTTCATCAGTTACTTCCCCACGAGACAGCTTTCAGTGGTAGGTCATAGACTTAATCCTTGGGGCTGCTTGAATGCATCCCAGACCCCTGTTAAGGGTCAGGTAGAACCCGACTTCAGCCCCAGACACCAGGAGACTCAGACAACAAGATGGAAAACACAGGCTGACACGTTCGCCTTACCGCTCGGGGTTGCCTAGCAACCGCAAGTGACAAGCTGCCAACTTGGTGATACAATCGCAGCAGGGAGATCAGAGTAAGCCAATTAAAACTTTTTTTTTTTTTTTGCATTTTCCATTTCCCCCCCCATAATTTCATTTAGTCCTTACTGCCCTCAAACATGGATTAAGAAGCCTGCCAGAAGAGAGGGGAATGCGCACATATGACACAGCCCACTTCCCCCACACATAGTCAGAAAATATGCTCCTCCTGGGCTAGCCATGGAACAGAGGGTAATTTAATTAAAATGTAGGTTTGTCTACCTATCTTACTAAGCTCCGCTGTGAAATTTTAAATTTGCCTGGAGTTAGGGCCAAATTCGTGTCTTACTACTGTACGTTAATGCTTTCCCACTGCTAACATTAGGGTCTAGGACGATGCCAGGCACATAATAGGTGTTCAATAAATGACTGACTGAGTGAATGAATAAAACAGACCCTAGAGAAAATTGTAAAGCTGACAGCCACATAGTTGAGTCTAATGTCACTGAATTATGAGATATTAAACCTTCCTTGTTTTCTGTCTCCTCAGTTTTCTGGATGGATTTTAAACAGCAATAGAAAGAGTCAACTTTAGACATGAAGAGGGGAGGAGTCAGAAAGAATGCTTATCTCCTGTACCATACTTACTGCCCCCTTTCCCCAAATTCTGCACTCCTTTTGTTCCTGACACCTTTGCCCTGACGTCACAGCCTGTCTGGGTGTTCTCTGACTGTTCCTGTCACACCACGGCGAGGGTAGGATATCATATCTCTTCCAGGGGATCTCAGAGGTGTGTAATTTGACCACATAGATCATTTACTTTTCTTCCAAAGTGTTACCTCTGTGGAGAAGGTGGGTTAAAAAGATGTGGAGACTGGGACTCTGCTCACAGATATACGAATTTTTCTGTGGAAAATGTGGAACACACATTGGTCTAGGGTCAAAAATTCCTGGGCTATGCTAGGCTCTTTCACCAACTCCCTGGGTGACATTTAGGCAGTTGCGAACATCTGAGTCTTTCAGGTGTCTGTCATAAGATATTAGATGGAGGAGGTGCTCCCTTTCAGCTTTAGATATCTGGTTTTTACAACTTCTTCAACATTTTTAAAATTATTATTTTTGTTGCCCTCTCTCCAGAGCCATTTTAGACATTTGTTCCTAATTATTCCCCTATGAAATTTTAATACCGTAGATATAGATCTGTTTATGTACTATATATCTGTGCTTTATACATGAAAAGAGTAAGATTGTTTGCACCCTTCCCCCCAGAAGAACTCACAGTTTTCATCCCCCATGAGGATGCTACAGCATCCTTTGAGAATGCATGTTGTAGAGCACAAGGGCCGCTATCTTTTCCTTCTAACTTTTCTGAAGCTCAGTAAAATAAAACGCCAGTCTGCAGTTTGTGCTTTAAAGACAAGACTCACTAAAAAAAGCCCCCCCCAAAAAAATTAACTTTTTTTTGGAATGAGGTCATTATAGCCTTTCTAGGGCTCCACTTTTGGAACTTAGCATTTAAACACTCCTGGCCAGCATCCCATTCTTCCTTCTTGGCCGAGCTCCATCTACAGATCCACATCCCATGCACTGAGCCTGTGCGGCTTAAGTACAGAGACTAAGGGGGTGTAATGGTTTTGTGTGTCATCTTGACTGGGCCATGAGGTGCCCAGATATTTGGTTATATATTATTCTGGGCATACCTGTGAAGGTGTTTCTGGATGAGATTATCATTGGCATGAGTATATGATATCGCCCTCCCCACTGTGGGTGGGTCTTATCTAATCAGTTGTAAGACTGAATAGGACAAAAAGGAGGAGTAGGAGAATTCTTTCTCTCTGTTTTGGAGCTGGGACACCTGTCTTCTCCTGCTTTCAAACTGTAACTTATACCACTAGCTCTCCTGGGTCTCCAGCTTGCAGATCACAGAACTTCTCAGCCCCCCTAATCATGTGCACCAATTCCTTATATGAAGTATCGCCCTCCCTTTTATATATATGCAGGTATGATATTGATTCTGTTTCTCAGGAGACGCCTGGCTATTGCAGGGACTGGGGAGAGACGAAGATGGAGAGGTCGACAGGGGCTAGATCGTACTGGCTTTGTAAGTCAGTGTTGTAGCAGACATACATTTTTCCCCTCCTCAGTCCCTTCCAATCACTTTTGATACTTCTGTGCATATGTCCATCAGCTTCTGTGTGCTTTGCTGCTCGTGGCTGGCATTTGTGACCTCTTTCAAAGGATTGCTCTTAGGCTATGGGAGCCATCTCAGCTATATTGAGAACTGAGTTGACATCCTCTGGGGTGGCCCGTAGTGGGAAGCACAGCCCCTACTTTCCTTGTCTTGACATAAAACAAACTCTGGTGCAATTTATGCTTCACTGTTCCTCTCGGGGTCAGGCTGAGAATACGACATGGCCTGAAATCACATTCTTCCTTACCTCCTCCTCTGGCCAATTCTCTTGGAAGCACTTCCTTAATCAGTGATAGGCACTACAGTTCTTGTATTAAAATCTGCTGCTGGGAGAAGTTAGCCAAAGGCAGTCATAGTAGAGATTTGTACTTTTTCCTATGAAAAATGGGAACCCACTGAGATTTTTTAATCCAAAGGAGTAAAATGCTTGTGTTTGAAAATTCCACCTCCCAGTACTAGTCATAGCCTAATTGCATCATTGTTCTTGGCTGAACTAGTCATCTTCTTCCCCTTCTCTAAAGCGACGGAAAGACCTCTTTTTTTTTTTTTTTATTTCAGCATATTATGGGGCTACAGATGTTTAGGTTACGTTTGTTGCCCTTGCCCCCACCCCCAAGTCTGAGTTTCAAGTGTGTCCATCCCTCGGATGGTGTGCATTGCACTCTTTGTGTATGTATATCCGTCCCCTCCCCCCTGCCCGACATACAATAAATGTTATTCTTATACGTACACTTATGTGTTGATCAGTTAATACCAATTTGATGGTGACTACATGTGGTGCTTGTCTTTCCATTCTTGGGATACTTCACTTAGTAGAATGCGTTCCAGCTCTATCCAGGAGTATACAAGAGGTGCTATATCACCATTGTTTCTTAAAGCTGAATAGTACTCCATGGTATACATATACCACATTTTATTAATCCACTCATGTATTGATGGACACTTGGGTTGTTTCCACCTCTTTGCAATTGTGAATTGTGCTGCTATAAACATTCGGGTGCAGGTGCAGGTGTCTTTTTCATAGAGTGTTCTTTTGTTCTTTTGGGTAGATGCCCAATAATGGGATTGCTGGATCAAATGGAAGCTCTACTTGTATCTCTTTAAGGTATCTCCATATTGCTTTCCACAGAGGTTGCACTAGTTTGCAGTCCCACCAGCAGTGTATGAGTGTTCCTATCTCTCCGCATCCACACCAACATTTATTGTTTTGGGACTTTTGATAAAGGCCAGTCTCACTGGAGATAAGTGATATCTCATTGTGGTTTTGATTTGCATTTCCCTGATGATTAGAGATCTTGAGCATTTTTTCATATATTTTTTGGCCATTATTCTGTCTTCTTTTGAAAAGTTATGACCTCTTGAATTTTCCCAATCCCTAGAAGCCAGCTGAGTCCCTGCATACTTGGATTTGTACGTATTTCTGACCTCAAATGTCCAACTCCTAGACATCCCTTTAATCTACTTCATTCATTCAACAAATATTTATCGACTACCTGCTATATATTAGGCACTGCTTCCTATCAATCTAGTCTTTTGACTTCTTGGAGCCCCAAGCTCTACTTACTGTCAAACATCTCTCCTTATGCTTGTGCTCACCTCTGGTTCTTTCAGTGTCTTGTGTGACTGTGGTCTTCAGAAGGTTCTAAGCATGCTGACGGCATGTAAAACAGAGCCTTGACAAGGAGCTTCCATGATACCCACAATTAACCTTCTAGGTGCCTCAGGGAGCTCTCACATCACTTTCATACTTTGTGACTGATTGTCCTATAGGAAGGTGTCAGTTTCATATAATCAATCCCAGAAGGAACTTTTCTCTGGATATCACTGAAGGGTCTAACAATAGGCTATCCAAATATACCATCAGGATACTCAATTTACATTTGTACTATCAAATAAATAACACCCCTGTCTAAACATTATTTTGTGAACCGAGTGATGGTTTTTTGTTGTTGTCGTTTTTGCTCTTATTGGTCTTCAAAGGCATTGTGTGAAATAAGATAGTTTATAACTGTTCCAAGACTTAAAATACTTTGGCATTGCATGAATTATAAATATGTTTTCAAAATTTCATGTTCTGTAAGGTGAATTTACTTATCACCTTTCTCTGTCTCCTCCTCATTATTCTGAAATGATGCAACAGTGACCCACAATAAGTATTTCCTCATCAAACATTAGATTTTTCCCGTTCAACTCTGATTTATCCTGCCATATTGCCCTCTTGCATAATAATTTAAGAATGCACAGATTTCATCTAGCCATTGCTCTTGTGCTTTAGTGCTGGCAGCTTCTTGTTTTTCGGGGAAGAGCAAAGCATTAGAATGACAAGGCATTCTGACAGGAGTTGACAAATATCTATCAAGACCGTGGGGAGAGTGAAATCTTTTTGACAACTCTATTATTTTTTTTTTTATCTCCAAGTCTTTGGGCGCTAATCTTTCCTTCAGGGAGATCAAATTCTTCCCTCTTCTGCTGCTCTACATAAGAGAGCAGGGGGGAAAATGGATGATTTGTAAAGGTCTTTCAAGATATGACTTTTTTTTTTTTAACAAGCCTTTGAGATACACCATTTAAGAAAGAAAGATCCTAAGCTGTAGCTTTTATAATTTTGGAAAACTGTATATACCTACACACAAGGTGGCCCCAAATACATAGTAATCACCATTTTCTCAACGAAAAGATTCTCCACTCTACAAAGTTTTTTAGCCAAATTACAATTTATGCAGTTGTGGCATATACATAACATTGTCTCATATCTAATGATAATAATAAGTTTATTATTTAGTTACATTTAGATTTTACATTACATATAGAATTATAATTTAGATGTAAAGATTCTATTTTACTTGCATTTCAGGAAACAATTTCATTCCAACTTTTCACATGCATTTTCTCTGACATGACTAGGGGTACTCTTGAGTCATTGCATAATTTTCCTGAGCATGCCACTTTCACTTCCACCCAAAGTATTTGGTATCCAGCAATTTTGGGGTTCACTAGAAATTTTATTACGAGCCACAAGTACTAATTTCCCCAACTTTAGGACACCTTTTCTTTTATTGTGAAAAATAACAAAATACGGAGTATCTATAAAACATGGTAAGATACCCATAAAACATGTGAATGGCTCAATGAATAACTATAAAGTGAATCCTTTTGTCATAACCACCCCAGATGAATAAATAGAATATTTGTAGGTCCTCAAAAAATCAAAACTCATTTCTCTTCCCTGGTGGTAACACAGTTTTAAGTTTTGTGATAAGAGGAGCATGCACAATTTTTTAAAACATCTGTGTGTGTCTGTCGACTGCACAATGCAACCTCTTAGTCTGTTTCATTTTCAAGTAGCTTTACAGGTTTTATTTATAATGATAACCAACACTTGCCGGGGTAAGGCCATACTCCCAGGAATAATTACTAAACGTGTGTTAAACATACCTGCTTCCTTGTTTACTGATTCTGTCGTGGGACCTCTGCAACATCCAAAGCTAGCATTGATTGAGGTCGTTTCAGAATAATGTGTTTTCTCCCAGAAGCACCTTGCTCTTCAAAGTAAAGTAATTGGCAAA
>NW_012148285.1:13878694-13879714 GCF_000956105.1 Propithecus coquereli | reverse complement strand
CAATATATGTATTTAAGGCTATACATTTCCCTTCAAGTATATCATAAATAGAATATCATAATTGTTGATATTCATTCATTCCTTCAATATGCCCCTACTCAAATGAGTATCTATGTATATGCTGGGGGTAGTATAGTGAACATAGCTCCTTGACTTCTTTGGGCTTGCATTCACATGAAGAAAGAAAGAAAAAATGCACAAATAAATTATGTCAGATAGTATATGAATTATTCAGAAGCATGTTTTTTAAATTACAAATATATGATAAGTTTTTCACATAGCTATCAAATTGTTTGGGGGTTGTCTTAATCTGTTTTGTGTGAGTATAATGGTATAACAGAATACTGGATAATTTTTAAAGGACAGAAGTTTATTTCTCTCAGTTCTGCAGGCAGGGAAGTCTGAGATCAAGGTGCTGACAGGCATTTGGTGTCTGGTAAGGGCCTGGAGTCTGCTTCTAAGATGGTGCCTTGAACACTGCATCCGCCGGAAGGGAGGAATCCTGTTTCTCATGTGACAACAGAACAAAAGAGCAAAGAGGCAAAAGGGGGCTGAACTTACCCTTTTATGATAGCATTAATTCACTCTTGAGGGCAGAGCCTTAATTACCACTTAAAGGTCCCACCTCCCAACATTATCACGTTAGGGATTAGGTTTCAACCTATGAATTTTTACAGGGGATACAAACATTCAAACCATAGCAGGGGTTTTACTTTTATTTTCCTATGTGGTTTTTTTTTTGTTTTTTTTTTTGAAATTTGCCCACACATAATAAGTAGTACATCTGGGCCACAACCCAACTCTGTCTGATCTCAGTGTCTATACCCTTTCCACAGCACCCCACCACCCTCCATGTCAGCAGGGCCTGACTTTTAGCATGGTTAGAAATACATCAGCCCAGTTGTCCTTGTAGCCCAAAGACACCTATTTGTGTCTTTTTTTTTTTATTTCAGCATATTATGGGGGTACAGATGTTTAGGTTACGTATGTTGCCCTTGCCTCGCCTCCCCCCCTAAGTCT
>NW_012148285.1:13877324-13878644 GCF_000956105.1 Propithecus coquereli | reverse complement strand
ATTTGTTCTTTTTGCTTAAGATTGCTTTTGCTATATGGCGTCTTCTATGGTTCCATATGAAGTGTAGAATTATTTTTTCTCGATCTGTGAAAAATGATGTTGGTGTTTTAATAGGGATTGCATTGAATCTGTAGATCACTTTGAGTAATATAGACATTTTAACAATGTTGATTCTGCCAACCTATGAGCATAGTATGGTTTTATAAGATGGATCTGGATTTCAGCAATGTTAAAATGTGATGATGGGGGTTGGTAGGGGTGAAGGTGGAGGAGAATCATCTCAGAACCAGTGCAATTCAGCAGATACCTCCAAATTCCTTTGCAAAGTGATTGTATAAATTTTCACTCCCACCAGCAGTATCAAAATTTGAATTTTCCACATCCTCACAAAAACATTTTGATAATTTGATGGCTATGAGATAATTTAAAAAAAAATGAAGTTCCCTAAGAATCATTTCAAAATGTTGATGGGTTGTGTTTTTTGCAGTGTGAATTGCTGTTCATAACCATTGCCCATTTTCCTACTCAGCCTTGTCTTTTTCTTACTGACTTCAGGAGTTATTTATATATTCTAGTTTTGTTTATTGCAAATATCATCTCCTTTATTTTGGATTGTTCTTGTGGTGACTTTTTATATTATTCTAATTATCTCTTTCAGCACCAAATCCATACTCATTTATTAGGTTTTATAATAAGTTTTAACATCTAACAGGTGTTTCATCCTTTTTCTTCTTATTCAAAATTGTCTTGGCTATTCTTGGCTTCAACATTTTCTTTGTGAATTTTAGAGTCTGCCTGTCAAGTTTTATGAAAAAGATCTGCTTGAATTTTGGCTGAAATTGCATTGATTCTATGGATTAATCTGGAACATTTCCATCTTTATTATAGTGCATTTTCCCATCTATGAACATGGTATACCTTTCCAAATGGTCTTCTTTTACATCTTTCAATAATATGTTATATTTGTTCCCATAAAGGATTTAAAGATCTTTCAATACATTTATTCCATGGAAGCTTGTTTTTTGTTTCCTATTATGAAAAAGACATTAAACATTATGTTTTCTAACTTGTTGATGGTGTTCAAATATGCTAATTTTTTAACTTTATATCTACAATTTTGTATAAAAATCTAACAGTTTGCCATAGACAGTCTCTTGATTTTCTTATGTAGACATATTCTATCAAATGCAAATTTTCTTCAAATGTTAAGAATTCTTCCTACTATTCCTAGTTTGCTAATGTTTTTCTTTTAACACATGAATGAATGTGAAATTTTACAGAGTACTTTTTCTGCCTACCTGGGAGATGGTTATAATTTTT
>NW_012148285.1:13848184-13875634 GCF_000956105.1 Propithecus coquereli | reverse complement strand
CTAAGTGCTATTGATGCTTGCTTTATGGCCACTATATGTCAGTTTTTGTAAATATTCCATACGTGTTGGAAGAAAATATATTCTCTAAATCTTGGGTGCAGGTTTGTTAACATTTCGCCATATTTAATTTATTTTTGCTTCTCCTCTAACAGATGTGAGATAACCCATGCCCTGACTCTGTGGGATGCTTTCAAAGGCTTTATCGCTTTATTTCCTTCCCAAGACAGAGTAAATGGCATATCGAACTAAGCCAGGAGAGCAAATACTAGGTACATGGGGCACCGTGTGCACGCCATCGTCTGTGGTAGGCATTACTAATCAATCATGGAGCTTAACACAGCAGTTCTGGCAATCATTAATCAGTTGGCTTGTGTAATAAAACCTTTTCACAGAAGTGACTGCTTTGGGGGAATATCACTTGATATTTTGCCCCAGGAATTTCGACTTTTTCTTGAAACTTCTTTGTAAATGTATCTGGGAGATATACCAATAAAACTGTGGATTGTTTTATGCCAGAGTTAGCATTTTTAAATGTGAATGGATGTTCTCCCATACCTCCACATCAAGCCATGGCAGACATTACTGATCACTCACATCACATTTTCTTCTCCAGTCTGAACCTAGCATCAGAACCTTTCTTACCACAGCATGCCACACAACACTACCAATTGATTTGGCTTGGCGTGTAAGATGAAACCTTTGATCATCCCTGAATTACTGGGCTTTGATTTGAATAACGTGCTCCCCCTTCATCTGCACAACTTTCATCCTTCAAATCAATGGTGACTGCTGTCCTCTGAAGTAAAGCTGGGACATATTCTTACAGAATATTCAAATTCTTAAAGAATTCACTCCATTTCCCCTTAAATCATATCCTGGAAAGGGATATTAAGTCACGGTGCTGGAAAGTAAATCTTAGTGACTTACTAGAAACAACCAAAGACAACAAAGTCTAATTTCCAAGGATGAAGTTCAAAAAAAGAACAAAATGCAATTCCGCACAGGAAAAAAAAAATGCATGCTGCCAGCTCTCAGTGGTGAGGGCGGTAATCTGAAACAGATATGAAAGGGCATGAGACGTTTGGATCAGAATTGCTGAGACTGAGTGAGGAGCTCACCAACTCACTGGGGCTGAGCCAAAAAACACAAAACGAAAACAAAACAAAACAAAAAAACTTCATCCAGAGGAAGAAGTTGAAGGATGAAAATGACCGTGAAGAAGTGTCACATCATGATTTAGGAACAGGGATCCCCCCAGACAGGCTGGCTGGGCACTAGCTGTAGGGCTCACCTTTTCATTTTAGACAATTTTCATATCGAAACATACTGGATTGGCTTCTAGAACTTCATTTGGTAATAAAAGACAGGAGAAAGGATGAAGGCAACATTGGATTAATTTGGGAAGAGGGAGTCAAACCAACGTCAGTTATCTCCTTGACTACGCACCTAAGAAAGACCAAGTCAAAAAGACATGATACAGTTGAAGTTCATCAAAGAAGGGAGAAGATCAAAGATTATTGGGGATAGTCATTCAGTGAAAGGGGTGCTGCTTGAAAAATGGGAGCTGAATTAAAGGGAACAGGTCCACATTCATGCCAACCTAAGGCCATCAAAGGAAGCAGACGGCAATAAACTGAGCCCCTTTCCTTCACAGCATATGCAGAACAGACAACACACAACAGTCCATCTCAGAATTAGATTTCAGCGTGGGCCCCCTTCTTCTGTTTCTAGTTTCTCCATACTTCATGGTGTATTTTTGGAAAAAAAAAATACTTTTAATGATGCCAACTTGCCTCCTTTCAGCACATTAAAAAAGGGAACGATTGGCTGAGGCTGTCATGATGATGGGAATAATTTTGTCACTGTGCAATTTGGCTCTTGCTTCTAAAGTGAAGCGCACATTTTCCTCCAGTGTATTTTAAGCCGGAGACTTCTAAGTAAATGGGAGGTGGCTGATTTTATTTCTGTATGCAGCCAGCCTTCACCGGCACGAGCTCTGATTTGGCCCAATCAATTTTGCATTCATGCTGAGAAGTGAGTTGATCAAGTTCAAGGAACATCTGTATGCATTTATCTGGATTGGGTGCAAACATCAGAGCCGCTCCTTTGAGAGGTTCCTCAGTCCTCCAGGGACTGCTGCAAGATTCTTGGACGATGACCTTTACAACTCTGGCAATTGCATTCCATCCTTAAGCAACTGCAATGATTCTTTAACACACTACCCTCTTTGTAATTTATAGGATTGTTTTTAGGAGTCTAGCTCTGGCAAGTTTGAGAGTTTATTAAGTAAATCTTCATTAGCTGGTTAAATGGCCTCCAAAAAGTTATCCAACTGAGTGTGCAAGTGTCAGGATGTCAACCCATATATTACCATGGCATTTCCACAGTTACATCTGTCTTGGTCTTGCCCTTCTTTTTATTTCTCCTTTCCTCGCTGTCATAAATTTTGTGTGCCGGCAGCTCTATGGCTCAAAGAGGGTTGTAAACATCTTTTTGTTCAATTACATCAGGATTTTTTCTTTTATGTCAGCAATTAAATTTATGAAGAAAGTAAGTTCACTCTCTAAACCCAAAGAGACACAGTCAAGCTCAAAGTAAATAAAAACGGAATGCAATCAGCTTATAGTTGTTAACGAGGCAGCGGTTCTTGGCATTCAAAAGATGTGGCTCCAACTCCCAATGCCGACAACCGAGTGGCCGATCAATTTGGGGAAAGTGATCCTTACTCTCTGAGCTGTAGACTCCAAGTCTCCAACATGGAGCTCATGGTTGCGATTTCACAGAACTGTTGGGAGAATTAAGTGAGATGAAATATATGAAGTAAAAGCCCCCCTAATGGCCAGTTACCTTCTGTTTCCTTCCTCCATTTGCATAGGGGGGTGAACTGATTGAGTAAAGGACCTATGTTATATCTATATATACCTATATATACATACATATTTTCTGTATATATATTATACATATTTATTTTCCCAGGACCTAGAACATAGTAGATGCTTAGAAAATACGTAATGGAAGGATGAGTGAATAAGCCAGTTAATGAGAGGTACTGGGGTGCATTTTTACTCTTGGGTTGGGTAACTTAGGTTCTGGGATGATAGTGATCTCCGTGGACAGAGGCTGTGCTACTCTAATGGCAGTCCCTGGAATAGCAGCACTCAGAGATAGTGGAAATGCAGAACCTCAGGCTCCTCCCTAGTCCTGTTGAGTCAGAATCTGCCTTTCAACAAGATCCCAGTGATTTGTGTGCACATTGAAGTTTGAGCATCACTGGATTAGAGCCCTTGATTATAAAGCCAAGAGTGTGAGTTGGTTTCCCACATCAGCCAATTTGATAAGCTCTGCTAAACACACTCCAGCTTTACCTTTTGTTTGGTCTTTGGGGAAGCCCAGTGTGAGAACATGGATGAATCAGTGCAGACATCCTTCCCACTGTGGGATGGGAGAACCAACCCTGTTTGTGACAGGTCAGTAGTGGCATATGTCTACCTTCACCCATTACATCAAAATTCAATAAAGAGTGTGCCAGTGACAGTGCTAATAACCACTTTTCATACCTAGTCCTTGCAACAACCCATTCAGCAGCTGAGGCTCTGGAAGTTTCAGTCAGTTGCCTAAGACCACACAGGTGGGAACTGAGAGCTGAGATCCAAGCTCAGAGCTTTCTGATTCTAAAGGATTCTCTTTTAATAGTTCCGCTCTCTACCTTCCCAGCCAGCCTTCCACACTGCTGCCAGGTACCTTTCACCAGCACAGCTGGGGAGAGATCTACAAAGCAGCCAATGCTTTTTCCTTTGAGCATGGTCATTGCAGAAAGCAGACACTCAACCCTAGCAGTGCCTTAGTTGGAATGCAAGCACCTCCCTCTTCTGCCCACTTTACCCACTTTGCATTATCTCTGGCTGCCCTCCCTTGCACACTTTATGTCTCGGCACTTTCCTGACCAGCCTGGACTGTCTCACCCCTCTGTGCGTCTGCGCGAGCCAGTCCCTCCACCTAAGGGGCCCTTCCCTGCCCTTGTCCACCTGGCTAATAAGTGCATGCAAGCATTAAGGGACATCTTTCTCACTGAAGTTCTTTCTAATTTCTCCAAGTAGAACTGAATTCTTTCTCCTTGGATCTCTCAATCAAAATAGGCTTCATATTGTAAAAAAAGAATGATTTATTTCTAAGTCCATCTTTCCTGCTGACTTGTGAGCTTGAAGAGCAAGACCTTCTGAGAGGCAGTGTGCTGTAAAGAGCACAGTGTGAGAGCCAGACCTGCCAGGGATCAAATCTCAGAGGCTGCATGACTTTGGACAAGATATCTTAACTAATCTTTCTGTGCCTCAGTTTCCCCTTTTTCCAAAATGGAGATAATAAAAGTGTTTATCTCTTTGGGGTTTTTTGTGAGCATGAAGTGAGTTAATACGTGTAAAGTGCTTAGAACCATGCGTAGCACATAGTATTATAGATTTTATATATCAGTGTGTGTTACACAAAATTTTGTTTCTCTCTTCACATCTCGGTCACCTACACAGTAAGCATTCAGAAAGTGATTTTCAAATGAATGAATGAATGAATAAGTCAGTGCTTTGGGGGCTGCCTTGATTGGTTAACTTCCAAAACTTTAAGGATGGGAAAGTGTTTGTAAAAATATATATATATATATATTCTCTGTCTTCTCAGTTATTTCTGATCTCTTCCCACAAATCTTTTCCTAATACAAGAGCCTACCTTTTTATCCCTTCATTTTTCTCTCCCTGGTTGTTGATTAATGATGGTATCAGTACGTTCTTACCATAATCCCTCACATTTTCCTAAGTCTGTATAAAAACATGCAATTTGAGGAGATCCTCCCTCATTCTGGTAATGTCAGCCTGAGCTCACACATCCAGAGTGGGTGGAGGCAGGGATGGAACTGCCAGCTCCAGGGCTCCTGAAGTAATCAGCCGGCGCTGCTGGCGTGGGGGCAGGTATCTCGCGCCACTGAACAGCGGGCCTTTATTTCCATCCACGTGCCTTTCTTTTTATTTTGAAGGGAAGACAACCTGTCAGAGCAACCCCGGAGAGCCTGGCAGGCTGCGAGGATGTGAAAGGGCAGAGTTTTTATTTTTCTTTGCTTTCTTGTGGTTTTCTGAAGCAACACAGAACTATCCTAGTGTTCGGGGAGAGGCAATGTAGCATAGTGGGTAGGTTGCTTGGAGGCAGACACACCTTGGTTTGAAACCCAAAACTTATTAGCTGTGCAACGTTGGGTCAGTGACGGAACCCCTGTGAGCCTCAGGCTTTGTTTTTCCCCCCTAAACTATAAAATGGTTCCAATAATAAAAAAATTTACAATTTAGAATCTTCATAAGTTAATTCATTCAAAGTACTTAGCACTGTGCCTTACCCATAGTCAAAACCCAATCCTATTATTTTGCAGATATATACTTACATATATGTCAAAAAAATTACATCCTGTTCAATATTGCTGCTTTCAATCAATTCTCTTTGATTTAAATGCCTTTTGCATAGAAAGTACGTAATACATACTTGAACAAATGATGGATAGGTGAATAAACTCACAAAAAGATTCCTTTTTTGTGTACACATACATCATTATATATCCATCAGGATGAGCTGAGTTATGCTGTGGTAACAACCCCATATCTCTGTGGCTTGAAGAAAGAGAACCCCCAGCTGTCACGGGTCAGCTGGGGGTTCTCCTCCTGTCTCCAGGACCCAGGGATATGCAGCATCCACTCTGGAGTGCTGCCAGCACTATGGCAGAGGGAAAAAGTGCATGGAAAAAAATCACGACTTTGGCTTTAAAACTTTCTATTCCAAAGTGATATGTTTCACTTCTGCCCATAGTTCTTTGGACGAAACAAGTCACATGCTCATATCTAGTCTCAAGAGAGTGAAGAAATGCAATTCTCTATGTGCCCTTAGGATGATCTGGCAGCATCTGGTAGATAGCACTATCTAACCAACCTGTTACACTATGGTACCTGTGAGACCTCAGCCCCATTTCTCATTGTTGTGACTAGACGGTGTGTAGATAACTAACCTCATGTTAAGTCCCCTATGTCTAAGTGCAGGGCAGGTAACATTGGGAAGGGAGTGATTAAACCATAATGTCGTTAGTGGCTCTTTCTTGGGCTGGGGGAATATGTATATATTATAGTTATAAAGCTATATAGTTACATAACTATATAGCATTATAGCTGTGTAGACATATCATTGGCTACATTTCCGTATGTGACAGGGAGCCTGTTGACAGCTCAGATTTCAAAGAATAACTAACTGTTCTTACTCAAACACAAAACCCAGCCCTCCCTGAGTTCCACAGAAACACGTTAATACTGCAGGAAAGACTCTAATGCTAAACAGGACAGAGTTACAGCAACAGGGTATGGGGGTAGGAGGGAGAGGGAGTGGGAGTGGCAGTGGAGAAAGGGGGTCAGGAGAAAGTGAGCTCAAATACTGCAATGGAATGTATTGGGAGAAAGCAGCATTTGTGCCATTATGAGTATATTCAGAAGCAAAGCTTAGGGTTTTAGAATATAAAAGCAAGACATGAACATTCCAACATAGGCTAGAACAATATGGGACCACTGAAGATCACTCAAACCAGATCAGGATAATTCTCTTAGCCACACTGATAAATAATCCTTGCCACATCCTTAGCAAAGAGGAACTGGGGGCTGAGATCAAGTTTTGGGGTGCCTGCTTAATCCATATCTCTTTCTTTAGAAGTGCCCCACCCAATACAGACCTATCTAATAGATAGCACTATTTGTACTGCAGGGTCCACCCTTGTGGCCACAGCTGATTGGACCAGGGTAAGTCATGTGACCCGAGACATTATCAGTTCATAGTCTAGGCTGAGCCAATCAGATCTGGTTTTCAAAAATCCACAATAAAAGACGTAGAGAAAATATATAGGTTCTTAATCTGTGGTTTATGTAGAGTTCATTCATTCTCTCATTTACGAATTTGTTTTTTGGATACCCACCTGTGGATACACTAAAATCCTGACTTAAATTTTTATTCCCATGTGGCTTGGCTGTGCTTAATCTTATATCTGAGGTTGTTCACAAGACTGACAGGGATATACTTCAACTAATTGGGTGGTTCTTCTTCCATAGTGTAGGCTCTATTGTTTTTAATTATTTTGCAATTTTAAAAAAATTTAAAGTTAAAACAATTGTCCAGGTACCATTCTGTAAAGATATCCGACTTAAGAAGCCCATTTCTGATTATTTCAGTGGAAGGATCCAGAGGAGGGAAAAATCAGGGGAAAAAGTCTCCCAGCCTCCTTACAGGATTCTGTCTTCATTGGGCTTGTTTATGCCTGGAAGTTCTATATTTCACATACACAAAAGAGTTCCTGGGTTCACATCCCCCTTCCTTGTCTATTGCAAAGCCCATGGGAACACAACTTCTGGCAGATGCTTTGGGCTTGTGAGAAATGCACAGAGACAGATGCTAAATGTCACTTGTATAAAACACACTAGAGTGAACCCTCACTGCAGTTGTCATAAGTTTCCACCCCAGATTTTCTGGGGGAGTTCCAACTTAAAATAGCCCATCTTGCTGTCCAAACAAGCACTTATTTTTGGCAGATTGCATGCCCCAATTTTTAGTTTAGGAAACATTATCACTTTATATATACTGTACACTCAAATGTACGCTGGAGTTAGTCCTAATCTAGCTGGTCATTTTCATGGTGAGAGATCTTTCATCTTCTGAAATTGCATGAGAATAAATTAAAAAGCTGAAAGAAAGAATAAGGGAAGGAGGAGAAAGTATAGGCTAGGACACCTGTTTCAAGGGGGGCTGTATATTCAAAGCAAGCCCCAAACACAGAAGCAGCTCAGAAACCAAAGAAGTAGGCAGAAAATCCAGTTTGTCGGTGTAGGTGATTTTGTTGGGGAATTTATGAACAGAAGTCTAGTCTTGGCCGGCTGCAAGATGGATAGATCTCTGAGCTGTTAACCCCATACCCAGGGCTTATGTACTATAGGGAAAGGGTATACATACTTCAGAGGGCATGTATAGGAATTTGCTTACAGGCAGTGTTTATGATAAGTATGTGCTCTTATACAAGGAACAATAGATAAACTGGAAATCTTAGAGGCTTTCCCAGGACTTGGGTTCATCAGAAGCCAACATGGTAGATTAGCACCCAAGCTGAAGTTACTTTGGCCTACACAGCACCCCTTCTCTTTAAATGATCTCCAAGTTCTTAGAAATAGTCACTTTGCAGTGACTGCTCATGTAATGGCTTTCTAAAGACTCTAGAATTGCCACCTGGTTAAAACCTTAGTTTCCAGCCAGAGCCATCCATGAAAATATGTACAGTTAGTGGTATTCTCAGTGGCTGGAATAACTCAGTAATGCTGCACGATGTACCTTTTGAGCTCCTCTGGAGCTTGGCACATGATAGATGCTCATTAAAGGGCAGATGAGTGATTGGACGTCAAAGCATAAAATGGAATTGATAAAGCAAACCCCACGTACAGACTCCTTTCTCTCTTTCTTTTTCCATTCTCTGCTTGAATGTGGTCATCCTTGATTCTTGCTCTTTTCTCTCCTGGGTTCTTTTCTAAGTTAAATCTCCGTGGACTACTGGTCAACGAGCCTCATTTTGTTGTCAGTGCTCTCTGGGGTCCTGGGTTCAGTAGGTGATAGTGGCTGGAAAGAGAGGTTTCATTATGTGCATAGAGAACCCACAAACAATCTGTGGCCTCTGATGCTGTGTCGAAGATGAGCATCTCTGACCAAAGCATGTGTAGATCCCAAGAAGCCCCAGCACAGCATTAAACAAACTTCTCCCTGGACCAGACCTCTTGAAATTTCAGCCCTCATGCCCTCGCACCACCCATAAACCATCACTGAAAGGCAGGTGGGGAGAAAGGATATTGTTAAGGTGAATTCTAAACTCTATTTCAATAGTCTCACAGAGATCTCTTGTGCTCTCCAATTAGTTCACCAACCCTGAAGGGCCCAGATGTTAGTGGACATTATAGCACATGTATGCAGAGAATATTAAAATTATTTCAATGTAAAAAATAGAATAATTCCAACCTATGAGGGTAAGAATTCTCCTCAGGTAACTTTATTAGTGTTGCCCAAACTTTGATCACTCTTATGCCATCATCATTAGTTTTTGACATATCTGCATTCTGTAGCTATCAGGATTTAGTCAATGTTTTAAAATCAGCTCATTTGATTTTTTAAAAATATATTTATTTTTAAGAAAGCTTTGTATTGCATCTATATTTTATGTCAGTAAAAATTCATTATAAAGGAAATTTTGTTTCAAGACTGCAAATTTCAAATCAGTATCACTTGCCATTAGTAGAAGGAAAAAGTAAAAATAAGTGATATTTTTATTTACGGCTCATCCTAATTGAATAGAATAAATCTTTTTAAAAAATTTTCATTCTGTGTCTCAGGATGCCTAAGGGTCTTGTCCTTATCTCCCTCTGCCTACATAAACTGTGAGGCCATATATATATTTAGCAGACACCTTTATGGCACTCACAATGTGCCAAGTACTGCTTGAACAACTTCACAAGTATCAATAGTTAATCCTTTTAACACTCATAAAGTACGGTATGTTGTTATTATCCCCATTTTCCAGGTGAGAAAACTGAGGTGCAGAACAGTAAGGTGACTTACCAGAGACCACATAGCCTAGTTCTTCTGGTGGCAGAACTAAGATTTAAGCCCAGGCTGCCTGGTATCAGAATCTGTGCTTATCACACCTGGAGTCCAGATCTTGGTGGAAAAATATCACTCCCCACTGAAAAAGACAAATGGTTGATTCCAGGTCTGGGGTAGTGAAGTACAAGGTGAGCTTGGATCATCTCGTTGCTCCAGAAAGCAAAGAGGTGTCAAAAATGATGGATATGTGTCAAAAGAGACACAAGTCCAGCTTTAGGGGATTTGTGATAGCTAAATTTGGGACAATTTTAGCATGAGGAATGACGGAAGTTGATTGTTATACATTGAAAGAATAAAAATCCCATGAGTCCGTAGGGACTCTTGAGGCAGAGGGAGAGAGGAAGAAAGGGAGAAAAAGAAAGAAAGAACTTCAAGAAGAATTCTTATACCAGCGAATATAGAATGAGTAACAAAATGAAAGACTTAGAGAAAGTATCGCTTTTTAAACTTACAATTTAGTAATTATTTCAGTCAAGAATTAGCAAGAGGAGTTTGGAGAAAGTTTGTTGAGGAGCAGAGATTTTGCCTGGTTCTGACACCGCACCCAACATGTCTCAAAATTATAAAAGCCATATATGACACACCCATAGCCAACATCATACTGAATGGGGAAAGGTTCAAAGCATTCCCCCTAAGAACTGGAACAAGACAAGGATGCCCACTGTTACCACTCTATTCAATATAGTGATGGAAGTGCTGGCCAAAAGAATCAGGCAAGAGAAAGAAATAAAGGGTATCCAAATTGGGAAAGAGGAGGTCAAACTATTGCTTTTCACTGAGGATATGATCTTATATCGAGAAAACTCCGAAGACTCCTCTAAGAGACTCCTGGAATAGATAAATAAATTCAGAAAAGTCTCAGGATATGAAATCAATGTACAGAAATCAGCATTTCTGTACACCCAATAATAGTCAAGCTGAGAGTCAAATCAAAGACTCAAAACCCTTCACAATAGCAACAAAGAAAATAAAATACCTAGTAATATATTTAACCAAAGAGGTGAAAGATCTCTACAAAGAGAACTATGAATCACTGAGGAAGGAAATTGCATATGATGTAAACAAATGGAAAAACATAGCATGCTCATGGATCGTCAGAATCAACGTTGTTAAAAATGTCCATACTACCCAAAGTGATTTACAGATTTAATGCAATCCTCATCAAAATGCCAACATCATATTTCACAGACCTAGAAGAAATAATTGTGTGTTTCATGTGGAACCAGAAAAGAGCCGAATAGCCAAAGCAATCCTAAATGAAAAGAACAAATCTGGAGGCATCACATTACCAGACTTCAAACTATACTGCAAGTCTATGGTAACCAAAACAGCATGGTATTGACACAAAAATGGAGACGTAGATCAGTGGAACACAACAGAGAACCCAGATACAAAACCATCCACATACAGTCAACTGATTATGACAAAGCAGACAATAATATATACTGGGGAAAAGAAGCCCTGTTCAATAAATGGTGCTGGGAAAATTGGATAGCCACATGCAGAAGAATGAAACAGGATCCATCTCTCTGACCACTCACAAAAATTAATTCAAGGTGGATAAAGGACTTAAATGTAAGGCATGAAACCATAAGAATTCTAGAAGAAAATGTAGGAAAAACTCTTCTAGATATTGTCCCAGGCAAAGAATTTATGACTAAGACTCCAAAGGCAATTACAGCAACAACAAAAATAAATCAATGGAATTAAATTAAAAAGCTTCTGCACAGCTAAGGAAATAATCAACAGAGCAAACAGACAACCTACCTATAGAATGGGAGAAAATATTTGCAAACTATACATCCAATAAAGGACTAATATCCAGAATCTACAAAGAACTCAAACAAATCAGCTAGAAAAAAACAACCCCATTAACACATTGACTGCCATGTGAGTTGTATTTAACTCAGGCTAGTTTTGAGCCCAGGGCTGTGTGAAACAAAACCCTGCAGTTGGTTCGTGAAAATCTTACTTGTTTGTGTTCTTGTTGTTACAGTTAATATTGACAATTTAATTCCAAAAACGTGGATTGTGTTGCATATAACTCATGCTCAGAAAACTATAAAATGTAACAAATGAGAAAGGATCGTTTTGTTTTAATAAAACACTGTGGCCACAGGGGGAAGTTTTTTTTTCTAGTGTGGCAGCCAATGTGTTAAAAAGTGGGCAAAAAACATGAACAAAAGTATTTCAAAAGAAGATAAAGAAATGGCCAATAAACATATGAAAAAAGTATCAACATTACTAATCACCGGGGAAATGCAAATTAAAACCACAATAAGATATCCCCTTATCCCTGCTAGAATGGCTTTATTAAAAAGTCCAAAAAAAAAAAAAATAGATCCTGGTGTGGATGCAGAGAGAAAGGAACACTTATAGTGTTGGTGGGACTGCAAATTAGTACAACCCCTATGGGAAACAGTATGGAGATTCCTCAAAGAACTAAAAGTAGACCTACCATTTGATACAGCAATCCCACTACTGGGTATTTACTCAAAGGAAAAGTCATTTTATCAAAAAGACACTTGCACTCAAATGTTTATTGCAGTGCAATTCATAATCACAAAGATGTGAAATCAACCCAAGTGGCCATCAATTCATGAGTGGATTAACAAAATGTGGTATTTGCATATACCGTGGAGTACTACTCAGCCACAAAAAGGATGAATTAATGCCTTTTTGCAATAATTTGGATGGAACTGGAGGCCAATATCCTAAGTGAAGTATCTGAAGAATAGAAAAACAAACGCTGCATGTACTCACCATTCAACTGGAACTAACTGATGAGCACACTTGTGCACAGAGGGAAGTAAAACTCAGTGGAAATCAAGCAGAGGGGAGGCAGAAGGGAGGGACAAGAACCTACCTAACGGGTACAATGAACACTAAACTATTTGAGTGATGGCACACTTATAGCCAGGACTCAGGTATTAAAAAAGTGATCTATGTAACCAAAAACATTTGTTAATATTTTGAAATAAAAAAATTAATAAACAATAAAGGAGGGCAAAGTGTGTCTTCACAATGGGTGACCAACTGCCACCGCCTTAACCAAGTGACACACTTCTCTTCATTGACAGCAGGACACTTGCATGTTATTTACCTTCTAATGTGGTGCTCTATGAAGTATAGAGCATCGTCTGTAAAGGATTCTTGCCAGAAAGGTAAAATATGAACATAATTTGATTTAACTAGAATCTAATCTAACTTCAGTCTTATTTAGGCCCAAATTCCAGTTTACAGAAAGTATCTGGGACAGAGGAAAAAGTCAAATGACAACATGGGACAGTAATTAGGCAAATACAGAATGTGGGGCATTCTCCAAGACAAGTGGACTCTACAAATAGTCAAAGTCATAAAAATGTGTGTTGGGGGAGGTCTAGGTTAGCAGATGGTATAGTGACAAAATAAACAAACATTATATAGTGCATGGACCTTGATTGGATAGTGGTTAAAAAAGTTTTAAAAGGCATTCTTGGGACAAATAAGAACTGAATTTGGATATTAGATGTTATGAAATTTTTGTTCATTTTCCTAGGTGTGACAATGGTGGTGTGGCTGTATAAAAGAATGCCTTCCTCTTAGGAGACAGAAGTATTTAGGGGTAAAGAGTCATGGTGTCTGCTACTTAATAGTTGAGAAAACATATAAACACACATACAAATAGGTGTGATAGGTAGATAGAGCCATCATAACAAAATATTAACATGTTGAATATTTGGAAATTTTCATAATATCAAATTGGGGAAAACAAAACAGAACTTGTGCTTTTAATGACCCTGCCATGCTGCCTGGAGTTGGAGGAGAGGCTGCTGTCCCCTGCGAATCTATCCCCTAAAGTCACCTCATTTGTCCCCTCTGCCATGGTGCTCAGGCAGGCTGCATGCCAGGAACACAAGGGACTACTGTGGTCCTGCAGATGAGGGGAGCATTTGAGCTGCGGTGTTGTGATGGTCTTCCTTCCTGGAGCCGTGGTGACTCCCAGCTCTCTCTGCTTAAGTGGGGGGCCCAGAATGTTCCCCCATGTTATGGAAACTCTCTGGCCTACTGGAGTGCACTTCCAACCCTGCAGATTTCGGTGCCATCTGTAGACAATGGCTGCAGAGTCTTTCTTACCCCCACCCACCATGTATCTCCAGCCTGTCGACACAGCAGGCTAGAAAGAAGTTCAGAATCACCTGGATCCTGCAGCCTCTTTTTCTGAACTGCCCTCCTCTCCTTTCCGTTCCTCTGAAGCACAAAGACCAGCTGTGTGACATTCATTTGCTGATAATACGCTGTAAATCTGCCTGGCCCGAGACGGGGTTGCAATGCCAGGCGGCAGATGAGAGGCGTGCGCCGCAGGGCTCTCAGAATTGGAAGTTAAGGCCTGGTGTCTGCAGCCTGGATGGCTATCGTGAATCTTTCTATCAGAACACTTTCTCTGAGATTAGGCCGCATGCCACCAAGCATATGCCTTCCCCTCGACTGCTCAGTCAGAATCAGGCTGTGCATCTTCCATAAGCCTCCGATGTCTGGCATTTGGAAATGTGCTTCTGGCTTTGTGGAGGATGATGGTCACAGGCGAATAGAGCCTGAGCTGATCCTGTCACAGAGAATGGCCAGCAGCCAAGACAGACGTTACATCCAGAGCGAGACCCTGTAGCATGTGTCCTAGTTCGCTCCCAGACTCTGAGCTTCCTTTCCAGTTGCTAAAGGGCATGCCCAACCTTGCCTTTTGTTCAGCAAGCAGGAAGTCCTGTATGAGATCTAACCTCAGTCGGTTGTGCTGTAGCTTAAATCTAGCCTGGGCTACATGGCAAGATCCTGTCTCTACAAATAATAATAATAATAATAATGAAAATCAGCTAGGTGTGGTGGCACATGCCTATAATCCCCAGCTACTCTGGAGGCTGAGACGGGAGGATTGCTTGAGCCCAGGAGTTTGAGGTTGCAGTGAGCTATGATGACACCACTGCACTCTAGCGAGGGTGACAGAGCAAGACCCTATCTCTAAAAAAAAGTGAAAGATATTGTTTTTAAATTTCCTTGTTTTCTTTTTGACTGATTTTTTGTTTATTAGCATTAAATTGTACTCCTTTAGATCCTCCTGTAGGGTGACTAACTCATCTTGATATCTCGATGTACCTGGGACATTTCTGGTTTTGCCACTGAAAGTCAGCAGTCACCTGTGGAAACTCCTCAGTCCCAGGAAACCAGGACGGTTGGCCGGCCTCCCTCCTTTCCTCGCTTTCGTTCCACATCCCAATCGTAATGGGTTCCAGCTGCTCTGGTTTTCCCCACACCACCCCCACAGGGAGGTGCTTGTCATCCTCAGCAGCAATGGCGAGTCTTCAGCTACTGAGGTGGGCAGGGAGCTCGACGTTTCCATGTCTTACCTCAGTCAGTCCTCAGCAGGCCCCCCGAGGGCTTCCTTGCCTCCATTTGCAGAAGAGAAGGCCAAGGCAGGCACAGGCTGCAGAACTTGCCCAGGGCCATGCATCTGGAGAGCGGGGGACTTGGGTTCCTCATCCAGATGAGAGGGGGTTGATCCCAGATCCCTCTCACGCAGCCAATTCCAGACACAGATCACAACTGCCTATGATTTCAAAGAGCTGCACGTGGTCCCCGGGCAAGTCCCAGGGATGGGAAGTTAGGCACCTGCATTCTAGTTGTTCTCCATCACCGTGTGGACATGGGCCAAACACCAGGATAAAACTCTCAGTCTTCTGTGTTCCCTCCAGAGCTCCTGGGTCCGAGCCCTGCCCACCTTCCCCTCCTCACCTCTCCCCACTCCTGATGCCACCCTGAGCCATGCACCTTTCCAGAAGCTCCAGGCTCTTCCTGCTGCTGCACGCACTGCCTTCTCTGCCTGGAACACCTCTCTCCCACTTGCCGACATCTACTCGAGCCCCACAACCCAGCTACGAGCCCCATTCGATGGGCCAATGCCCAGCCTCCTGTACAGCCTCCTACCCTCACTAGCTCTGGAGGGCCACTGTCAAGCAGGCACTGTTAAACCTAGCCCCTGGCATATGTTTCTTACTCTCCTCCACCTCAGTTTCCCCATCTGTAAACACCTAGGTCTGTGATGGAGCTTGTGCTCAAGGAGGAGATAAACAAAAACCAGGACAGCAACAGCAGCAAACACGCATATAGAGCTCACTTTGTGCCAAGCCCTCTTCTTTGCACGTTGTATTTGTTGACTCATTTAATCTGAATTCTTGGCAGCACCAGAATTCTTGGAAGTGGTATTCCCATTTTACAGAAGAGGAAACGGAGGTGCAGAATAAATGAACAGCCCAAGGTCTCCTAGCTATGGAGGGGTAGCTCAGGGATTGGAACCCACATGCTCCGGTTTGAGAGTCCTTGATCACAATGTTCAGTAGCTACTGATGCTTGGTTGGAAACAAATGGGACACTGTTTTAGAGAGTTGAGGGTTATCAGGGAAGGCCTCTCAGAGGAGGTATTGATGAGTTTAAGACTTGAATGATCTCTGCTATTTCCTTCCTCAATGTTTGATATGGTAGTTCTCCCTGTAGAGGTCTTTTCCCTCCTTAGTTAAACATGTTCCTAGGTACTTTATTTTCTTTATTGCTGTCGTGAAGAGTATGAGTCTTTGATTTGGTTCTCAGTTTGACTGTCGTTGTTGTATAGGAATGCCACTGCTTTCTGTACATTGATTTTGTAACCTGAGACTTTGCTGAATTTGTTTATCAATTCCAGTAGTCTCATGGCAGAATCTTTGGGATTTTCTAGATATAAGATCATATCATCAGCAAAGAGCAATAGTTTGACCTCTTCTGCCCTCATTTGGATACCCTTGATTTCCTTCTCTTGTCTGATTGCTCTGGCTAGGACTTCCAGCACTATGTTGAATGAAAGTGGTGATAGAGGGCAACCCTGTCTGCTTCCAGTTCTAAGTGGGAATGCTTTCAGTTTTTCCCCATTCAGTATGATGTTGCCTGTGGATTTGTCATATATGCACTTAAGTGCACATATAATAACAACATTCATCGGGTGTCACAGATGGAAGTGGGGAGTAGGGGATGGACATACACACACCTAATGGGTGTGGTGTGCACCGTCTGGGGGATGGACACGCTTGAAGCTCCAACTCCGGTGGGGCAAAGACAATATATGTAACCTAAACATTTGTACCCCCGTAATATGCTGAAATAAAATAATAATAAAAAAGACTTGAATGACTACAGAAGGCAGGCAGCGGACAATCTAGCTGAGCAGATCTCAGTCTTGGCTGCTTATTTGAACCACCTAGGGACAGGTTTACTGAGCCCCACCCCAGGGCCATCATATCTTGACCTCTGTGGGTGAGCCCAGGCCTCAGCATTTAAAAAAACGTTCCTGGAGAGTCCGACATGCAACCAAGGCTGGTCTGGGAGAAAAGGCATTGCAGGGGCAGGGGCACCCCAGCCTTTCCCTGGGAGGCATGGTCCCCCCTTCCTGCCTGTGTTCCCCTCCCCTCCGCACAGCCCTGGCCTGAAGAGCAATCAAAGGGAAGAAGAGAGGAATTAAAGTTCCATTTAGGGAAAAGGTTGAGAGCAGCTTCTGCCTCCTAAGTTCCAGGGCCGCCAGGAGGGGGCCAGGTCCGTGTGGCTGCCCGTCAGGCCCCCAGATGACAAATGACATTCTGAGCCAGTATCTGCTCAGATACGTCTAAGCTGACCCTTGGAGATAGCTAATAAAAGACCAAGCTGTCCTCCAAGATTAACGACTCTGGAGGGAGACGGGCGACAGGGGGCTCTGGAATCCTTTCCTCCCCAAGCCCACAGGCCATCCACGAGGATGCTGAGGAGGGGACACAGCAGGAGCAGGGTGGAAAATATCTCCAGGCTGGTCAGCCCCCGGGAGCCCGCCCTGCTGCTGGAGGCCAATCTGGCCGCCCCCACCCTGGCCTGGCCCCGTCCAGTCTCCCCGGAGCACCTGGCGACAATGGCTTTACCCCTCCATTTCTTGCTTTTCTCTTTTGAAATGTTTTTTCATCTTCCAGTTGGTCCATGCTTTCCTGGGGTGCGGGTCTCTGGGGGTCTTTCTGTGTCTCTCGGTCTGTCTTTCCTCCTCGCTTTCCCTCTCCTGCTTGCTCTTTCCTCGCTCTTGCCATCTTTTCATTTCTCATTCTACGTTTTGCTTTGTCTCTCTCAGCGTGTCTTTCCATTGCTCTCCTGTGTCTCTGCGTCTCTGTTTCTCTTTGCCTCTGCCTCTGTCTCCATATCCGCGTCTCTGCCTGGCTCACCTGTGCCTCCTCGGTTCTCTCTGACTCTCGTGTCGTCCTGTCTGTTCCTCTGTGTTTTGATGTCCCTGCTTCCACCTTTTTCCATCTCGTTCCCTGTCTCTGTCCCCTCTGCTGCTTTCCTGGGTTTGTGTCCAACTCACGTGCTCCCTCTCCCAGTCCCGCTCGCCCTCCCGCCCCCAGTGCCCTGAGCCCACCTTCTGCCTCCTGGGGAGGCCCCCGGGTCCGAGCTCATCCTGTGGCAGAGTCCTCATCACTTCCCACGCTCTACTCTAATTCCCCAGAAAAATACAGGGAAGACCCCTCATTCCTCAGCTTCACTTTGCCCCATCCGTGTTAACGAGAGCCTGTGTCCACAGCTGAGAGATTTCAAGCCAATGGTGAATCCACAGACGACTTGTGACTTAATAACTACAGATTTACTGTACACATATGTCCTGCCATGTGTTCTGTACATCCAACTCATTTCCACAAAAATCCTGCAACAAAGATGATATCATCCTCATTTTTCAGGTGAGCATCAGCAAAGGGGGTCAGAGAGGTTAAGAAACCTGCCCAAGGTCACACAGCTGGCAAATGGTAGAGGGCAGAATTCAAGCCCAATCGGGGTGGGCCTGAGATCAGGCCCTTTCCACCGAATCTTTTAGAGCTGTGCTCTCTAATGAGGTAGCCACTAACCACATGTGGCTATTCGAATTAATTAAAATGAAGTAAAATTAAAAAGTGAGTCTCTGTCTCACTGGCCACATTTCAAGTGCTCAGTAGTCACAGGTGGCCTGCGGCTGCTCCTATTGGACAGTGCAGACATAGAACATTTCCATCAGTGCAGACAGTCCTAATAGACACAGAAGAGTCTTTTTTGGGAGAACAAAAGAAAACAGAAGGATATTGAAATAGCCCCAGGTCACTCCCTGGTCCCATTCCTGGCCGTGTGTGAAGTTGCCTGCAAGACCCTGAACTGAAAGAGCAATCGTGTTTCCAAACACCTGCAGATGGTATCACCTGTGCCATGAAAACCTGTCTTTACAACCCTGTTTGTGTAGGGATCACCACTGAGGAACATTATGCTTTCATTAGGGGGAAAGGAGGGGTGGATGTGTATAGTCTTCTAGAAGGCAGAAAAAAACAGTCTTATGCCAGAAATTGAATTTTCTTATTTCAGCTGGTGTCCAGGGCTTTGAACCTTTCCACAACACGAACAGCTTATCTTGTTCCACTCGATCAAAAACATTTCATAATGCCGGCTCCTTCTGCAAGGTCACCTTGAAATCTCTTCCCTGCTCGAAGCATCCTGAATCTTCCTTCGCCTAATAGAAACATTCTTGAAATCTGAGTAAACTGGACTTGCTCAGCCCTGTTCCCTCTCCAGGAAAATTATATCTCACCTCTATGTAACAAGTCTCAGAAAGGGAAATATTTATAATTTCTTGCAAGCTCGCCAGTCTGGGCGATCTGAATGCCCAGCAAGTGTTGGCCTCATGCAGATGTATCTGGAGGCCCCTGATTGCTCAGTGGTGCTTTCAGGATCGCTCAAGAGTGAGTTCCCTCCTACCGCTTTCACGGACCCCTCTATTGCTCTGCCAGGCACTGGTCATTCCTGACATGGAGCTCTTCCTGCACTGCTGGGTCTGCCTCCGCCTGGGCTCCCAAGAGTCACTCTGCCTCTTACGGTTGCCATTCCAAGCCCTTAGATGACCAAGCTAGCGTATGGTCTAGGACAAGACGGAGAATTGCTTTCTGCCACCCTTGCCTTATTTTGATAATTAGGGGTGACCCAAGGCAATGCTGCTTGGCCCTAATGTCTTATGGCATTTACTGGCGTCCTTCTTATGCGTTTTATTTTTGTCTAACATTGAAGCAGTATGTGAGGTTAAAGAGCATTAAAGAAAAAATTATTTAGGACACTTATTGAAGGCGGTAAGGAAGACTTTATTCAAGGGAGGCCACTACAATGGGATTTTTGAAGTAGTGGGGAGAGATTGGGCTCAACTCCAAATACAGTAAGGAAAAGTGGGGATTTATAGCCAGGGAACAGGGTGGGGATGAGTTGCTGGATAAAAAATTGCTAAGAGATAGGGTAAGTCTTTGCTGAACTGACCTACCAGGGTTTTTGCTGGAGGCAGACGAGGACAATAAGATATTGAGGGTGGGAGGTTTTCAGTAAACTGACTGAACAGAATTCTTGCTAAAACAAGAATAAGTGGACCTGGATTAAGGACAGAGACCAAGGTCAAGTTGCAAGTCTTTGTCAAGAGCGTATGCAATGGAGCCAGGCGAACTTGATTCGAATCCCAGCTCTGCTGCTTCCTGGCTGGGTGACCTGGGGTGAGTTACTTAACCCTTCCGTGCTTCAGTTTCCTCATCTGTAAAATGGGGATGATAATATGGACCTCATTAAGTGTGAGGGTTGGATTAGTTGCCGCCGTTGTTGTCATGGCTTTTGTTGACAGCATCTCTGTGTGCTCTTTGGCCTCAGAAATATCTCCTGGCATGGCTGAAGCCGTAACCACCACGCCCTGCTCAGAACTGCCACTCCCTCCCACCACAGAGGCCCTCGCCCCTAGATGGCTTACTCTACCTGCCTCTCTTTGCTGTCTTCTAGGAAGCTTTTCTAGACCATTCCTGCCCTCAAATACTCTCCTATCCAGCGTTCCCACCAGTTCACCAGATACGCCCACACGTGCCTGTGGCACGTGCGTCATCTCATCCCATCCTCTTATCAGCTCTATGTTTTAGAGATTAGGAGAGTGAGGCTCAGAGCCCTGAAACCACTTGCTCAAGCTATTAATAACACAGATATTCCATGGAAAAGATACAACTCAAATTTGAGTCTGTTTGGCATCAGTCTCCTCCCCCCAGACCACAGGTTATCTTGACATGCCAACTTAATGCATGGCGACCCTTGGGGTCGAAGTGTGGGAACATGCCCTGGTGCCTCAGTAGACTTCCTTTCTTGGCCACCATCTGTCCTGCTCGGCTGAGTCCTTCTGACCTTAGCCCTCTGAAATGTCCAGTTCACCCTGACCATCTGCAACCTCCCTGAGACCCCTTACCCTGAAATCCCGAAACTCACCTTCTCTCGCCCTACACGTCTCACTTGTCTGTCCACAGGTACGCATTCCTGTCATTCCAGCTCAGCACCTTGCTTTGGACACGGTATTGGCATTTACCCACAGGGGACACCCCACAGCTCCGATGGGGCCTCTGGCTCCCAGCCTGGCCTGGCAGGATGGAATGGCCAGCGCCACGCCCTCCTGGCTTCCATCATGGGGGAGGGTGCCATGGGCATGGGCACAGCAAGGCCCCGGTTCCCAGGTTTACTCTGGCAGGACAAAGTGCTGAAAATGTCAAGGAGGTCTTTTAGGTTTTGTTTTTAACAATAACCTCTAAATCCCTTTCCAGGCTGGAGGGACTCATGACTTTTTATTTAGTGTGTGCTGTCCCTCTCTTTCGGTTCACTGGCTTCAGACTTAATATCTCACATTTGTCTGCATTACGCTGCCTTTTCCCTGCCCGCATCGGTTGCCCGCGATAACCCAGGCCGGGCCCCTCCCGGCCCATTTCGAGTGTGTGCGTGCGCATGCGTACTTCTACTGTTCCTATCAGAAGAGCTCCTGGGACAAGAGGGGAGGAAGGGAATTGCCCTGAGTCCTGGGCCAGGTTGGGGGCATGGAGGAGGAGACCTCCCTGCAAGAACTATATTTCTGCCTCAGTTTCCTGATGTGTAAAGTAGGAATAATAGTTATCTCCTAGAGAGATTGTGAGGACCAAGTAAGTATTCAGAGCAGCACCCAGCACATGATAAATACATACTACATAAATATTTGCTAACATTGTTGTTGTTATGATAATTGCTCAAGAACCTATAGCAGATGAAGACCCAAGATTCACAGAATAATGAAATAATGGGCATCATTACAAAGCACCCACTAAATTCTAAGTACTATGTGCTAAGTACTTTGTTTTTAGACAGAAAAAAAACTCTCTATTTCCCTCCCCTGATTTTGAAGAATGCATGTTAATTTTAGGGTAAAAGATATAGAGCAGGCTGCTAGATAAAGCAGGAAGGTATGAGTGCCTAGCAGAGTGTCTTCTGATACATGATAAGAGCTTAATAAATATTAGTGTTAGTAATATCGGTCAAATAATGACAAGCCCGAATGAATGATTAAATGAAGGTCTATATACCCCACCCACCCAGAATAACCACTCTTAACGTTTTAGTATATGCACTTCCAGATGTTTTCCTGTATATATGGTTGTAAACTTTTTTATTCTTTTACAAGAATGAGATTATATTGCACATAATCATTTGTGAATCACTTTTTATTCCCACTTACCTATTTATGGTGGTCACATTTCCATGTTGGTAACTATAGTAGGAAGAATATACTATGGTTCTAATTCTCCACTGTTGGCCATATCAGAATAGACCAATGGAAAAAGGATTTTTTAAATTTATAGAGTTAACTGTCTAGATAAAATGGGTATATAGAATTTAAGTTCTAAAAACCCCAAAAAAGCATATACCAGTGATTATTGTGCATTATGTGTATTAAGTTGCCGATACCACACACACACACTACACACCCCACACACATACACTCACATGCACACAAAATGGATATTAACACCTTTGAATAGCTGCGTGCTGTTCCATTGAATGGATGTACTGTATTATGTTGAATTCCCATATGATGGATATTTAGGTTATTTCAAAAGTGTGACCAATTTGATTGACAAGGCTCAAGTCATTGATATAAAACATGAAAAATTGTATTTTTCTAATAACTGCTATTAGCTGTGCCCATTCAACTTCTCCCTTTCCTGTTACCTAGTGGGCTTCCTTGAGGAGATTGCTGAAGACAGACACATTCTGGTATTAAAAGTCTCATCTTGGTTCTTAAGACTCAGTCTTGGCCCTTTGACAATGTCAAGCTCGTACACTCTTCAAAGGCCCCTTCCCCCTTCCGTTCTGCTTGGGAAGCTGGAGCTTGGGAGAGCAAGGCAGTCCTTGTCTCCTCTGCCGCGTAGTCAGTCCGTACCCTTTTTGCATCCCAATGCCTTCTCATTTAGCTCAGGAAACACTAGACTGACCAGGCAGGGAGGGAGACTGGTCACCCCTTCTTATAAATGCTTCCAAAGTTAATGAGCTGTTTTTGTGTGTATGCCTCTCTCATTTGTCTGCAAGGAGCAAACCCCTGGGCAAGTAAGAGGAGGTAGGGAAAATCTTCGCCAACATTGCGCCTCTCCAAAGGATGACTTCACTCTCCCTCCCTGCCTTCTTACATTTTCTCTGGGGCACAGACAGCAAAGGGTCAGTGTAGGTTCTGATGGAACAGTCCCTCTAACCTGTGGTACGCCGAAGCCACTCCTATTGGCTGTGAGAGCCAATTGTTAGTATCTCTTCCAAACTCCGTATTCAGGGAAGACATATTGGAAGCTCAAAATCAGCCCTGGTGGGAATGTTTACACCATGGAAATTGGCATTATCTGGCAAAACCCTCACCCTCACCCCCACCCTAGAGCTGAATGTTAAACATTTACCGGCACACCCTTGCCTCTAACCTAACTTTTCAGGGAGAAGGCTGGCCCTTTATCAGTGGTTGCTGCACTGAAAATGTGGAATGGTTACTACTTTTTGTTCTTACATTTTAGAAGCCAATTATAGGGATGCTCACACCATCATAACAAACTCTTCATTTTATAAGCAGTGCTTTGATGAGCAACTTTTTACATTTAACCTGCCCATTTGAATGATAATTTTCTTTGGCTCAGTTCCTCGAAGTGGAAATGCTGAATCCAAAGGTACATCTAGTTTAAAGTTGTTCAAATGCCCTTTAGCAAACATGTACCAATCTGCACACCCATCACCAAGGTGCCTGGCACACTGTACCCTTGCCACAACTAAATAGTATGATTTAAAAATATATTTTTGTAATCTTTTAGGCAAAAAAAAAAGTAGTTTGTTTTCATCCATATTTGTTTGACTACCATGTTTGGATAGTTTGTTGGAACATTCATGAAAGCATTTCCTAAATATACTCTTCTTTCATGAATTTATAAAAAGGCAGGTGAGAACAGTGGGCACAGAGGACAGGGAATGAGAAGGCCCCAGTGAGCTCCCAGCTGCGCCAGCTGCGCCTGAGCAGAGCATCAAGATCTGCAAGATTTGCGAGTCTTGGAGATTCCTTCTTAGAGGCTACACTTTAATTAAAACCTTTCTTACATGATACATTATCTATAAAAGCAATTTGGTTAGAATATCGATTTTGCTGTGTGGTTACAGAGCTCCCATAGGAAGTCTTATTCCACTATCTGTGGCTTTCTGGTCACGGGATCTGCAAGCTTCTTTGTGAGGATTGTGTACTCACCCACACTCATATGCCTGGGCACATGTGTACACAGACATGCATACAGACTCATGCACACACACATTCGTTGAGACACACAAACACTCATGCCTGGACACAGGCACGCACAGATACACATACAGACTCACACACATACACACACGGACACACAAGCACATACAGACTCTGACTCATAAACACACACACCCCATACTCATTTGCCTGGACACATATACACAGACATGCATACAGACTTATGCACACACACATGTATGGACACAAGCACACACAGACTCACAATCATAAACACAGACACCCCACACTCGTATGCATGGATATACATATACTCATTCAGGTACATACATTTACAGTCATATGCCTGGACACACACGCACATACATCAACACACATGCACATACACGGACACACATGCACACTCATTCAGACACACTCATACTCATATGCTATGAAACACATACATAGACACATGCATGCTGACTCTCGCATGCATGGGCACACATGCACATTCACACATGCAGCCTTTTCTCCGCTTTACACCCAGCACTGCTGCCATATTGAGTTTCCTCCAGCTCTTCAAGCATGCCCCGCTCACTCTTGCCCCAAGATCTCTGTGCACACCATTTCTTCTGCCTGGGACCTTTTTCCTTCTACGTGTCATCTGGCTGACTCTCTGTATCCTCCGTGTCTTGGGTCAAGAGTCACTTCCTTCAGACACCTTCCTTGGTTCCCTGGGCCACCTTGGGGACTCTTGCCATTGCTCCTTTCATCCGCTGATCCTCCCCTTTGGTGGCACTCCCTGTGCTTTACGATCACTGCTCCGTGAGGGTGGGGGCAGATGTCTGCTGTGTTTCCAGGGCCTAGGAAGTACCTGGCACAGCTAGGGGGTGTGCAAAAAAAAAAAAAATACTCAATGAATGAGTAAACCGAGGCTCTGATTGACTAAGGACATGTAGCTAATTAGCAACAGAGACAGGACTTGCATCCCCAGGCTCTGACTCCAGACCCCACGTTCTTTATCTTTTATCTATGGATTCTTTCCCTCACCGACACGTGATTTTTCAAGTTGTTCTTTTGTCTATTTATAAATACCTAGTGCACAAGCACACATCAACCATGGGAAGGGTACTCACATGACCTTCTAATTGGGAATTTCTTCATCCATCCATCCATCCATCCATCCATCTCCTCATGACCCTGAGCTCCATGAAGATGGGCTCTCCATCTTGTTTACTGTGCTGATTACCTCTGTGCATAACACAGTGTCAGGCCCACTGCAGGTGTGCAAAATCATTTGTTAAATGAACAGACGAAACTGTTCATTAAACAGTTGCTGCACATCTACAAGGTACTGAGTTAGGTGCTAATAAGGTTGCAGAGATGAATAAAACTTGCCCTTCACTTTGAGTAGCTTGCTGCCTAGTTGGGGGAATTATCAAATCTTTGCCCTTTGGGATATGCAGATGATCTAGTCCTTTCCTGCCCCCCCCTTCATGTATATGCACAGACAAAGGCACACACACATACACACAGTTTCATGTGTGTGATTGAAACTCACAGATACCCCTGGATAGACATCCCGACGCCCTACACGCATACTCCCACACATCTGGGCCTCCTGTCCGAGCTAGAAATAAACAGGTTGCTGCATTTGCAGCCCAATCTAGTTTGTTTCCTCTGAGTTCAAAGGAGTTTATTAATTTCAGCCCCTTCATGTGGAACTTGCAAAGCCTGCTGTAGGAGATATCCATAGCAACTGTGGTAACCATCTGAGAAGGGAGATATTAACCTTTCGGAGTCTGCTGCCCACTTTGTATGTCCCGGTTAGCGTGTTTACAGTGTTTCTCAGAATCTCTGAAATCACGAGAAGCAGTTGCACCGAGGAGTCAGCAATCTCGGATAGGGGATGCCTCCTTCATGCTTCCAAGACCTGAGCCCCTGCAGCTAGTGCTCCACGAGGTAAGCCTGGTGCCAGCTGGTGTTTGAGCGGGAGGTGGAGACAGCGGCAGGGACAATGTGGGCATGGGCCTCAGCGTTGCCTCCAAGCCGTGGGCCGAACTTTCTGAAATTGTCAAAAGGTCTTGCCGTGGGTCTTGTTGCCTCCAATTGACCTTTTCAAAGTAAGAGTGAAAAAGGCTCCGTGCCTCGTCCTTGGATCCAGAATGGATTGTTTCTTCAAGCAGGTCAGCCATTTCTGCTCAGTTCCTGACCTTGGGCAAACCACTTTGATTTTTTGATCTCATCCATGAGACAAGGAATTCGTTTGAGAAAGCCCTTCATTTCAGCTGGGGATTGGTGGTGGCAGTGGGAGGCCTCTAGGGTTCAGCACAGGTTGGGAGAAGGTACCCCATTCTCTGCCATTGGGAGATGTTTGGTGGAGAGGAGAAGTTTGGGGCTACTCAGACATGGGTTCAAACCTTTATTCCATTCAAATACTTGCCATGTATCTCTAATTGAGTTTCTTCTTTCTAAGCCTCAGTCTTCATCAGCAAAATGGACATAATGATAGATACTTTATGAATTCACTGAGAGGAAAGAAGAAAATCATGTCTGCAAGCAGTTTAGGCTTTGTGCTTTTCTATAGTAGGTGCTCAGTAAATAGCAGTTTGCTCTTTTTAAAAAAAATCTTTCCTTCTCTCTTTATCACTCTCTGCTCTGTACCAACTGCGGATATAGATATAAATGAAGCAGCCCTTAGGGGGCTCCCAGTCTAGCAGAACAGGCAGATGAGCCAACAGACAATGATGAGGCATGAAGGGAGCAAGGAATTCTGCATAAGGAAGGCCAGGAATCTTCCTAGAAGAGGTGACATCAACCAAAGACCCAGTGACCAATGAGACTAGGAAGGGAATCTATTTCCTGTAGAGCAGTAGTTCTCAAGTGGAATAGTTTTGCCTACAGGGGACATTTTTCATTGTCACAACTGGGGATGGTGCTACTGGCAACTAGTTAGCCAGGGATGCTGGTGACACCCTACAATCCATAGGGCAGCCCCCCGCAACAAAGAGTTATCCAGTCCAAAGTGTCAGTGGTACCAAGGCTGAGAAACCCCCCTGTAGAGTGTCATGATATTCTTCACCATAAACATTATAATCACTGCTGATAATTGAACACCTACTGTGTGTCAGGCACTGCACTAGGGCCTTCTG
>NW_012148285.1:13841841-13847699 GCF_000956105.1 Propithecus coquereli | reverse complement strand
CGAATAAGTAATGAGCGCTCACTCAGTTGTGCCTTTTATCCACTTAATCTTGTGCAAGTCTCCCAGCAACCCCGTGAAATAGGCACGATCGCTTCTATGTCACATATACAAAACAAAACCGAGGCCCAGAGAAGGATCAAACACAAGAGGCGGGTCTAGCAATTCAATACATATTATTCTATTCGTGCTTCCCAACTGGGGAGCAAATTTCCCCCCAGGGTGGGATATGATCTGTATATCCAGATATTATCTGGGGACAGTTTTAATTGTCATGACTAGGGGCGAGGAGGGGCGTGTGCTGCTAGCATCGAGTGGGTAGAGGCCGGGGATCCTGCCAAACACCCTGCAGTGCACAGGACGGCCCTCCCTGCAAGTTTTCAGCCCCAACTGTCAGTTGTGCTGAGGTTGAGAACCCTGTACTGACCTTAAAACCCCTCACTTCCTCAGCATGCAACGGGATTGACAGTTTCTGGGTTATGTTGAGTAAATGTTTATTTAAAGTTTCCTAAGTACAGAAAACTCCTTGCGTCGTGCCTAGAAGCAGAGAAGAGCAGCATGAAAGTTAAAAATTTGTTTTTGATTTATTTTTGACAATAGGATGACATTTGTGGCAAAACCATGAGAAAAGCCAGGAAAATGAACATTGCAAATCTACCTGTTTATGCGACGTGAAAGTATTTTTTTTTTTTAAGATGGAAATTGGGAAAGCTACCAGTGAGCCCTAGTGAAATATTCATGACCCCCATCTAATTTCTAATTCAATTAAAAGGTGCTAATGTAGTTAACTGTGACAATAATTATTTTTGTTAATGAATATATTTAAATGCTTATCAGCAAAGGTGATAAGGAGTGCCCATAAGACCCAGGCACAAACTTGAATTTCAAATTGGTTTCGAAGTTTAAAGGTTGTTTTCACAAAGCTGTGAACCAAATTCTGAATTTACAAAATGGATAATTTTAGGATTAGCTATTCAGTTCCAACGGCAGTCTTCCATTTTCTTGAGGATTCAAGACAGGATTCTTTTAAAGTGCAAGTTCTTCAATTGCATTTGAAATAGGATTTGATTTATAAAAATTCAAATTATAGTGACTTTGCAAGAACCCAAGGACAAGAAACTGGGCAAATCCCAGGGTTTGTTGCTGAACAGAGGACAGAGTTTCTCTGTCTGGGATGTCGCAAGATTGTTCCGGAAATGGGAGGTTATGTTCTGGAAGCCCTTTTTAAGAAGGAATGAACAGCATCTCTTCCTAAAAATTCATCTCGTCCTGTGGGGTGGACGGGTGAACACAGGTGGTATGTTAGAGCTGGTATACCAGATGTCTAGACATAGTTATCCTTACTCTGCCATTTAAACTATACATTTTATATTGGCTAGTTTTAGACACAGCCATCAAAATGTAAAATTGCCTATTTGAAATTTTATACTGTTTGCATGACTTTTAAAAAATGGATTTCTAGCTTTTGGATGAAAAATATCTCTTTTCCTGTTCTTGATTCTTCCTTTTACTGTTTTGTTCACAATTAATAGCTACAATAATGGGTATGATGTCATCTTTGTGACTGACAGGTCTGGTTTTAATACTCTATTCCACCACTTACCAGGTGGGTGGTTTGGGCAAAGTCATTTAACCAGTCTGAATCATGTTTTTTTCATCCATGAAGGGAGGGTTACATCTTGCACACCTTGCCCAGCTGTTATTAGAGAGGTAATATATATTACCACTTGACATAGTGTCTTGACATATAAATGCTCAATACATGGTGATAGTAGTGGTAATAGTTGTTGTGATGGTTATTAATCCCAACATACTTTAAGCTTGAAACACCCTAGAGAGTAGGTAACATTATTTCTATTTTATTGATAAGGAGACTGAGTCTTAGAGAAGCTTAGTTACTTGTCTAATGCCATGCAGTTGGTAAGTGGGGGGATTAGGATTTGAACCAGACTGGTTTGATTCTGAAGAACATGCGCTGTCCACATGTCATGTCCCTTCCACTTACAATTCATATTCTCTCTCCCCTAAACTAGTCGGAAACCTCTGTGCACAACGTACAATGCCTAGCACTTCCAATTCTCTTGTAGGTCCTTAATAGACGGCATTTGAGAATAACCACTTCTCACCATTGCTTTGAACAAAACTCACTTGTTTCCTGTATTTCCACAATGATTTAGTGTCTTCAAGATAATGCAGAAAATAGGACAAAAACGTTGCGAGGATGCATGCAAAAGTAGTGCCTTTGATGCTGTTTGGAGAAAGATCTAGGGAACTAGTTTCTGCATGTAGACCCGTTCTAACCATAGGGACCTCTTGGGCAATGTCTGAGGTAATTGTTTATAAATCTAACTCTTCTCCTAAGGCTAGTCAGCACTGGAAATGCTAAGTTTTTGAAAAGGTAGGGGTGAGAAAAAAGGGCAAAGACATGAATATTTAGTGACATTGATACCATAAAATGAATCAGCAGAGGACTTCTGGCTTATTCCCCTGGAAATCCCAGGGGCATCCCAGTCTGGAGCTTTCCCTAGAGATTCCAGGGAGGGGACGGGGGGATAGACCATAGCTAGAGGGTACAGGGCCTTCTTTTGGAGGTGATGACAATGTTATAAAACTGACTGTGGTGATGGTTGCACATGTCTGCAAAAATACTAAAAAGCATTGAATTATACACTTTAAATGTGCAAATTGTGTGGTATGTGAACTGTATCTCAATAAAGCTGTTTTAAAAAATCTCAGCAACCCACATAAGCAATCAACTGCCCAGGTCATGCCCTGGCGCTCAGTGCCCCAACCCCCGACTTTCTCAATGCCTTTTTTAGTCTTATAGGCAAGTTGGTATTATCTATATGGTCCCAGAGTACCCGTAATAATAAATATGTTGAAGGCTAGAGAGTCTTTCCTTTTCTTTTTTAGAGCATGCTGATTTTCTGCTCACCCAGGTTTGTTTTTATATATTCCAGATATACATTTGAAGGAAGTTGGTATGCTACCACCACCACCCAACAGCCATCTGTTCTCATACTTTTAAGCCCACTCTGGGAATCATTGGAAATCAGGCGAGGAAATTGCTTCAACATTAAGTTGAACTTCCCACTCAGTGTCCTCAAAGGAGGCAAAGAATAATACATAGACCTTGGGAGCTCATTTTCTAAGAAATTCAGGTGTTATCACCTGTGAGATCCACAGAAATCATTTAACCTCTCTGAACCTGTTTTCCCATCTGTAGAAAGGGGATAATTATAGTACCTATGGGGTTTGTTGTGTAAATGAAATAAGATGATGTCTATAAATCACTTATCCTGATATGTAGCATGTAGGCATTCGGTGATTCAAAGATATTTACTACAATTGCTGTGGTTACATTTCAATTGGTTAGTATGAGTATACCTTGGAAGTTCAATCTTTTAGATTCTCTTAGGGCCTCTATCTTTGGGAATACCTACCTTCCTGCAGACTCCTTCTTGAAGCTACTACCACTCTAGCTTGACCCAGAAGTCAGTAAACGGGAGTTTGCATGTTCCAAAGATGACTCTGGTGGCCAGGGAAGGGGTTGTTCTGGAGGGCTGAAACCTCACCAGACCAGCCACATCTGTTTAGATTTTGTAGATCCACTGACCATTTGGTATCTAGAAGTTGTTGCTTCTGCAATCCTTTCATCTTTGCATTTTGATAGCGATTTTGGGAGAACGACACCAGAGATCTCAAACCAGGGGCTTGGGGGCGAGAACAAATCACTCACACGTATGTGTTGTTTGCACCTGGAAATGGTCCCTATTTTTTTATTAGTCACCAGCACTAAGTAAAAGACCTCGCTTGTTGTCTGGATTTCTGATTCCTCTGGAAAGATCGAGCATGCATTTCTGCATGGCAACAACCAGCAGGAACTGAAAAACAGCTGTCCCCTTTAAAAAGGATGTTGACTGCTCCAGTTCCCAGCCTTCATCCTTCTTCCTGACTTATTTATGCTACCTGTCTGGTGTCTGGATGCATTTGAGTTTATGACCCCTAAACTAAGCCCTTGTGATCCACAGGAATGAATTGCTCATATTAGAAGAGATATTGATAGGCCTCACTTGTATCCCGAAAAAAAAAAAAATCACCATCTATGAGGCCAACAACAGGGATTAAGGTATTTTATCCAGAAATACATAGGAACAGGAGCCCAGCTATGACTGGAAACTCTGGCTCAAAACCCCATTCTAGAGTAGATGAGGGTAGAAGATGAAACTTCTGAGAGAGGGAAAGTCTACTTCTTTCCAACTTTAGCACAGCATCCTTCGATCAAACCCACTGAGAAACAATGGCAGGGAATCTGCACTGCTCGCGCTCTCTTCCTCTCCTCCTCAAAGATGTAAGGAAAAAAAAAAAAATAAGTCCCCAGCTCCAGCCCCTGCCACACCACAGGTCTCACGGCAGGTCTCTAAGGGCTTCTCCTCCTTTCCTGTCCAGAAGCACATCAGCTCACATTTTAAAATCTCTAATAGAAGCACAAATGAGGTTTATGAACCATTAACCTTAGGTCAGTTTTCCAAAGTCTCAAAAAGCGTTTTAAAACAATTAATTACTTTGCTTCACTGGAAGCAGATTGTATTAATAGATCAGTGCAATTAGGCAGATGCTCCAGGTGAAATATTCCGCCAAGATGGACAATAAACTCCCACCCCAGAACTTTCTGGGGAAGGGGGAATAAATAATATTATTTCTCTTACCTACTGCCAAGCTCTGCAGTGTTGTGGTCATTTCTAAGCAAGAACTGTTTGCATTTTCCAAGCCCCTTTTCTTCATATAGTTTAGAAGTATAACCTTGATTTTTCCACTGTGCTTGGGGAAAGGACAGTCTGGGGTAAATGAATTTGTAGGTTAAGACAAAGATTCTCTTCATTTAGTTCACTTGAAAATTTGTTTTAGAAATATGAGTCCTCCATTCTTTTGCATCAGGAGGAGCTTAGAAAAGATCTGCATAAAAAGGAAAATACTGTGCTGAGTCCAGGATATGTGTGAGCTGAGACATTGACCCCTTTTTTTAATTTCTCAGGGTTCTTAGAGCAGGGGATAATGGTTAGAGGTGAGTCTAACAAAAGAGTGACTTTCTTCTTTGTCCCAGTTTTGCTGTTACCATGCTATGAAGGTTTAGGGTAGTCAGATGAACAGTCTCCCTGTTCATCTATAAAATGAATGGATTGGATTGGATCTCAGATTTCCTTTCCAGCCATGACATTCTATGATTATTTATGAAATGAATTCTATGGACACAAAAAGGCTTAAGACATAGGGCTGCTCCTTTCCGTTCAAGATGGCTGACTGAGCACATCTTGACAGAAGAAATATAAGAGCAGGAATAAATCAATGGCATTGCTGGAAAACAGAGACTGTTGCCATCAGCAAACCAGAACTTTTGAGAAGTGTGTGAAAGAGATAAAATATATGGCATTAGATGAATGATTAATAGCCTCAGGGAATCATAACCCCAAGGAGATGAAAGAGGAGACAGTTGTAAAACTGAGTTCTTCCAATAGAATTCTGGAGAAAAATCAAGATCAGAGACAGCAGGCTGGGAGAAGCTGTGGTCTGTGGGATGGTCTAAGGGTCATAAATTAGGGAACAACAGAACAGTTTCGCAAATTCCCCACTCAAAAGAGAGGCTGGCTCCACACTTACTCTTAGGTTTTCTGTGAAGTCAGTTCCCTACGGAAAGGACTGGAAATGTCTAACTCTATGCTGGCTAGTGAGCATGGAAATGTGGCCAGTGCAATGGAGGAACTGAATTTCAATTTCATTTCACTCGAATTCATTTATATTGAAATTAAATAGCTACATGTGGCTCGTGGCTACCAGCTAATTTAATAGCTACCATCTTGGAT
>NW_012148285.1:13780207-13841328 GCF_000956105.1 Propithecus coquereli | reverse complement strand
AAAAAAAAAAAAAAAAAATTACAACAGAAAACTTGACAAATGAACGACAGAGCTAAGAAACCCGATATTCATCAAAGGGTGATTCTAGGGAGGACAGACAGAATGGGAACTAGAAAGAGCCAAAGAAATAATAGGGGAAATATCCAAATAATTGCTCATAACACAGGTATAAAATTTCAGTGCAGGTATTAATAAAATAGAAAAGGCATGACATAAAACTAAATATACAAACTCCATGCATACTTACAACAAAATATTATTCTTAAACCAAAATTCTACATAATAAAACCTGAGAGGTGGAGGGTGGAAGAAATGAATGTATGTTTCAAGGATCGCCTTTTTATAGAGAAGGCTTTAGAATATTGACATGGCTAAAACAGTAGGATTTGAAACATGCTTATGTTTGTAACATATAAATTAAAATACTAGCATAGCCGGGCGTGGTGGCTCATGCCTGCAATCCCAGCACTCTGGGAGGCTGAGACAGGAGGATTGCTTGAGGCCAGGAGTTCCAGACCAGGCTGAGCAGGAGTGAGACCCCATCTCTACTAAAAAGAGAAAAACTAGCCAGGCACATGGCACACGCCTATAGTCACAGCTACTCAGGAGGCTGAAGCAGGAAGATCACTTGCAGGAGTTTGAGGTTGCAGTGAGTTATGATGATGCCACGACACTCTAGTCTGGGTGACAAAGCGAGATGCTGTCTCAAAAAACAAAACAAACAAACAAAAATACCATAAGCATAAAAAAGCACAGATTTCTATTTCATTAATGGAAAATAGAAGAAAGAACATTTGATCAATTAGCTAAAATCTAGAAAGGGTAATATTCAAGAGTAGACAACATCAATTAAGATAGAAATAAAACTAACATACAGTGATTATTGTAAATATAAATAACAATTTCTCCCATTAACAGACAAACACTATTAGGATTTTTTTTAAAAGGGAAATTTAACTATATCTTGCTTAGGAGACCTTACATAAAACTATATAAAGGTCAGAAATAAAGGTTGAGAGAAAGATATAAATGTTGAATTATGTTGGCAACTATCTTTACTAAGGAAGGATTTTCTTTGCTTAAAGATAAAATGTCCCACTATTTTTATTCTCTGTTAAAATACTCTTGTTTTATGAAATGTTAACCTTAGGTCAGTTGCTAAATTATTTTGGAAATTTCACTCTTGTAAAAAAAAATCTTGAAGTCTAGCCTCAGGGACATTTGGGTTAGAATGATAAGACATCAAGCTCATGTCAGGAATTTTAAAAATAATAAAACCTAGTTTCAGATTATGTTTCAGGGTTATAATTACATTTAGCCCAAGTTTTCATATTATTGCATATTTTTTTTTGTATTACAAAAGTCAAACTTGGTAGTTGGAAGAAATTCAAGTGATTGAAAGTTATATAAAACACGTAACTCCCTAACACATACACACATAAACACTACTACAAATTTGCTCCTCAAATAATAGAAACGGTGGCACCAACCAGCTCCTTCTTCTGAATACTTCAGATATCCATTTCCCTTTCTGGAAAGACTTCATGATACATCTGCTCTAAGCCATCTACTTTTCTTGAGGGCCTGAATTCTGGATGTTCAGCCTGTCTCCTCCCACAAAAATCCCTGTTTGAAATAATATTCAATAAAATACCCTAGAATGCCAAAGCTCAAATATCTGCTTTATCTAATGACCTCATTTCACAGACGAGAAAGCCTAGATTTAGAGGGATTAAAAAGCCTTGCCCAAGGTCACACTGCTAGTTTGTGGCAGAATTGGGACTAACATCTAAGGGGAGAACTCCTTTTTTTTTTTGTTTCAGGTGCTAGAAAACCCAACCCAAACTGGCCTTGATTCCTATAAATGAAAAGTTAGGATTAGAACCAGGTTCAGGTGAGGTCAGACCAAAGTCTTCAAATCGTGTCATCAGAATGAAGTCTTCTCTTCACCTGTCAGGATACTTTCCTCCATGATGGCTTTGTTCCCAGGCTCCATGTGGTGGCAAAATGGCTACCAGCCTCGCCAAGCATAACTTCAGACTCGAGTTCAGCTGTAAAGAAGCCAAACCTCTGATTCTTTGCCACAAAATGTCTTCATGTCTCATTGGCTCAATGCGAATCATGTGGTCATCCCTGAACCAATCACTGTAACCACAGTAACCCAGGCTCTGAGCCACATGCCCATTCCTAGAACAGGAAGTAGATTCAACTCCACCCAAAGCATGTAGACTAAGAGTCAGAGAGGTATGGATACCCAGAGGAAAATCTGGGTACTCTGAATTAAAAAAAGATGAATGTTTGCTGAGTGGCCAAGTTACCTCCTTTCTCCTGGCATCCAGTAAGTTCACAATGCACAATCATTGAAATTTGTTACTTCTTTTAGTGGAGGAGGAATTAACCGTTACTGAACCTAGTCATCCTATTTCAGGGCAAGGAGCAACCAGCCAGGAAAACTTGTGAGTTTGGGGTTTTTTGTTTTGTTTTCTTTTCTTTTCTTTTGAGCGCTACCTGAACGGCAATAGTGAAGGATCACAATAGCAAAGCCATTGTTCATTGTTCTATCATCATCTATTGCAAATTCCAAATCAGCAAGAGCAGCAGCTGTCTGAAGTGACAATCCTTTGACAAACTGAAACCTTCCAGGTTGCCAAGCACTAACCCTGTTCCAATCATTGATGGTGGAAAATCAGTGGAGAATATGGAACCTGCGATAATAATATTCTCAACTCTATACACTTTCAAAATTGGCCGGCCAGAGTGTTAAATTCAGGCAGCTACTAATGCCTCTTGCTACTACTGCTTCCAGGTCAGTCTTTAAGTTGTGCTGGTCCATTTGACAGAGATAAATCAGAAGGGTAATGAGAGGTATCCCCACCTCTCTTAAACCTTGGAATGTGGTGGACAGTACCACTGAGATACTAATATTCTCAGCTCTATATACTTTCAAAGTTGGCTAGCCAGAGTGTCAAATTCAGACAGCTGCCAGTCCTCTAGATATTCCTTATGGAATTGTCTTTAAGTTTTAGTGGCACACTTTAGGAAGCTACATAAGAAGGGTGGTGCAAGGTATTCCAGCCCCTCTTGGATTTGGAATTGCAGAAGACCTCTGTAGTTTGTGACTACTCAACAATGATGACCTGCTGCTTCCAGAAAAAAAAAAAACCCTCATAAAATTCCTTAAAAGATTTTTTTCATAATTACAGCAATGTATTCTTTTTTCAGTTTTGTATTTTGCATTTTTTAAGTTTTATTTGGTACTGATGAACATAATTCTATATATTTACTGTGTATAATATGATGTTTTGATACATGTATGCATTATGGAATGATCAAAAAAATACAACCACATAACCCAGGACTGAACAATCATACATTTCTATTCCTCCTGGTCACAGCAACTAGAACCAAGCTAGGCCAATCAGAAACCTATGCTGGATTTTTTTTTTAATGGAAAGCTAGCAGGAAAAGTTATCTTTTTTCTTTAGATTTGATGTTATGACTATCTGACTTTACAGATATGTATTTGTTCTTATGGGGCGGGGGGAAGAAATGGAAGAGTAAGAGCAAGAGAGAAAGAAAAAGCAAGCACAGTGCGAAGCGCATAGTTGATACTCAACACTATTTGTGACAGATATGCTCATTAAAGGAAATGATTTGGAAATTACAAGAGGAAAAATAATCATCCATAGTCCCACTATCCAAAGATAGCTGCCATGACAGTTAGTAAAATCTTCTTCCATTATAAATTGGACTTCAACATCAGGCAATAAATCCTGATCAAGGGAAGTGTTTTTTAAGGGCAAATTCTTGTACCTAAATAAAAGGGCTCTTCTGAAAAATGAGGGGAACAAGTCATAATAAAGTAAATTGCTGATGTGAATTGCCTGAGTGTCATTTTAAGTAGAGTCCCCAACTCTCCAAGTTTTTTTTTCCTCCCCATGCTTGATAGAATAGCCATGATAATCAGGTTTGGTTTCCTGAGGTGAAAACTCTCCCCATCCTCCTCCCATATCCTCCACCTTCTGCCACCCACGTGGATATTTGAGGGTTCAAATTGGTAATGATGGTTGCCTGAAATACATTGAGCCCTTTGGATCTCTGCATTTGGTACTTTAGTCAGTTAAAGAACGTTGTCTTCAGTTGTGTCTTCGATTATGGTTTCTGTACTAATCATTCAAACATTTTCCACAGGAATAGTTCAGATTTTTCAGTTTTCTATTCACCATCTACTCTCATCCTTGTCATCTTTTTTGTCCATTTTCCTTTTCACTCTGGTACAGTTTGTCTCCAATGTTTCTGATCTCATTTTTCCACACTATTAATTCTAATCTTTGCAACTTTAAATGTGTTTTTAATTTTGTCATTGCACTTTTTAATTTCCCTATTATCTTTTCCAGTCCCATATAACTCAATTTTCATCACAGTCTGTATCTTTTAGCTTAACCTAGTCTCTCAGTGATGTTTTGCTCCTGTTTCATAATGACTATTTGTCAAATAGTTTTATAGATTTCTGGTTTTCTTTCCATAAATAGACCACATTAAGAAAAAATCTGCTATTTTCTTCCAAGCGTTCATGATGGCATTTTCATCTCTGTGTTCTGCAGTTTGTTTTTATGGATCCGTTGTTATTGTTTTTCTTTTCTTGCACTTGGACAAAGAGACAACTCTCCAAACTCAGGCTCACAAAAAGAAAGAATGTATAAATTTCTATAAATCCTTTCTCTCTACTTGGGTACTGCTGAATCTTTTCCAGAAAAATGTCCTTTATCTAGCAATGCCATATGGAAAGAAGCACCTTCTATTCCACTAGTTCTCAGACATTATTATTAGAATCACCTGGGAGGTGTTTTAAAACAGCGCTATTGCCAGAGTTTCTGATTCACCAGGTCCGGAGTGAAGACTGATAATTTGCATTTCTAACAAGTTCCCAGGTGATGCCGACCGCTACTGTTGCAGGGACCACACTTTGAGAGCTACTGTTCTATTTACATTTCTGGCTCTCTGACATGTTGAAACAATAGGCATATGAAGAAAACACAATTCCCGGCATGCATTGGTACAGTGACTCTGGCTGCCCGTGTGTGTGTGTGCGTGTGTGTGTGTGTGTGTGTGTGTGCACATGCTCACGCCCACATGGAGACACACCTCTTAGGATTCAGAGTGCTACTGCTCTTAGTCTCTGGCCAGGAGTTTTCTCCAAGTTAGATTCTTCTTTGGATGTAAAAGAATGATATTGATGTGGTGGCCTGGACAACACTAATCCAAAGCATCCATTCAGAAGAGTGACAATTTCTTGGCTTTCTGCTTACAGACCTTACATGTCTGAGCCAGAGATAAGATTGAAGAAGAGAAGTGAGCAGGAGGTACAAAGGGGGTATACAGAGAGCAAATGTGCTATAGTACTTTAGTGAGACACTTACATACCCATTTTCAGTTTGTATCCATAAGTCTCCTTAGTGGAAGCTTCTCTCTGATTCTGACAATAGGTTTACACTGAGTCCTTGTGGAGTGGAATGACCAAACCAGATTTTTTTCCTTTTTTAGCTAAAGAAGCTGACAGCTGCTTTTCATCCTGGTGGGGCTAGAAGGTCAATTTAGAGTAGATGTTTATGTTCTCTCATTAATATGCAGATATATGCTGAGAAGACTATTATAATGGTTGGAAACTATTATAATGAGGCTTTCTTTCGGTTTGACTAGAAAGACATTTCCTACACATTTCTCTTTGCAAAGGGGAGAAGGCTACTTTGCATGAGGAGGCCAGGGATTTTCTGGGAAGAAGACACTAACATTTCCCTAATACTTGTCCCTGATCATTTTGCTTAGGAAGCTGTACTAGAGAGGACTGGAGCAGACCTGGCCAAGATTTAGTGAAAAAGTAGAGCAATTGGGGGGGGGAAGGGGCAATGAAAGTAATCGTAAGTGTATAGAGAAACTAAATCAATGATCTCTTTCTGGCACTGATCCCCCCCAAAAATAGCAAATAATGGTTCTGGATGTCTAAGGTGTATGAACCTTAGGAAGGCTTCCTATCTAACATTTCTGGGGTTAGCTTGTGTCAGGAAACAGCTGTGGTTTAGCTCATGCTAAGCTCCAAAGCATCTAGATTTCAACCTATGAGAAGGTTTCTAAGATGTGGATAGGGCTATCTCCCTGTGGCCTGTTCTTTGCCAATGCTACAGCTGGTAGACTCTGAACCAAGCCATTCTTGGGTGTCCAATGATCTCTACACTTCTAATTTCTGATGCTAGTAGACCGAGAAACAACCCCAGTGGAACTAGCCCAGGAAGCTTAAGCCTACCTCAGGTGGCACTGTGTTCAATGATTATCACTCCTTTCTTTTTCACTTTCCAGAATAAGAGGTAAGGGAAATTGTGTGCGAGTAAGTTTGTGTTTCTCTTATTGCACGATGTGCTAACTGTTCAAGTTGTATTCTAGTATAAAAAAAAAAAAAACAGTGCTTGGTAAATTTCTATGGTCTGTAGCCCATGCTCCATGGGGGTTATTAGTTTTCTATTTGAATACACACAGTGTCTTTAAACACGTAAACAAAATTGCCTACAGGATGATCTTTTTGCACTGTGGTTAGATTGATTGTACAGGGTGGTTAGTATAAATGCTTAGGTGAGAAAATCAAAAGACTTGTAACGTGAAGGCCTGGGCTTATTTAGATTATAGGTCCTCCTAATCAGTCCACTGTCAAGGAATTGGTTTTTCTAAGGAAAGATGTTTGCCTAGTACCTATGGCTACTAGAGAAGCAGTGGCTTCTCCAAAGCTACTGTACCTTGGACATCATATGCTAGACCAATCTCTACTAAGCAACTAGCTTCCCTTGCAATAGTCATTACACTGAGATAGCTCTGAACTGAACTTCCTTTCAAGAAGCTGGCAATCACATTTTTAGATGTGTTGAGAGGAGAGAGTTGGGACTTTCAAGGGACATAGACTTGGCTTTTGGACTGTCCCCTATATTAGTATGTGAGGCCTTGAAACCATTTATTTGGTGAAACCAGCTCCTTCTACTGGATTGTGAGAGCTGATCATGCATGTTGCTTGATTAGCATGTTGCTGATCCGAGTTCACTGATGTCGTGGTAGTAGCTTGAAATTAGGCTTCATGGGAGTGCTTACACCATAGAAACTGGCAAATGCCACAAAATCTCGCCTTTTTGTTTCGGAGATCTGTCTGTGATTACATTTATTAGGATACCACTACCTTGAACACTGTGATATGGGACCAGACAGGAATTAAGGACTCTGCTGTTAAATTTGGCTTTGGTGATAATTTACTTTTTCTTCCTCCCTGCATCCCTCTCTCGCTTCTTTCCTTCCTCCCTCCCTCCCTACTTTCTCTCTTCTCTTTCCTCCCCTCTTCTTGCCTTCTTTTGGTAACTTTTTTGGAAAGTTGAAAGAGAGTGCATTAAAGGCCTGCAAAAATTAAATTAAAATCTGAAGTCTTTCCCTCTTTAAAGTTTTCCTCCTTCCCATCTTCACATATCTGGGACTAAACTTCCAGAGTGGTCTACATTCTGGTCTTACTAGTGAAGTCAGCTGTAGGTCTCACTATAAATCCTTAGAAGGTGATGTTTTCTTTTCTGACTGCTTTTAAAATCTTCTCTTTGTATTTGGTGTCCTGCCATTTCATTGTGATATGTGTAGTTGAGCTATTTTGTTGTTTATTTGTTTTGCTTTTTATCCTGCTGGGCATTTATTGGGCTGCTTGAATCTGTGTTTACCCTCTTTCATTAGTTCTGAAAACTTCTTGTTATATCTTCACACATTTGCTTTTCTGAATTCTTTCTTTCTTCCTTTTCTTGAATTCTGATTCAAAGTATGTTAGAAATCCCCAGTCTCTTGGGCTTGTTTCTTAACTGCTGATTTGTAATTTCTTTTGACCTGTCTCCCAATTCCCTAGTTCTTCTTCATTTGTTTCTAATCTGAAGTTAAACTTGCCCATTGATTTTTTTAAACCAATTTTTTTATCTCTAGATATTTTTATTGCTTTTAATCCATTTAGTAATTAGTTTCCTGTTTCATAAGGATTGTTCCAAGCCTGAGTTTTATTTTATTGAATGTCGTCATAACAGTCCTAAAATAAAACACAGATACGGAAAACCGCACAAATCTATTGTGTGGCTTAATGAATTTGTGTAAGATGAACATCACTGAAGTCAACTAATACAGGCTTTGCCAGCCACTCCAAACGCCCCACCGTATATTCTGTGTCTTATAATCTCTCCTCCAAAAAACCCCCATCACCCTGTTCTTTATAGTCATTGCTTCCTTGAGTTATTTTTTCATAGTTTATTAAAAAATATGTATTACGAGATACTAGAGTTTGGTTTTGCCCATTTAACAATTTTTGACATATCTTTTAAGCCTTTCTCAATTTATAGTTTCCTTCTCCATCCCTCCTATTTCCTTACACTTTATCTGGTGAACATTGCGAACTGTTTGGCCTGAAGAATATCCCACAATCTGGAGTTTGCTGATTATTTATTCTGGGTGTAGCTTGTGATTTTCTTTCCTCCTGCATTTCCTACAAATTATTAGCTAGTCCCAAAGACTAGATTGGATTCAAAGGCTTGGTGAAGAAATCAGATGTGGGTAGAGTTTGGCAAGATTATGGAAAACATGTGATGTCTGGTTGAATCTCTCTGTAATTTGAGCATTTGAAGCTTAATGGATGTATCCATTCATCGGTGGTTGCAAAAGGTTGATTGCATTAATTTCCAGTGGCTGCGGTAACAAATTGCCACACATTCGCTGATTTAAAATAACACATATTTATTCTCTCACCGTTCTGTAGGCCCAAAGTCCAAATGTGTTCACTGTGTTGAAACTGCGTCAGCTCTCTGGGAGTCTCTAGGGAAGAATTTTTCTTCCTTTCCTGGCTTTTGGAGCTGCACTCCTTGACTCATAGCCGCCTCTTCCATCTTTGAAGACAGAAGTTTGGCATCTTCAAATTTCTCTCCGCTTCCATCATTGTGTCATTTTTTGTGTCTCTGGTTTCCTGCACCCCTCCTGTAAGGCACTCTGGAATTGCATCCAGCCCACCAGGATAATCCAAGATGATCTCCCTATTTTAAGATTCTTAATCACATCTACAAAGTCCTTTTTGCTGCCATAGAAAGTAAGATTCACAGGTCCGGGGATTAAGATTTAGACAATTAAGGGGGTGGTTATTCAGCCTAACACAATGACGTTTCAATATTATTATTGGTTTTTCATCTATCAGTGACAATGCTGAATGATAAATGATCAAGGATAAAGAGGCACTTTCCTTCATCTACTATGTGATTAACCCAGGATGTTCACAGAGAAAATGAAGAATAAATGCTCGATTCTTTCCCTTTATTTACCAGTTCTCAATAGAATGAACTGGTTTCCTATAATTTCCACAAGGTAATCATGTTTTTTAGAAATTTAATTATAAATTCATGGGTTTGTACACACTTGGATTTTAATCCACTATCGTTCTTGTTGTTAAAGTTTGACTCATCCTGATTTTACCCACATGAGCCTATTTGAATTTGGTACTGGGCCTCTTTCTCATGTGACCCCAGTGGTCTTGGACAGCCCTGTTGCTATCTGATGTTACACTATATTCCAGACTGGTCTTTGTGTATTTCTTACCTTAGTCCCAGAGTCAGCCAGGGCTTCTTTCAGGTCACTGGTATCTCAAGACCATAATTTGAGCACTAGGGATACTCATTGCTATCGATTTGGTGGTGGTTTTATGAAGTTTTTAGGAAATAAATTATAATATAAAATATCTCATGGATTGATACTTCCAAGCTTTTATTTAACCTCATCTCTATTGTATCAATATGTCATCTCTTCCATTTCGAGAAACCTGGTTTTTAAGGACATAGGGGAATGATACAGTTAGAATATACTATAATTCCTCATTTGTTCTATCCAATTTTAAACACAACAGTCTTGAATTGAAAACATTTAAATTTTTTTGGAGTATGTTCTTCCCATCCCCTTTCCTTTTTTCAAGTTTATTGAGATAAAATTTACATACAGCAAAAGTTACCCATTTTATGTGTACAGATTTATTAATTTTGACAAAATCATAAAGACCTTCCATTCTTAATAGTTGTACACGCATTGCCAGAGCATGTAGACTTTCATAATATTTTCTTTCCTCTCTTCATCCTCATTTTGTCTTTGTTCTGTTTGTCTTAGTAGCTATTTATTTGATGCTCATTACCAGTCATTTTGTCACTGACCCTTTAGTCATCTTGATTGTTGAAAATTCATTTCGCAGCAGATTACTCGGGAAGGGCCTATGGGAACGTTTCTTGAGTTCTTGAGCTTTGATAAGTTTGTCTATTCCTTTTGTACTCAAAAATCAATACTTTGCTGGATATAAAATCCTTTTCCCTTAAGTATGTTAAATATATGACTCAATTTTCTTCTGGCGTAAAGCATATCTTTCAATGCCTACTAATAATTTAATTTTCTTTCTTTAATTTTCCCTTAAAAGCCACATGCTCTTTTTTGCTAGATGTTGAAAGGTTTTTTTTTTAAGTCCCATATGCGCAGAATGTGTCTTGATATTGATCATTCTGGGTCAATATTCTCATATATGCATTGTGCTCTTTCAAAATGTAGTTTCAAATTATTGTTTTAATTTTAGGGATGTTTTCTTGAAATACAGTTTTTAGTGCTTCTTCTGTTCCCTTGCTGTGGTTTTCATCCTCAGAAATTTCTGCCGTGTGTTCAATCTTGTTTGCCTATTTTCAATACTTGTCACTGTCTTCATTTTTTTCCTTCATCTCTTTTTAAAAAAATGTATTTCTTTTTTAAAAATTATGGTAAAATATACATACCATAAAAATTAACCATTTAACTAATTTGTAAGTGTATTAAATACATAATGTTGTGCAACCATCACCACCATCCATCTCAAAAACTTTTTGCATTTTACAGAACTGAAACTCTGTACCCATTAAACAATAATTGCTCATTCCCTGCTACCCCCAAGCCCTGGCAACCTCGATTGTACTTTATGCTTTTCTGAACTTGACTACTGTAAGTACTTCACATGAGTAGAATAATACAGTATTTGTTCTTTTGTGATTGGCTTATTTCACTTAGCGTAATGTCCTCAAGTTCCATCCATGTTATAGCACGTGTCAGAATTTCCTTCTTTTTAAAGGCTGAATAATATTCCATTGTATGTACGTACTATACTATGGCCATTCACCCATCGATGGACACATGGGTTGCTCCCACCTTTTGGCTGTAGTGAATAATGCTGATATGAACTTGGGTGTACAGATGTCTGTTTGTGTTCTTCATTTCTTTCTGACTTCTTAATATTTCCTCCTTTCCACCCTCCATTTCTTTACAGCATTGTTTGTTTTGTTCTTTCTACCTTTCTATCTTGGGGTTCTCTTTTTCTCAAGTCCATCAGACTTTGACTTCATTATACTTCCTTCTTCTCCCCCTTCCGCAGACATCAGTACAATGTGGGTTTTGTATTTGTTAGTGGTCTGTTCCCACCCTCTTGTATTTTGGGGTTTATGGTTTTTAAAAAAAAAGTTTTCCATATGTTTTTAATTTTTCTATCTAGTTGCTCTGCTTTTGCATGGGGATTGAAAGAAACCGAAACACTGAGTTGCCATTGCTATCGTCTTAGGAGAAGCTCCCATGGTTGTTTCTGTGTCTCTTATGTTCTGCTCATTGTGCCCTTTGACCTTGTGTGTTCAGACATTTATCACTGGGTGCTGCTCATTTCCCTTGGATTTTTGTGTGTGGTAATGCCTCGAGGTCTGGGGAAAAGGCACCTTTGTCCAGAGAACATTTTCATTTGCCTCTACTGGATACCTGGGGGCACAGTTTACACATGTGTTAAACTAATTCATAACTTAGATTTTTTTTAGTCCTTGTATTTATTTCAATTTGGGCTGTAACACCTGTGATTATGGCTTTTCAGAGAAGATATTTTTCTCCCTGCTCTGCTCCGTGCTGAGATTTCCTCACAGACCCAGAGGATTGCAGCCCATGCAGGTGCGGTGGTTTTACCTCTGGCTCATCTTCACACTGATATTCTGGTCCCACGTTTGGTAGGGCCTGGCTTTTAACTTCCCACTTGCGAAGGCGCTAGGCGTGGTATTTAGTCCCTTGTGCCCCGTGAAGCCCAAGTTTATCAGGTTTGAGGAAATACTTCCCACACAAAAGTGATTCCATACTCTGCTTACTGCTCTAGATTTCTGCATTCCCTCAGATTTGGGCCTGATAAGTTCTGACCATCAGCATTTTCAGTTGTTTTCAGTGGGAAGGTTGGTCTTCCGTTTGGTTAGAAACGGAAATCCGCAATAACCTGTTTACATGTATGTTTTTGTAGAAACACTGTCGTTCAGTGCAGTCACAAGAATTACTCCTCTTTCTTTCAACTAGACATCAGGCACTGTGCTATGTGAGGTTGGGAACCTCACCCAGGTTGGTGCCTGGACCTAGTATGGACACCTAGGGGCATGTGACAAGGCTCAAGGAAGCCAGATACAACCCCAGAACCCAGATCAGAGCTGCACACGTGGCTAATCGTGTTGGGACAGCCCTTCCTCACCTTTCTCTCTCATTATATAGGCACAGCTACAGAAGACTCACGCCGGTGTCTGAGCTGGTATTAAATGAATTTTTCTTGGTTGTTCCATCGTGGGCAGGACCAAGGGTTCTGGAATCAGACAGCCTGGATTTGAATCCTGGATCTCTTGCTTATAGCATTATGACCTTGGGCATGTAACCTAATCTCTCTATGTCACTATCTCTTACTTTCAAAGGGGATGAAAATAGTACATATCTTGGTGGGATGTTCTAAGGATTGTGTGTGATGAAGTGTTTAACACAACACCTGGCACATTTATAATCCTTCAGTAACAAAATAACCATCATTTGAATATCCTCAAAATGAAAGGTTTTGTGGCATTTTTTTTCTTCAATATTTTTGCCTCTTGTTGAGTCATATCCCATCCACTGCCTCATACCTTCATCCAAAGAGAGAGCTCTTTTGAGAGCTCTTTTGCCATGATAGAAATGTAGGGTCAACGTTTTAGGGTTGAGACAGGGAAACAGTTTGGAACCACAAAGAGAAAGAATTTTCTGAGTGAACGGAGAAGGTGAACCAACGGACTGACACTAGCCACACTACAGGGACCACGTTCTTCCGTGTCCATAAACATGACAGTGCTGAAAGGAGAAAGATGTGGCTCCAGGGAGGGGCAGAGGAGAAAGACAGCTGCAGACAAGCCCTGTGCGTCTGAGAGACTGAGTCACTCATTGATTAATGCTGCAGTGTTTGGGTAATGAAGTTTCGTATTTACCATGCTATTGATTGCAAGAACTCTGCAAACAGGAGTGAATGAACTGTAGGGAACTGACCCCTGGGTTTTCAGAGTTCCTGAGGTTTGCTTTTGGCTGCTCTCTGTTCTTTATACTTTACCATCCAGAGCCCAGAGCCCTTCAAGTAGCACGTCTGTGACAGTCCTAAGCAACACAAGCTTTTCTGAACTTCGTCACTTACATCACCATCAAAACTCACCTCTCCAGTGATTTACTCCTTCTGAATTTTCTCTGTCTCGCCAATTTGACAAACACATCCATTCTAAAATGTAGTGCTGATGGATTCATTTCTTCTCCCTCTAGGAACATTCTAATGACAGTTTTCTCGAAAGGTTGTTGCTTCAGCCTGAGGATGGCACATTGAGTCCCTCCCGTGTACCACTCCCATCTAGTGCTGGTGACAGTGCAGTGAAACTGGATCTCTCAAACCTTGCTGGTGGGATTATGAGATGGTATAGCCACTCTGGAAAGCAGCTGGACGGTTTCCTAAAAAACTAAACATGCAATTACCATACAATCCAGCAGTTGCCCGCCTGGGCATTTATCCCAGAGAAACGAAAACTTGTATTTACACAAAAACCTGGACACAAATGTTTATAGGATTTTTATTCATAATATCCTGAAGTTGGAAACAATCTAGATGTCCTTCAAGGGGTGAATGGTTAAATAAAATGTAGCACATCCATACCATGGAATACTACTAAGTGACACAAAGGAACAAACTATTGATGCGTGCAACAACCTGGATGAATCTCCAGAGAAGTATGCTGAGTTAAAAAAAAAAAAAATGCATTCTCAAAAGGTTACATACTGTATGATTCTACTTATATAACATTCTTGAAGTGGCAAAATTATAGAAATAGGGAACAGATCAGTGGCAGCCAGGGATTAAGGAGAGGGTTGGACAGGAAGGAAGTGGGCATAGCTATACGAGGGCAGTACAGGTGATTCTTGTAGGGAAGGACATGTTCTGTATTTCGACCGTATTAATGTCGGTTTTCTGGTTGTGCTACTGTGCTACAGTTTTGTAATACATTACCCTGAGGGGAAACTGGATAAACCGTACATGGGATTTCTTTATTATTTCTTACAGCCGCATGTGAATCTACAATTACCTAAAAATATTTCATTTTAAAAGGTACTAATATACTCAGAACAGCGATTGGCATGAAGCCAAAGCTGTTTAAGCATTTGCTATTATTTGTAGGTATAGTATATTAATTCATTGGCCCTGTTGAGTTCTAGCCATGTGGATAATAGGAAGCAAAATAATCTCTACCCCTGTGGGCCGAAGGTGAGGAAGTGGTCGGGCAGGCCAGCCCCTGCAGAGGCACCTAGAGGAAGCCTCTTTAACACTCTTGAACTCCCTGTCTCAGGGTCGGGGGGCACTCAGCCTTTTCATTCAGCTCCTTTTTGGCCTCCGGGGGCCTTTGCACACTGTCACAGACCAATGTCAGCTTTCCCAGAGGGACACAGATCTCTACGACTCCAGTTCTTGCCAGGCTCTGCTGTTTGTGTCCTGTAGCTGTAGGGCTCATCCAAGCTTTGGGGAAAGAAATCCCCTCCCCAGTTGTTTTTGGAAGGGTTTAAGCAAAGCCCAAAGCCTCATTCATTGGCTTCCACCCGCATGTCAACGACACTGAGCTCAGACTTGAGTGAAGGAGAAAGAGGTCTCATTTGGGCTGCCATACTCCCCAATTCTCTCATGATTCTTTTTTCTTAGGGATATCACTAGGATACCGTGTTCCCAAGACCTCTGTCAATTTTCTCTCTGAAATGCCATGATGGTGCCATATCCCTAGAGTCTTTCTTTGCCCTCCCTCTGGAATGCCATTCGGATGTTCCCCAATTCCCCTCATGCCTCAGTAATGTTTGTATTTGGGCTGGTGGTTCTCAGGGCTGATGCCATCCCCCAGGGAGTGGGACATTTTGAAAACAATGCCAGATTTTTGGTTGTCAAATAAAAAGCCACTGCTTCTGCCACAGTGTGCCTGGTGCATAAAAAACAGTATTTTCCTTGGCATTCCTGCATAGTGTGCTTGCCTTTTGTTTTTATCTTAGTTGTAACCACACGGCAATGTGATTAAAAAGCCATGAAGTCTCAGCACGCATGGACAGAACACAGTGTTGACATTAAGTGAAACTTCTAACCAAGGTGATCCAACACCTATTTAATGATAAGCATCTTTGTGTCCTTGCTGCAGGGCAGTCAGTCACACGTCACATACACTGCATGCTCTTCACATAAATGAAGACAATTACTCTCCAAACCTCAGACCACGTACTCCTCGAGTTAAGGAAGTGCCGGTCAGGAAGAGACTGGGACTCAGAAAAGCCTCCATTCTTGCCGGAGAAGGCATTTCCCTTCCTGATCTCCATCTGAGTCTGATTCTCACATTGCTTCAACTCCTGCCAGGACTAACACCAACAGGGGGACTCAACTGTCAACTGTCCTATATATCCTATCTTTGTGCCTTCCTTAAGAACCATATGGAAATTCCGATTCTTACTTGGTTTAGCATGGTCTATCTCCAAAATTAGCAAGATTTTATTCTGGTAATAGAAAATTGCCCACATGTGTGGGTTTCCAACTATAAGTGTTTCCCACACTCAGCCCCAGGAACTTGCTCTTCTAAAGTGTTTGGGAAGGAGAGTTTCAACAGATACGAATTCACTCCCATAAGGCACTGAAAGGTAGTTTGTCTCTAGAGCTGGAGAGATCTGGGTTCCTCTTTGAGCCTGTCACCTACACTTCTGTGAATGTGGACATGTTACTTACCTCGCTAAACTCCAAGGAGGTTAACTCTAAAATGTGGACATCCTTACTTGGCTAAGTTTGTTTTGAAGTTTGAGATCATGTGTATTCAGTTCCTGGCACATGTTAGACACTTGGTAGCTATAAACTTTAATTATCACAATTCAGAGAGAAGTAGAGCGGTGACATCCAAAACCCCATGCTCATCACTGACATGTGTAACCTTGGTGTCCACTGGGGTTACCTTGGCCTTTGAAATTCAAATGAAATTGACTTTACCTCCAACCCCACTTATTGTGGGAGAGCCAGAGTCTCTTCCCGTCTCTCTGGAACTCTCCGAGCATGGTGCAGATCAGTTCTGATGCTTGTCTGGTCACTCTGTTTCTCCTTTTGTGGAATTAGATCAGTTTGAGGGACACTTGGCTGTCCTGCAAGCACCAGCCACAAAGGGTAGAACCCCAGTTTTTTCACTTCCCCAAATTCCTCTGAGACAAAGTTATGTTTGACAGATTGTCACTATGCTTTAAGGCAACAGAGGAGGTGCCAACAGAGGAGGTTTAGTTGGCAATAGCCCCAAACCTCAACTAGAATATTACACATCCTTGCTCCTTAAAAAAACAAAAACCTTCTGACCACCTTGCCATTGGGAACTCATCGCTGATTACATTGCTCTACTGGTATCATCTTCCCATCCTGTGACTCAGTCCCCTTCTCCTTTCTTACCCCTTTCCTCTTAGCCTAACCATGCTCCTCCTGCCTCCCAGAAAATTACTGTTAGCCAGATGGAAAGCACCTCTACCAAAGAAGCCATCTCATTCTGTGAAGAATCTTTCCATACATAAAGTAGCCCATGAAGGCATTTTCCTAACTAAACATAATTCTCACCCTAAGATGATCTCTGGTGCCAAACTATTGAAGTAACGTTTTTTATTCCACAACATATGGACACTCAGAAGCACAAATGTCTTAAGACTCTCGGTCCAGTTTGCCATATAAGGTTTTGCAGGTTGTGCACTGCACAAGACATCTGGCCAAGAGGGTAAATAAGGAGCAAAATGTAGCCAGTTCTCCAGTCCCCAAGCTATGTGCCCTTTGCTATTGGGTACACCCAGAAAGGTACTTTTCCTAAATTAGCCACCGAGATGGGAATAGCTTTTCCTAATTTTCTACTGGGAGTAGGGGAGTGGTAATGGTGGTACTTCCTTCTAACTTATCTGTCCAGAGGGGAGCACCATTTTCCAATTCTCACAAAGGTGTTGTACGTGTTAACAGTGGCCCATGCTTGAAATCATGGCATTTGCAATTAAGTTGGATATATCAGAGCTCGTATTGAAATAATACAGCGTCAGTAACTGAGTGGGAATGGCAGTGGGTCTGTGTCATTTTGAGGGAAAGACATCTGCAGTTTCCCCCAAGCTGTCACTAGGAGGTACATTTGCGTATTAAACAAATATTTAAGATTAGCCGTGCAGCAAACAATCAGAAGCTGGCATTACAAACATCACTTCTTCAAAGCAACAGCAGGGACTGAAATGTACCTCTAGGAGCGTTCATCTGGCTTAGAGTGAAGTGACCCAAGTCAGGATCCGTTTCTGGGACAGGTGAACGTCCCAGGTAGGAAAGGAAAAATTAGAATAGAATAGCGACTCCTTTATATCCCCAATCTCAGAGAGACATTTTGGGGGCTAAATGCATTTAGAATAGTGGCTGGCCACTGTAATATTGGCTACCACTGCCATTATTCCCAGGATGACAGCCAAAATATTATTAACACAAACTCAGCAAACAGCAGGCGTAGCCATTTTCTCTTCTGATTTTCCTCCTTCAGTCAAAACGTATTATTCAAGTAACAGCCCAGTGTTTTTTGAGCAGACTAAGAGCTTTATGTGTTTTATTTTATTTAATGCTTGTGAGAACCTCATCTAGCAGGGGATAGCATTATCCCCATGTTACAGATGAAGAAACTGAGGCAAAGAGAAGTAAAGTAAGTTAGACCAAGGTCACGCTACAGGCATTGGAATCCAAACCAGAGCCCATGTCTTTGCCCACCGTGCTATACTCTTTCTCTCCTTCTAGGTTCTGTGTGAGGATATACCCATCTTCTTTGATTTAACAGGAAAGCTCCTTTGATAGTGTAGTCTTTATACCTGAATAAGTAAATTTTTTAACCACTTTATGCATTTTTTTAAATTTTCTAATTGTTCCACAATTATCATAGAATTTTATGATTGGGAAAAGATTGATAGATAAATAAAATATTAGTAAAATTTAAAGAAGGAAACAAATGGAAGCCTCCCACCCGACCCATGGGACTATTGATTTGAGTCATCAATTAGAATGCTTTCTTAGGCACAGGTACTGCACAGCCACTAGCTCATTTCTTCTTCACGGTGTGTTGAGGGGGAAGGGGGACTTATATCAACATTTGAATGCGGTCAAGTACCCCAGAAGAGAATGGCTGCAGGGAGTGTACTGATAGGCAGAGTCAGTGCTGGGCCCCCAGTCCTCTGGGGTCTACATCATTCATGCTGTCTGTGTTCACAAGGACCCGTGTATGTAAGCAGAACAGTAACTCTTGCAGTTTGAAGCTGCTGTTTATTCTTTCTCCAACTACAGCAGTGTTTACTTTTTTAATTTTGTGAATATAAGAATGACATGGGATGGTTGTTTAGACTGCAAATTCTCACCCTGAGAAATATTGTCTTGTTAGAGCTGGGGTGGGGCCTGGGAGTCTTCATTCCTACAAAGCGTCTTAGAAGGTTCAGTTGAGAGTTCTCCTTTCACTTCGCTTTGGATGGGCAATGGGGAAGTACAGACTTGGCAGTTTCTCCAGGCGAAGGTCTGGGCTAAGCATTTCAGAAACATTTTCTCATAGAGTCCTCACAAGCACCATCATTAGCATTTACAGTTGAGTCGACCGAGAGTCAGAGTTGAGGCCAACGGCAGAGCCAAAGTCTTGACCCAGACGTGCCAGACCCGAAGGCCTGCCTCCCCGACCAGCATGTTAACAGTCGTTTCCAGATGCAGGTCTACCAGCTTGGTCTCATCACGGTCACTAAGGCCTTTTGTTACAACACCATATTCCCAGGCCCATCCTGGAAACACCGAATCAGAACCTAAATGTAGGACCCAGAATCTGAATTTTTATCCAGTGCTCCAGGTGGTTTCTGAAGCTCAAGCAAGCTTCTACACTAACCTGGTCCCAGCAGGGCTGTTACTCAGCTAGTGAGCACTGCCCGGCTGTCTACATTGGTTAAACACTGAATCCCTCCATTCTGCTTGGCAAACACCTGCTCTGCGAAGTCTCTGGGGCCCCCTCCACCTCCTGAATCATCCCAGCTGCCCACCCTGGACTTCCCACAACCTTGCAAATAGCGGGCTGTTGCCCATCCCCCTGCATCTGCGGGGGTCTTCTCCCGTGCTGGAGCCACTGTCTCTTCTGACTTGTGGGTGCTCGTGCCATGCCTGCCGTCAAGGCTTTTGAATAGCACCCTGAATATGCGTGTGTCTCCCCCATTAGAGTGTCCACCCTGAAAGACAGGAAAGATGACTTACATGTCTTTATATGGCAAACGGGGCCCTAGACAGAATTAAATGTTCATTCATTAAATTTAGTTTTTTTTGAATTCTGACCGTATGATTTTGTTCTCATATATGTTGTAAGAGGGGGCCTGTATAGAAGGGGCGACAGTTGGGGGAGGACCCAGAGCTGATTCCTGGAGGCTGCCTGTACATCAGGTGGACCCTGCATGTCTGGGATGGAATAGGGTCTCCGAGCTTTGAGGGACGTGGGAAGACGAGAAAGCAGTGGTACGACCGAAATAGAAAATGGGGTGCTCAGCAGACAGTGGCTCCTCGCAGGAACACTTGCTCAATGTTAGGTGAGTGAACATAACAAGACACTTGCAGTCAGGCTTGTTTTTCACATAATCTAAAGGGAAGAAAGGGCCCCACGGGTAGAAGTATGTCAGCTTCAATTTCGCTGTAGCCTCGGCATGTGGAAAAGACATTAAATTCTCAGGAAGGAACCCATTAAGCCAAATAAACGTCACAGTAGCCAAACATTATTGGCTCCCTGCCTTCTACAGATAACTTTAGAGATGGTTATTTCCTTAGTTGAGAAATCATGGCCAGGTATTTTCAATAGAAATGAGTATTGCAACCTCTAACATGTTTGAGAAAAAAAAAAATACTTTGACACTGCATTCCAATAATAGATGATGCAGAGTAATCTCTTGGGTAAATCAGTGATGTGGAACAATTTGCTTCATCACGGAAAGGCTGTTTCTACCCCCAACCCCTGCCTTTCCTTCTGGAATGTCTACATCATCTCCCATGCTGCTCCCAGTGCTTCAGAAAAGTAATAAGAAATTTAGGATAATATACTGTACGTGCATTGGTATCAGAGAGCGGTGTTTCTGCCCCGGACTGGCTCGCCCACCAACTTCCCTGGCACCAGGTCAGCTTCACTGATGAGAGTGTTGCAGCGGAATCTAAGGATGTCTAACTAATTAACCCCTGATTATGGCAAAATGAGGTTTATAATAGAGGAGAGTGTGCCAAAGCTGCTTTTGGGAGACATGGAGGAAAAATAAAAAGTAAAACTGCAACCAGGCCAGCTGTGAGCATGAGAAAGCAATCAGGGCAGAATGCAAACAGCCAGCCAGACTACACCCTGCCGCTCAACGACTGGATTTCCAAGTTGAGGTCGACTTTGAAAGGAAATCCTCCAACCTGGCCATTCCTGAAACACTCCTACCCATCCAAGAGCTTCCTGGCAGGAAAATGAACGCAGCATCGGTTCTTTACTGAGGGGCGATTCCCAAGGCAGCTTTGGGGGGTGGACAGCCCCTCGTCCTCAAGAGAAAAAGCATTGGTTAGAAAAGGGGAGCTGAAACCTACATCTCTGCTTATTGTTTCCATGTCCGCTCCTCAGTGGAAAAACTAAAGGGCATAAAACATTTTGGCAGGGAAGCCTTTCCATTCCTGGTTGCAAAAATGAGCTCAGTGTTCTTTCCACAGCAGTGGCTTATTGCTGGAGAATGAAGTCACAGGGCTTGCTGATGTCGAAGAGATAACTTGAGATTTCTTAACAAGGAGCCATCCCCAAGTGTCCAGAGAAACTGATGTCAGGGAGATATTACCTGAAGATTAAAAACAATAATAAAAAAGATCCCTCTATTGTTCTAGCGCCCCAAAATACCATGGTTTTCTATCTTGAAATCAGCAAAGAATTCCCGGTTTGGGAGATCTGGGTGTGGATTCCAGCTCCATCCCTCCTCACTGAGTGATGCTGGACAAATCCCTGATTTTATCTGAGCCTTAACTGTGAAATGGGAACAACCATTTCTGACAAAGGATGCTCTAGAGGCTCGGATCAGAAGAGAAGATGGGCTTCTCCCAGGCTTTCCCTTACACTTTGTCATCTGCCCCTGAAATAACTCTGAAAATGCCCAGAGACCACAAAGTCCCTAAGGACAGGGCAGTTTGTAAGCTTCCAGCACACACAAGAAACGGGTAGACCAGGAGGGAGAAGGTAGACATCGCACAACCAGAGTTTTCCTTTCTCCTGCTGGTATTTGATCCAACAACATACCTGCCTCCTTGATTCTAAAACAAAAGTCTCTGTATATATCGATAGATGCACACAAATTCCTAAAGAGAAAAGCTACAGCATTCTGCATCTGAGCACAGTCAGCCAAGATGTCCTGACACTTTATCATCATCGTTGTCATCATCATAATTATTGATTAATGTTTTGATAGAAAAGATGTGCCTCCACCTTGCATTTGGCTGAAGACTGCTGCAGAACTTTCAGAATAAAGAAAAGTGACATTCCGATCTTTAGAAAAAGTTACATTCTTCAAAACCAGATACAGAATGAATATGAACGTATTTTATATTTTCACAGTGGATTTTATAAGAGGAATCGCCAGACCAATACAACACTATGCTGATTAAACGAGAGATCTAAAATAGTGATTTTTACACCTGGCTACACATTAGAAACAACCGCAGAGCTTTAAAAAATGTCCAGACACTCTCCCTACCTTGAGATTCTGATTTAATTGGTCTGGGAAGGGACCTAGGCATCTGTATCACAGTTCTAACGTGATTCTAACATGCAGTCAGGGTTGAAAGCTACTGCTTTAGAGTAGTTTCTGTTGTGATTTCTTGAAGGTGTCAGATGTTGACGTTTATGTAGCCATTTCCAACTGATACCCAGTGAAAGCTAACTAGAGTATCTCGATCCCCAAGGACTATTGGGTGTGTATTCAGATTCAGAAAGCCAAATGCAGGTAGTAAAGACGATTTAGCTTGGGAAGTTACAAAGGCAGATCTGCTGAGGTGATTAATGGCACATGACAGAGGCCTGCCTTGGGCCATGGCCATGTTCTCTGGTGGCAAAAGAAGACTCAGCTGCTCATTCAAGAAGCAAGAGGAGAACTTGACAAGGAAACCCAATCATTGTGAATCACTGCGTGCTTCCTGTACAGAATGGCCCTGACATAGCCAGCCCAACAGAGAGAAACCTTTAGAACACAAACTTAACCATCTGTTGGGCTGGCTATGTTAGGGCCACAGTAAGGAGACCTGAGAATCCTTCCAGAAATGAAAGAACCTTGGGTGTCTGTCTGTAACCTCCAGCATCGCACCTTTACTAGTTTATAACTGGCCTGAGCACTGTTGTAATAGGTGAATCTTGAGTGATTCTTCCCACTGAGCTACCTTAGAAATAGCCATGGCCCATCTGCCGATCGATGTCCCTGAAGACCTGGGAAGAGCACCCCCTCCTCTCTTTCCCTGGGTTCACCTCCACCATTCTCTCATACGCCTGGTCACCTCTACGGGCTCTTCCCCATCTTCCTCCTCCAATGCCAAGGACACTGTTTCACAGCTTGCTTCCTTCTTTAGGGCAGACTCTTATATCCCTATAAAGCAAATAATGTTTATCTTTGGGGCCTGTAGTAGATTTAATTCTTGGTCTTAATTATTTCCTTAATTATACACTCCCCACCCCCTTGCCATGGCCACATGGTGCATGGTGTTCTCCTACCCCTTGCCTTTGGACTTGGCCTTGCGAGTTGGTTTGGGTGAATGAGATGTTAGCAGACGAGATACAAGCAGACATGATATATGATTTGACTTGCTTTTGTCAATGTCATGATGTAAACCTGCCCTAGCTCACCTGCTGGTCTAAAAAGGGTGAGAGACATGCAGAGAGGACCCGAACCCAGCTTACATCTTGGAGTATAGCATGGTCTAGATCAACTGAACCCCAGCTGGCCCACAAATTACGAATAAGAAATACATGCTTGTTATTGGATGCCACCGTGACAATAACTGTCTAGTACAGGACCCCATGATCTAAATGCATGGCCTTTGACCTCAGGCCTTTCCTAATGTGGTACATAAAAATCATCCTTTGATGCCTGCTAACTTTTCAGTCTGCATCCTGAGCTGGTATTGTCAGCCCTCCTGCTCCACTGGCTGATGTGCTCCCATCTTTCTGCCCTCTGACCCTTGACTGTTGATGGCCTTATCTTGCTCTGTGGAAATGGTGCTCTCGTGTGCTTCTCTGATTCTGCCTCCTGCACCCTTCGAGCGTGACTTGCACTTGCTCTGCTCTCTGCTTTGTTGGCATTGCTTATGCGCCTTTTGTGGATACAGGTACTCCACAATCACACTCGGAACCTCAGAGACAGAGCCTGACCTGGCTCATCTGTTCCAGTGAATGGGATCCAGATTCACTTCCACTTCCCCAACTTTCCCCCAAGCATAGAGTGGAGAAGCAGTGTGACCTAGTATTTGGAACACAGACTCAGGAGCCAAGGTGTGTGACCTTGAGCATTTCCATTTCTTTACCTGTAAACGTGGGGTGGCAGTGAGGATTAATTCATGGAAATCACTTAACACAGAGTCTGGTACGTAGAAAACATTACTTAAGTTTTTGATATCATCATCATCAACATTCTTTGTCTCCCTCAAACCACTGCATTCTACATCCAACTCTCTCAGCATCCTACTCTGTGACCACATAAAACATATGAATATGAAACAAAGAGTTCTTGTTTAGGCAAATCATTGAAAACATTTTTTCCCTGAAATGTGAGTGATGTCTTTATACTTTAGTGCCAGGCTTCTCAATCTAAAGTACGCACATCCCAGGCTGTGTATGGTGGCTCATGTCTATAATCCCAGCACTTTGGGAGGCTGAAGCAGGAGGATTGCTTAAGCTCAGAAGTTTGAAACTAGCCTGGGCAATATAGCAAGACCCCACCTCCGCCTCTTTTTTTTTTTTCTTTTTAATGTTCTTCAGTCCTCTGATTTTTGGGTTTTTTTTGTTTTTTTTTATTTTTTTTTTAATTTGAGAATATTACAGGGGTACAAACACTTTGGTTACATATATTGCCTTTGGAACACCCAAGTCGGAGTTACAAGCATGCCCAACCCCCAGACATCACACACTGTGCCCATTAGGTGTGAATTTACCCATCCCCCCCACCTGTCTGATGCCCTATGAGTGTTACTTTTGTTTCTTTTTTGAGATAGGGTCTTGCTCTGCCACCCTGGCTAGAGTGCAGTGGTGTAATCATAGCTTACTGCAACCTTGAACTCCTGGGCTCAAGAGATCCTTCCACCTCAGCCTCTCAAGTAGCTGGGACTAAAGGCATGTGCCACCACACCCAGCTAATTTTTTATTTTTATTTTTTGTAGAGACACAGTCTCACTATGTTGACCAGGTTGGTCTTGACCTCCTGGGCTGAAGCGATCCCCACTTTGGCTTCCTAAAGTGGTAGGATTGCAGGTGTGAGTCTTTGCACCTGGCCTATTTTTCTTTTTCTTTTCTTTTTTGATATGGGGTTTCACACTGTCACCCAGGCTGGAGTGCAGTGGCTTGGTCATAGCTCACTACAGCCTCAAACTCACAGGCACAAGCAATCCTCCTTCCTCAGCCTCCCAAGTAGCTAGGACTATAGGAGTGTGCCACCACAACTGGCTAATATTGTTGTTTATTGTAGAGACAGGGTCTCACTATGTTGCCCAGGTTGGTCTCAAACTCCTGGCTGTAAGTGATCCTCCTACCTTAGCCTCCCAAAGTGTCAGGATTTTAAGCACGAGCCATCATACCCAGCCAAGACCTCATCTCTGCCAATCAATAAATAAATAGATAGGTAGGGGTAGGTAGGTAGATAGCACACATATCCCAGTAGTATACTATCCTGAGCTAGCAAGTTCTAAGAAGACATGGAAAAACTACGGTACAGCTTTCTAGAATGTTCATTTTGCTTGACAGTAAGTTATTAGAAACACTGCTTTTTTATAGTGGTGTTAAAATTTTTTATCTTATTACTTTGAGAATTTCTCTTAGGGAAGAAATTACCTATGTTTACTCAAAGGCTTGCTTAGTCTTGGAGTCAAAATTGAGGCCCTGAGGTAAGGAGACAAGAAAAATATAAAAGTTAAGAATATTTTTGGTTTCAAGTGACAAAACTCAACTCAAATTGGCCTTTAAAACAAAAGGTATTTATTCATACTTATACCTAAAAACCAGGAAGATCTGGTTTCAGGTGAGGCTTTGCCAAGTACCTAAAATGATTTTACCGTATACCTAGGTGGCTGCCTGTCCTCTTTGCTTTCTATGGTGTTTGGCTTCATCCTCAGGTTGTGGTGGTTTCTCTTCCCCTGGCCCCGAGTTCTCTTCTTGTGATAATAAAATGGCTGAAGTAGTTCCTATCTTACGATATATTGTCCAGAGAAAAATAACATCTCTTTTGATATGTCTTCCCTAAGTCTTGGGATTCTCTCTCTCTCATTGGCCCAGATTGGGTCATGTGTTCAACTCTGAACCAATCACTGTGGCCAGAGAGCTGGGACACACTGGTTGGCTTAAGCCCACAGAACAAATTCCTATAGCTGGGGAATGGGGTTAATTCAAGCCAAATAATAGAACTGGGAATGGAGGAGGGGTGTATTCCCCAATGAAAGATCAGGATGCCATCGATGGGAGGAAGGGTCATGGAGTTTGGGGTGGTAGCCCACAAATGTCCAATACACCGATGAAAGAGATGATTAAACAGCTTTGCAGAAGATAGAAAAAGAAATTAGTTGTTTTTTGCACCTGATAGAAGAAAAATTACCCCTGATGAGGTGGGAAAGCATATATATATATCTCAAAGGATATTTACGATTCAATGTGTTTATGTTGGTGTGATATAAACTCTTTCCTTGTAGTGTGCTGGTAAATGTTTAACAACTGTATCTCTGGTGAAACATACATAAGTTTTTTTAATAATCTTTACTGATATAAATAATGTGTGGCACATAATTTACAATAATAAATTATATATTTTTTTGTCTTACCAAATGCTTTCTTGAGTTTTACAGAATTCTTGTATCTATATAACTGATCTGTAGTTGCAATTCTACCACGATTTGACAAAATCAGACTACAAATAAATACTTGATTACAAGTATAGTTCTAACATGTGGGTTGATATTTTCATTTGTTTCAATAAGATGAAAGTGAAACAAAGACATGTTAGAACTTCATTCATTTGTCAGTGATGTGACTTCTTTGCTGAATCAGATAAGTTTTCAAATACTGAAAAACTTCCTCAATCTTTATACTATTCACAATGTACTAGCTATAGACATGACGCTTAAGTTTAATAGGCATTAACATACTATCTATTAATTTTTAAGTCTAGACAATCAGCAAAACAATAAATCAAGCCTTGATTTGTAGCATTTGCCAATTTCTGTGATGAAAATACTCTCACCATGGCCAACCATATTGAGGATTGTAAGCTACCAATGTGCAATCACAAACACACAATCGGAAAGAGACGTCTAATAGCACATTTTGTAGTCTTTCTACAAATACAGTAGACATAAATAACTCTAAGAGCATAGATAATAATAAAATGTAGTAAAATAATTAGTAACTGATGAACTTCTAATATTTGTTACCTTTATTAATCATGTAACTAATTGTAACTTTATGTGATATTTAATAATGGTTGCATTTAACAACTGGATTGCAAAATTTCTGAAAATCTAACAGCTGGCTCTGATGACCTTCTATGAGCCAGATCTAGCACATCCCTGCCCCTCCCCGATGCATTTTCTCCCAAATAATCATTATTAGAGTGCACTGTATAGACTGATACCTTGTGAGAATGGAAGTGGAAATCAAGTACAGGCTCACTTTACATGCATCAAAAAAGTAGAGATGATACCCATGGAATGGTGAGAGGGTCTAGAAATGGAAAAAATTTGGTGGAAGCAGGAGTTGAGAGCCAGAGATAAACCAGAGGATATATGGATTCCCATGCCTAACCCCACCAGGGATTTGCAGAAATCTCAGGAAAGCCAGTCCACTGGCTATAGCATGGACTGTTCTAGGCAATATAACAGATCTTCTGAGATCTGCTAAATATCTGGGATATGTGTATACAGGTATACACACAGATATATTTACATATGTATATGAGATATATAAAAATATATCTGTATATGTGTGTATATACATATATGCATATATATGTCATCATTAGAATGGAATCCAAAACTATATCAATTTTTAGGACCAATGAAAATATTTCAAAGAAATTCCTCTTGGGGGTACATCTCATTCTTCTCTGCCATTTGAAATACTAGTGCATTTCTTTTCCCTGAAAGTTACTGTTTTCTGTCTGGTCTTAATATTTTCATCAGATGACTCCCATGGCTTGCTAGTCATCAGAATCTCCCAGGAAGGATCTGAGAACTGTAGATTCCAGGATCCCACTAGCAGAGGTTCTGATTCCATAGATTTAGGCTTGAGGTTGAGAATCTGAATTCCAAAGAACCTTACCCAGGTGACCCAGCAACAGGTAGTAGAAAAACTGCCGGGCGGGTCTGGAGTCTAGGTTGAAGGCACAGTTTGACCCTGCATCGTATTGCCCGGTGGCAGGTCACGTATCCACCCGCCCAGGATAGTTTATCTTTCAAGCTCTGCCTTTCGGGGCAGTGATGTGTGCCTTGTTGGCTAAGAGGACCTCTCTCACTCTCCTAGTGGGAAGATTTTTCCACCTTCACATCAGCCCAGCCCTGTCTGCATGGCTGGGTTCCATTTGATAGGGAATAAGAACCTAAATTTTTTTTGCAGTGAGATGTCCTATTGGGATAAACTTTTAATGTTTTTCTCTAACAAGGAAAACTTTGGCTCCCATCTAATTTGCCTGGACCAGAGGGGCTCCGCAAGCCAGACTTCATTCCAGATGGAAAAAAAACTTGGTGTGAACTCATAAATCAGTTTAAAAAAAATGATTATTAATCTGCCTCGTGGGTGCTCTGACTGAATGCAGGGAGAGTAAGGGAGCCCCAAGTACCTAATTTAACACCTGCAAATTCCCAAGACTGATTATACCATGGAAAGAAGACATATTGAGGATTATAAGAAAAGGTTTAATAAAAAAATGTAAATGGAAAGTCCATAAAATTCAAATGAGGCTCATTCCCCAGGTTATAACAAGCTCTGTGCTCAGACCTGGTTAATAGCTTTTTAAAAAAAAAATAATAATTTTATTGTAGCTTCTGTTTTTTTTCTGTCAGTGTAATTAGAGCTTAATTAATTCCCCCAAAAGGGGAAAAAGAGGACAAAATGGTATTTGATCTGAGACATGTACAACGGGCAAAGTAATTAGGGTCAGCAAGTTACTTTCCATTATTTTTTTTTTCCTAGTTAGGTCTTCTGGGAGGCAAACAGCTCTGGACAGAGACTCCCTGTGTCTCCTCCTGGATCACAGACTTTGTAGTGCCAGGACATGCATTAAGGCCAAAGGAATTTATTTAGATGGAGATCATACAATAAAAAAGAAATGAAACCACAGCTGTAAAAGCCTGCTGTATCTATTCTCTGGTGATAATAAGAGATAATAATAGTTATATTTTCCATGCAAAATATAGTTCAAAGTACCAGAAGCATAACTCATGTATAGTACCAGAAAGGACACAGTCTCAGTAATAACTTGGTCATGGAATAGAATCCTAGCTCTAGAAATGATGCTGTGTGACTTTGCAGACCTCTCTGGGACTTAGTTTCTTCACCTGAAAATGAAAATAGCAACAGTACCTAACTGAAATGCTGGTTGTGAGAAGTAAATGAGGTCCTATAACAAAAAGCACCAGGTATAGGAAGTTGCTAAATGGTAGTATAATTTTTTCTGCCCTGGCTTCACAATATAATTTGGTGGAATTCATCTTGAGCAGTTCCCAATGTTAGAACTAATTAGCTTCAGCTGGCATGGCAATGACTTAGTTTACCAAGCCTGTCCATGTGATCCCTGGTGGCCCCATAGACTTAAGAGAAGCCATTGGCAGTACAGGTATGCCAGCCAATTAGAGATGAGATAAAGTGTTCAAGAATGTCTGTCAATTCACACACTGAAGTACAGGGAACTGCATGTTACAGTCCGGACACTGGTGGGATGTAGTATGTTTCAGAAAGTGATTTGGGTTGGGGTAGGGGTCACGAAAGGATAGAGAGAAAGACGTCTGGCTTCCAAAAGCAAGCAAGGCCCCAGCAACGCCAGCATCATACCAGGGCCTCTAAGAAGATGGAGAGAAACACGGCCCAGGGAGTAGCTCTTCCTCCCCAATGCCCCAGCAGGCTCTGAGATGAAAACTTGGAGTGAGGACTGACAGTTGTTTCTTGCCTCCTGGCCTATGCGCAGCATACTGAATCAAGCCACCTGTTAAAAAAGCACTTGTATCCCCCTGTAGCACTTGTTAAATAGGTAAGTTAAGTTCTGTAAGCTCCACTAGAGTAAGGATTGGGTTGCTGCTGCTGTTGTTTTTATTTCATGGGTTGGTTTTTCTCAGCTCCATATTGTTAAAATGGCAATACTGTATTAGTTTCCTATTGCTACCGTAACAAATCACCACACACTTAGTGGCTTAAAGCAACGCAAATTTATCATCCTGCAGTCTGGAGGTCAGAAATAAAAAGTAGGTCTTATAAGGCTAAATTCAAGGTATAAGCAGAGCTGTCTTCCTTCTGGAGGGTCTAAGGGAAAAATTGTTTCTTTTTCCAGCTTCTGGTGGCTGATCACAGCCTTTGGCTCGTGGCTGTAGCATTCCAGTATCTACTTCCCTCATCACACTCTACCTTCCGTAATTCTGCCTTCTTTCTTCCTCTTATAAAAGACCCTTGTGATTACATTCATCCTTTGCCATATAAGGTAACACACTCCTAGGTTACAGAGATTGGGACATACACATATTCTTCGGGGTCATAACTCTACCTATCACATTCCCCAAAATGATCTAAAGAGTTCATTCAATCCTTATCCACAGTCCCAGCTGGATGGTTTTCAGAAACTGATACAAAAATCTGAAAATGGATATGGACCCATAATAGTCAAAACAATCTTGAAAATGAACAAAGTTGACCTTACGCTTCTCATTTTCAAAACCTGCTTCAAACCTACAGTAATCAAGACGGTGTGGTACTATTGGCATAAGACTAAATATATAAGTCAATGGAATAGAATTTTAAGTCCAAAAATAAACCTTTACATTTTTGGTCAGCTTATCTTTTGACAAAGGTGCCAAGACAATTCAATGGGAAAAGAATAGTCTTTTCAACAAATGATATTAGACAATTAGTTATTCACAGATAAAAGAAATTGGGTTTCTACCTCATACCGTATGAAAAATTAACTTGAAATTTCCCATCAACCTAAGTGTAGGAGTTAAAAATATAAAACTCCCAGGGAAAAAATAGGAGTATATCTTTGTAACATGTGTTAAGCAAAGCCTTCTTAGATGTGACACCGAAACAAGCCTAAAAAAAGGAAAAGTAGATAAGTTAAACTTCATCAAAAGTAAAAACTTTTGTGCTGTAAAGGAGACCTTGAAAACAGGTGAAAGGCTACACACAGAATGGGAGATAACATTTGCAAATTCTGCATTAGATGAGGAACTTGTATCCAGAATATATAAAGAACTCTTATGACTGAACAATAAAAAGAAGAACAATTCAATTTAAAAAAAATGGAGAGAGGATTTTAATATGCATTTCTCCAAAGAAGATAAGCAAATTGCCAATAAGCACATAACAGGTTGCTCGATATCATTAGTCATTAAGGAACCGCAAATCAAAACCATAAGGGGATACCACTTCACACCTGCTATGATGGCTATCATTAAAAAGATAGACAGCAACAAAGGTTGGCAAGAATGTAGAGGAATCATCACCTTAATAAATTACTGGTGGAATTGTAAAATGGCACAGCCCCTTTGGAAAACAATTTGACAATTTCTCAAAATGTTAAACATAGCTACCATATGACAGCAATTCCACTCCTAGGTTCATATCCAAAAGATTTGAAAACGTATGTCCACACCAAAATGTGTACATAAACGTCCATAGCAACATTATTCACACTATGTAAAAACAGAAAAATCCAATGTCTATTAACTTATGAATGAAAAAGTGAAATATGTTAATTTATACGGTGGAATGTTATTCAGCCGTAGAAAGACATGAAATACTGATACGTGCTACACCACAGATGAACCTTGAAAACGCTGTGCTAAGTGAAAGAACACTGTCACCAAAAGGCACATATTTTATTACTTCATTAATATGAAATGTCTAAGCAAATTTACAGAGACAAAGAATAGGGGTTGTCAGAGGCTGGGGGACGGGGAACAGGAGAGTGTGGGGTTTCTCTGGGAGAGAATGAAAATGTTTGGGAATTAGATAGCAGTGGTGGTTGAACAACTCTGAATTTACTAAAACCCACTAAATTGTACACTTTAAAGGGCTGGATGTTATAGCATTGAATTATATCTCAAGAAAGTTATTTTTAAAAAATGAAATTGCAAAAATATTCTAACAAAAGGAAGAAACAGAAGAAAGGGGAAACAAAGAAATGGGTCTAGTGAAAAACAAATAGCAAGATGACAGACAGTAACCTAACTATATTAATGATCATATGAAATGGTCTAAACATCCCTATTAAAAGGAAACAATGTCAGTTTAAATTGAAAAAGGCATTACCTAGCCATATGCTGCCTACAAGAAATGCACTTTAAATATAAATCCTCAAGTAGCTTAAACATTAAAGGGATAGAAAAATACATACCATGCAAACACTTTTCATAAAAAGCTGGAGTTGTTACATTAATATCAGAGAAAATAGATTTCAGAGCAAAGAATAAAGGTTAGTTAATAAAGGGGTCAGTTATTCCAGAGGACATACATGTTTATGTACCCAATAACAGAGATTGAAAATGCTTGAAGCAAAAACTGATAGAAATGCAAAGAGAAATAAATAATTCCATGATGATAGTCAGAAATTTCAAACTCCTTTCTCAATAACTGACAGAACAAATAAATGGAAGATCAGCAAGGATGTAGACGACTTCAGCAATACTCTGAATCAGCTTCACTGAATCAACATTTATAGAACACCCCACTTAGCAGCAGAATGCGCATTCTTTTCAATGTGTTTTGCGCGTCTGCACAGAACATTTATTGGTATAGACTGTATCCTGCACCAAAATACAGGCTCTTCTAATATAGTAAAAGGATCCAAGTCATCCAAACTATGTTTTCTGACTATAACAAAATTAAATTAGAAATTAATAACAGAAAGATCTCTAGAAAACCCCAAATATCTGAAAACTTAATAGCATATTTCTAAATAGCCTGTGGTCAAAGAAGAAATCAAAATGGAACATAGACAGTATTTGTAACTGAATGAAAATAAAAACACAACCAAAGGTGTGGAGTGTTCTTAAAGCAGTATTTAGGGAGAAGATTTGAGTACTAAATGCCTACCATAGAAAACTAAAAAGGTCTCAAATCAATGACCTCAGTTTCCACCTTAGGAAAACAGAAAATGAAGAACAAGTTAAACTCAAAGTAAGCAAAACAACAGGTATAATAAATATCAGGACAGAAACAAATGAAATAGAGAAAATCAATAAAACAAAAAGCTGATTCTTTGGGCAGATCAATACAATTGATAAAAATCTAGCCACACTGATCAGGAAAAAGAATGAAGACACAGACACCGATATCAGGAATGAGAGAGGGGATCTCGTTACAGATTCTACAGATATTTAAAAGGATAATTGGGTGAATATTGTGAACGACTTTATGTTTATAAATTCAATGACAGTTGAAATTGACAAATCCCTTGAAAGATGCAACTAGGAAAGCTCACTCAAGATGAAGTAGGTCACCTGAAGAGTGTTCTGTCTATTAAAGAAAATGAAATCGTAGCTTACACACTTCCCACAAAGAAAACTCCAGGCTCAGGTGGCTTCACTGGCAAACTCTCCAACGCATTTTAGAAATAAATAATAGCAATTCTGCACAAAGTCTTCCAGAAAATTGAAGAGGAGGGAACGCTTCCCAATTCACTGTATGAGTCCAGCATTACTCTGATAACAAAACTCATTACAAGAAAAGAAAACTAGAATGGGGTTCTGGTCAATCCCAAAATAAAGAGTTGATATGCAAATATGCAGAATCAATCTGGACGAAATTCTGAGACAATGGTTAAGAGGGATTGTTTGGTCAGCCAAATCTTGGTTCAAAATTTTTCCTTTCTCTGCCGCTTTACCAACTGTATGATCTTGGACAAGTAGCTGTACCTCTCTAACCCTCCATTTCCTTATCTATGTAATCAAGGCAGTAACCTTGGGCTGGGGGTTAGGGTGAAGATTAAATTAGATAATATATCTGCAGTGCCCTTAAACCAGAAGTCCCCAACTTTTTTGGCACCAGGGACCAGTTTCATGGAAGACAATTTTTCCATGGACCAGGGTGGGGGTGGGAGATGGCTTGGGGATGATTCAAGTGCATTACATTTATTGTGCACTTTGTTTCTATTATTATTACATTGTAATATATAATGAAATAATCATGCAAATCATCATAATGCAGAATCACTGGGAGCCCTCAGCTTGTTTTCCTAAAACTAATGCCGCCGCTGATCTGACAGGAGGCGGAGCTCAGGCGGTGATGCGAGCAATGGGGAGTGGCTGTCAATACAGATGAAGCTTTGCTCGCTGGCCCGCCACTCCCCTGCTGCTTGCAGCCTGGTTCCTAATAGACCATGGACTAGTACTGATCTCTAGCCCAGGGGTTGGGGACCACGGCCTTAAACAGTGCCTGGGACATAATAGGCAATTTAATAACTGTAAACTGTAACAACATAATATTCTTACTAAGATAGGGGAGCCTTATGCCTTTTGTGGTGTAAATGTTTGCAGCCAGTGCTTATTTTTTGATCAATGAAGCAATTTCAAAATTACTATTTTTCTTTGCTCTTAAAGGAAGAAGTAAAAATGTTTATAACTACATATGTAACTTCTTCTTCTTTTTCTTTTTTTATTTCAGCATATTATGGGGTACAGATGTTTAGGTTACGTGTGCATATGTAACTTCTTAACCAAGAAACAGTGGCCTTTTTATTTGCTTTTTTCTTTTCCTGCCATAGGAAGAAGTAAGATTTTTCTGCTCCAATCATAGTCCTGTTGGCCATCTGTTTTCCTGCTGGCTGCGGACCTGACTTGCCCGTGTAGTTGTCCCTCAGTCCAAGCTGAGTCAGAATCCCAAGAAACCTCACTCACTGAAATCTACCATAGGTTTACCAAACCCTTGTAGCTCACAGCCTTATTTGAGATAAAGCCTGTCCGAAGATTCCCATGGCTCCGTTGCCCTCCCCATGGTCTGGGAAATAAAAACCCAGAAATGGCCCTGAGCGCTTATCCTTGTTTGTTTATGCCTTGCACTCATTACCAGCACGCCAAAGTGCAAAACATAGCAAAGCATTCGGAACAGGTGTGCAGTGCACACTCCTGGGCACTTGAAGGCCAGTCTTCAGTAATCAGCGAAGGGCAGTCTCTTCTTGCTCCTCCCATTCTCGGCTTGTTATTTTTACCACGTGGGTAGGCAATAGGATGGGAGAAAGAAGACTTGCTGTGTGTGAGGGCAGATGAGGCCAGAGGAAGTAGACAGTCTGGTCCTTGTGTTTGAAGCTTTGGAAGCACAAAGACAGACTCCGCCTGCTCATTAATGTGCTTCAATAGTTGTTGCAAATCTCCTATGGAGAGGGCTAAGTCAATTGGTAAAGAAAGATTAAACTTATTGCAATATTTTTTCCTCCTCTTTGGACTTAAGCCAGGATTTCTTAACTGCAGCATTACTGATATTTTGGACCAGATAACTCTCTGTTGTGGGGGGCTTGCCTGTGCATTATAGGATGGATGTTTAACTGTATCCCTGCCCTTGACCCACCAGATGCCAGTAGCAGCCACGTTTCCAAGTTGTGATGACCAAAACACCTTCAAACATTGCCAAATGTTCCCTGGGGTCGGCGGGTAGATGTGCACTGGGAGACTGCAAAACCCTGTGGGGATTGAGAACCACTGACCTACGCAGAAACATGAGAGTAACGACATTTCTCATTGGAACCACTACATCTTTTACTTAGGAAAAAAAGGAGAGGGAAATGAATTTCTAAAGCTCACACAGCAAATCAGTGGGTGATGAAGGAGGAGAAATGAGTTTGTAAATAATGCCTGAGCAGACAACCATTGTCCAAGTAGGAAATAAAGCAGCAATGTATTTAGTTGGAAAGTACAAAGAAAGGCCTTTTTCTTGCAGGGCTCTCTGGTCTAAGAGCTGAGTTGGAGGACACGGGATGATTGAACAATATTTCCAAATATCCTATAACCCCTTCCCCCAAATGTAGGAGGACCAGGAATGCAACACAGCCCCAGGAGATGCAGAACAGGTAGAACAAAAAGGAAGAGCACACAGGTGTCCATCAGTTTCAAAGGTACTGTTCTCCCCTCTAGTAAATAAAACCCCGAGTGGTCAAAGGACCTTACCTCACCTTGCCAACGAAACAAGGAAGGGGCTAGCCAAAGAAACAAAGTTGGGGAAAGGAGACAGAGTCCCCCTTCTCCTCAATGAGAGTCATCATGGATTTCTAACGGCAAAAACAGGAGCCGAGACATAGCAAGTCCATACCAGAAATGGTGAAAACACAGAACCGTGGTATGCTGAATAATACCCTCTCAAAGATGTCCACATCCTAATCTCAGGAACCTGTGAATATGTTCCTTTATAAGGCAAATGAGACTTTGCAGATGCAATCAAACTAAGAATCTTGAGATGAGGAGATTATCCGGGATTATCCTGGTGTGCCTGATGTAATCGCAGGATTCTTATAAGGAGGATGCAGAAGTCAGAGTCAGACAAAAGTCAATGGAACAATGGAAGCAAAGGAAAAAGAGAGAGAGTCGAAGATGCTGTGTTGCTGGCTTTAACACGTTGACTACCACACTAGAAAAAAAAATTTTTTTCCTTGGAGCCATGGGGTTTTATTATGAAAATAGAATAAAAACTTTGAAAACAAAATGATCCTTTCTAATTTAATGAAAAACAAAATGTATTGACTTCTATTCATTCAATCCACTTTTTAGAATTAATTTGTCAGTAATAGCTGTAACAATAAGAATATCAACAAGTAAGATTTTCATGAACCAACTGCAGGGATTTACCCAGGTTTTGCTTTATGAGGCCCCAAGCTCAAAACTAGCATGAGTTAAATACAACTCACATGGCAGTTAATGTGTTAAAGATGGGGGAAGGGAATCACAAAGAAAATGATGTGGGTAGCTTCAGGATGTTGGAAAGGATAAGGGGAACAGGCTCTCCCTTCAGAGCCTCCAGGAGGAATGCAGCCCTGCAAGACCCATTTTAAACTTCTGACCTCCCGATCTATGAGATAATAAATTTGTGGGTTTTTTAAGGCAGCAAGTTTGTAATAATGTGCTACAGCAGACATGGGAAACAAGCACAGACTCCTCCAGAGTGCCTCTGTGGTTCAGGGTTAGAGACCTTAGAGACCCAGTTTTCAGACCAGTCTTATCACCAAGCATCTGGGACCTCAGCATCCCTCTGAACCGCATTATGCTCCTCTGTAAAGTAGCCAATCGCTAGGTCCCTCCTGCTCTGAAGCTTTTCATTCTGCCGTTTCATCACTCTGAAAACACCCAGCCACAGGGTAGGGTGATGGAAAAAAGGGAAGGGGCTGTGGTGTCAGCCTCTGCTCTAAGGGTATGATTGGGGGAAAAGAAATCTGGTCTTTGTCCCTGGCTCCTGACACAGAGCTTCAAAAACCTTTGGAATTTCCCGAGTGATCCGAATGTATTTTGTTATTCAAAATGCTCCCCTTTTGACTACACCTGAGTTTATGTTAATGAGGTGACTCACCCTAAATAGTTTGAAGGGAGATGCTGGCCAGGCCAGTAAGACCAAGCACATGATTAAAGGGTGGGAACTCTGAGCCCCACGCTGGGCCCTCTGGGGAGGAGAGTTGTGTCTATATAGTGAAAGCTCCATGAAAACTCTGGACAATGAGGTTCGGAGAGCTTCCTGGTATGTGAGCGTATTGATGTGCTGGGGGCTGAGGGTGTCGTACTCTGACTTCACCGGCACAGAAGCACTTGCACCAGGACCCTTCCAAATTTTGCTGCTCCGTGTCTCTCTTCATCTGGTTGTTCATTTGTATCCCTTGTAATAAAGCAGTAATTGTAAGTATAGCACGTTCTAAGTTCTGTGAGTCATTCGAGCACATTATTGAACCTGAAGTGGGATTGTGGGAATCCCTAGGTTTGTAGCCAAGTAGGCCACGCCCAAGTGCAGGTGGCCCCTGGAACTTGCAGCCAGCACCTGAAGTGAGGGCCGTCTTGTGGTACTGAGCCCCTCCACGTGTGAAGTCGGACACCGACTCCAGGTAACTACCTGTGTCGGCACTGAATCGAGTTGAATTGTTGGGCATCCAGTTGGTGTTCGAGAATGGTGTCAGAGTGTAGCCCTTGACTGGTTGTGTGGCCTTGGAGAGGTCACATCTCCAAGGAGCCTCGCTTCTCATGTCTAAGTGAGTAGATTAGTGGGATTCATGAGTATTACCAGCAAAAGCCTTTTTTTCTATAAATATTACCTTATCCCTAAGCCCAATATATATAATAAATTAAAGCACATTTCAAGCCTGAATCCCTTCCAAGCCTTTCTTCTCCTCGCCTCTAAGATACCTTTGTGAAAACCTAGGGCTTAGCGATTGGAAAGCCACTGGCCCAGGTGATCTGAGATCCTCTGTCCTCTCAGAAAATTCTATTATTTGTTCTCAAAATCTAATAAATAGAGATCTGATTTCCCCAAACCCTGGATACTTCTTCCGAGGCCTCTCACTCCCTCAAGCAGCTACAAGGGGAACTGGCGATGAGGTCAGCGCGCCCACTGACTGAGTTGGGAATGAACCCGCACTCCTACCCATGTTCCCAGCCAGGGACCCAAGGTCAAGTGTGTGGTCGCAGAGCCCAGCTCTTTATTATCAGGAGTAAAATAAACTCCCGCTCCTCTCTCTTCCCCCACACGAGGCAGCAGGATGCTCTGGCCCTATCTCCGGTAATATCAGGTTTATAAGAACAGTTTCTCACTTTTATTCATTTGAGAATTGAATTAGCTTTCACATTTGCCTCTACAGCTTCAAAGAACATCTCCCAGCCATCATTTACCACACTATTAAATCGGGGAGCATGTTGTCGGTACATCTGATAATTTGATTCTGAGTGATGTTTGTGTTGTTGCTAAGCATTTTAGCCGGCAACAATAACGTTACGAATGTGTAGCTGGCCCCTTTTAACTACCAACTCAAAAGAGATTTTGACAACTGGATGTAGCACTGGTAATGAAGAGACTAGATTACTTTAAAAGTTATTATGTTTCAATAGGGGGAACTGGATTCAATTTAAAGATACTCCCAGCTCCGGCCAAAGTAATATCTTTAGTTTCTCACATGAAACTAGGTAAAATCTGATGTTGAAGCAGATGGAAGTTGTCAGGTTCCAGCATGGTTAAGTAGGTTCAGGACTGTTACTATGAAGTTCCCTGTTTATTTCGACTGTTGTAGGCAAGACCTGCCAAGAGTTATAAAACAGAGGGAGAAAATATAGGGTTTAGACCCCAAAGACTGAGGTTCAAATCCCAGCTCTGCTACTTGGGCAAATTATATATTCCTCAGTTTCTTCCTCTGCATAGGGTTGTAGAAGGGATTAAGTTAGATCAGGATTTCTCAACTTTGGCACTATTGACTTGTGGGGCTGGACCGTTCTTTGTTGTGGGAAGCTGTCTCGTGTATTATGGAATGTTTACCAGAATCTTTGGCCTCTACCGACTAGATACCAGCAGCAAACCCCTTCCAGGATGACAACCAAAATTGTGTCCAGACATTGTCAAATATTCCCTAGGGGGCAAAATCGGCCCTGACTGAGAACCACTGGTTTAGATAATGTTTTCAAAGCTCTTAGATGGTGCCTGACACACCATAAGGGCTCAGAAACTGGTAACTCTTATTAAGATTTAAAAAAAAAAAACACAAAAACCAACACTGTGAAGAGCCTGAACGACTCTCATTAGAGCGGAGTTGAGTGTGCCATCCTTGAGCCTCTGCTCTCCTTGGTAGACCACGAGTCTGTGATCCACCTCTGGAGAATGTCTAAGGAGATGTGAATTCTGCTGGCCTTTATGGGACCTGACAGTCTGAGCTCTCTGCTCTCTGGACTTACAGAGCAAAAGTCTACATAGTCACCATTTTGCTGAGAGCAGGATCCTCTGTGGACAAGTGAGGCTGGCTGGCACAATGTGTCTTTCATCAGTCCATCCATTGGTTTAATAAACATTTACTCTGTATTATACACCAGGTTCTGTGCTGGGCATCTCAAATATAATAACACTTTGGTGTCTGCTTTCTAAAAGTTACAAGGGGGCATAAAACACAGATAAAAGATGAGTACAGCACAGAACTGTGACAGAAAAGGATTTCGTCATCTAACACAACCTGGAATGTCAGAGAAAGAGTCCTCAACAAGGCCTCAATTTTGAGATTTTAAGACTTGGCATTTCCCTCCCAAAACTGGTTGCAAGGCTGTATCTCCCATTCAAGCTCTTCACTTTTCTAATAGAAAAGCTCAAGGACAAAGAGAACGTAACTCTTGTTCAAGGAAGACTCGTGAGTTTGTGCCAGATTTGAGTTCGTGTTTCCTCACACCCTTTAGCAGGCCAGTCAGTGCAATAAAGTGAACTCGGTCAGCAAAACGTGTTATTCCCCAGAGGAAAATCAAGTGGTTTCTCAGCGTCTGGTAGCATTCTGGCCGCTGTGTGTGTACATGTATGTGTGTGTGTGTGTGAGAGAGAGAGAGAGAGAGAGAGAGAGAGAGAGAGACTATCAAGAGATCGGGAAGATGTGTCTGTGATTTGTCCATTGCTGGATGTTTTGAAGACAGCAGATCTCTCAGCAGGAGCAATCGTTGGCGTCGAGTGGTCTACAAGCTCCTGAACACCATGAAAGGGGACTGAGTGTCTCTCCAGCAGACGCTGATTGGAGACTGTGAGTGAGGTCTCTATGTTTTAGAAGTGCGTCAGCAGAAAAGGGGGGAACTTCACTCCACATTAAACCCAGAAAATGGCAGATAGTGCTTCAATGAGTGTGTGGTGTTTGAATAAGTAAACGAATGAATGAATGAGGAGAAGATGAATAAATAAGCAAGTAAAACTTGAGACAAGAGTCCCCCCTTTGCTCACTGCAGGAGAGAGATGTAATGCCCATCATTTTATCCTGTAACATCTGTTTGCTTTTCTTTTGGGGGACCATTTTCTCCAATGGCCCTAGTCTCCAGCCATTGTTGTTAATTGGCCTGTGAGTAGGCATCTGACCCAGGAGGGATCCTAGTACACTACAGTGCACTGAAAACAGTAGGTTGGCCCACACACGGGCACCTGACCCAGGCTAAGCCAACGAGTCCCTCCGTTATGACTTTTGGTCTTGGCATTAAGAGAGTGAACACAGTATCCCTCCAAGACTGACATCACAAGTGGAAAACTCAGTAGCTATGAGTGGGATCACATTTTTTGCTATGTAGCCAAAGCATGTTTGTAATGAGAGAGAAGAGTAAGGAAACAAGCAATTGCTATAAGAAATGGAAAAAAGAAGAGGGGATGGGTAAATTCACACCTAATGGGTGTGGTGCACACTGTCTGGGGGATGGGCACACGTGTAGCTCTCACTCGGGCAGTGCAAAGGCAATATATGTAACCAAAGTGTTCGTACCCCCATAATATTCTGAAATAAAAAAAAATAATTATGAAAAAAAAAAAAGAATTGGAAAAAGGGATCCAAATATGCCTGAATCCTTGGACTTTCAGTTCCCGAGGCCCACCTGCCTTCCTGCCTTTTCTTTGGCTTGGTTGTTCTATTCTTTCATGAGATCCCTCAGTGACCTTATAATTCCATTTTTCCTTAAGCTGTTTTGAGTTGCATGTCTGTCACTTGCAATCCGAAGAGTCCTGGCTAAACACACAGACCAGGCATCAAAATAAGTTAATCTCCTTCGCGTGATTTGTCACTTCTGCGGATGATAGTAGGCAGGGACACACCACCATATTGTAAATCATAAACACAAGGCCCTTGGTCTGTAACAAAGCAACATTCTCCTTCAAATGCATTCAATACAGCTCCATAAGAGTAATAGATCAGAAGTTACTTCATAACAAAGATGCCAATATCACAGAAGCTCGAGATGGAGAATTTACTCGGGAGAGAAGAGTGGTCTATTGACCTGCTACAAATGTTCTGGCTCTGCCGTTATTCAAATATTTCTGTTGCCCGGAGTGCTGAATTTTTTCCCTACCCTATAAACATTCATCTGTATCTCCTAAGCAAGTGAGAGTGCCTTTCCACTAAGCCTTCCCTACCTGTGCCATTTTGAATTAATGCTACACTGTGGAAATGGCTGTTCATGGAATAGTGCTTTGTAGCAGCAAATAGCTTACACTGGTGATCAATCTATGTAGTTTATATGCCTCCATTTGGAAGGAAAGGAAAATCCATCTTTATCCACTGCCAACCACTTTTCTAGGCACTGTTCAAATGTTATCTATCATTTGATTCTCACAAACACAGAGGGACATGTTGGCATCCCTGATTTGCAAAGAAGGAAACTGAGGCTCACAGTAGTTAAGGAAATTGTGCAGCTGCTCAGTTGCAGAGAAGGGGTTGGAGGTCAGATTGGTCTGGCTCCAGAGTCTGTCTTCTTTTCTTGTCGCGATTCTTCAGGGACACAGACAGACTACCTGGGAGAATTTCCTTTTTTTTTTTTTTCATAGCATTTTTTTTTTTATTTCAGCATATTATGGGGTACAGATGTTTAGGTTACGTGTGTTGCCCTTGGTTCCCCTCCACCCAAGTCCGTGTTTCAAATATGTCCATCCTTCGGGTAGTGCGCATTGCACTCCTTGTGTATACAAATACCTGGGAGAATTTCTTGACTTCCTAGAATTCGAGGGAGTCCCGATTATTTTTTACCCAGGCTCTTCTTACTGAAACAGACACCTGCAGCTAAGAAGGGGTCCAGGCACAGCGTGTAGGGGCCAGAGTGATTCGAGGCTCTTCTTCACTCTGTTTCCAACACGGGGACCCTGTGCCAAGAACCAAACGTTTTTATAAAATAGGAGAAAACATTCAAATGCTGTCTGTCCTGTAACTCTAGTTACTGGCTTCGTCTTTCCATTGCAGCTTGCGTCACCCTTCCCGCTCTGGGGGTTCAAAGCCCTGGAAGTGTTTTGCTAACTTCTCTCTTCGTCCACATTGCTATTTTGCACCCCATAGCAAAACTGAGGTCTGAAAACAAAATGCAAATCTAGGTGGTGTTGCTGCATTGCTTAAAACCCTTCTCTCTGTGGCATATCCTGATCCTTAGAATAAAGTCTAGAGTCCCACACAGAGCTCCCCAGGCCCTCCTCCATATTCCAGGGCTACTCTCGCCTCATCTGTTCCTGGCCTGCTTTTTTCCCAGCCCTTCCCAACCCAACTGTATTTTCCTAGTTCCCTTCCATCCCTCCCTCACCTGCCACACCACCTCCCTTCACCCTGGAGGTTCAAGCTGAACAGTATTTCCCTCTGAGAAGTGTTTTCTGAACCCTAAGTCCAGGTGAGGCACCTGCCACCTCTATCCAACGGTACCATGTGGTTCACCTTTAGTAACACCACATTAGTAACTATTTTTCACTGTCCGATTTCCTCGCTAACCTGCAGAATGATGGGGACGTGGCTGTCATGTTCCCAAAGGCAGCCCCTGCACTTGTCACCTGTAATCACTGGATTATTCTTCCTGTAGAGACTCTCTGGTATTTGTTGTTTCATTTACATTCTCACCCTCACTGATTATTTCATGTAATGTAGTTTGTTCCCAGGTCTCCCCATCCCGGTTTCGTCTGTGCAGGGTGACACATTCAGCTTCTTAAAATACGACTTTGAACTTGAAGTATTCTTGCTCTGAAATTGTCATTGACTTGGTATTGCCTAACCCAGCTACAACAAAATAATATTCAAAACTCTTGCAATTTGGTCCCAACTTAGGTTTCTGCCTTTAATCACCGGATTTTTTTGTGTGTGAGTCCTGGTCTAGCAAGAAACATTGTTTTGCTTCTTCTCTTCCCTTCCTTTCTTCCTTTCCTTCCCTCCCTTCCTTTCCCCATTCCTTCTTCCTTTCCTACAACTGTTCCTTCTTCCCATCACCGCCTCCCTCCCTTCCTCTCTCCCTTACATTCATTCCACAGAGATTCCAACTGCGGATGCCCACCTCTATGATACCGACCCCAGCTGCACACAGGATCCATTTGGGAAGTTTTCTGGTTTCTGTGGATGCTTGGGCTTCAATCTCCCACCCCAACCCCTCAGAGCTTCCTGTTTACTTGATGTGAGGTCTAATCATGCAGCAGAATTTTTTTTTTTTCAGTTCCCTAGTGATTCTAACGTGCTGCCGGAGTTGAGAGCCCCAGATCTACACTCATCAGGCACTGAACTGCTTTCTTTCCTCATGGACTTCACAGTGTAGCAGAGTATGCAGCTGTGGTTTCCATGGGGGACAATTTTTCTCCCCACCTACCTACCCAGGGGGACGTGGGGGCAGTATCCAGTGACATTTTTGCCTGTCACCACTGGGGGAGGGTTGCTCCTGGCACCTAGTGGGTAAAGGCTGGGGATGCTGCTGTGCATCCTATCACGCACAGGGCAGCCCCCAACCCCCTCCGCCACACACACACAACAAAGAATTAGCTGGCCCAAGATGTCAGCAGAGCCAAGGTTGAGAAACCTCATTGTAGAGAAAAGCATCATAATGAAGTAATCACACAAATAAAAGTTTATTTACTAATTGAAATAAGAGCAACAAAGAAAAATACAAGATGACAGTGGGTGTGCCTCACAAGGAGGTCTGAACCACCCTGGCTAGATGGCCTTGCTTAGGCAGGTATCTCAGGAAGGTTTCAGTCAGTCACCGTGCAAAGGGCTTGAGGAAGACAGGAGCATTGCTGGCAGCCTCCACAGTGGGGTTGGTTGAAGCTTTGGGGAATCTGTAGAACGCAGAGAAGTTCAGATGGGCCAGAGTACAAGAAAGAGAGGATGCTGGGGAAGGAAGTCTTAACCATCGGAGTGGTGGGAAACTCACCGAGAGGGAAGGAGGGCATAATTCTCATGTATTTGCATGTGTGAAATATCCCTCTGGCTGCCAAGTGGAGATCCAGCTGCCCCAGAGCAAGGGTGGATGTCCCAGGAGAGACATTAGGCAGGGCTGGTGGAGAGAGAGCTGGGGAGAAACAGATGCAAGAGATATTTAGGAGTAAGCTTGATCATCTCTCTCTGTACCTTGTGCTTGTCAGCCTTAGGGCGTTTGAAGACGTTCTTTAACTGCAACCACTCTCCTTACCCTTTTAAAACCCTAACCATTTTTTAAGCCCCAGACCAAGTAAATGACCCCAGAAACTTCCTGATTCTCTCAGCCAAAATCACTGCCTTACAAATCCTAGAGTTCCCTGCAGCTTTGGAACAAGCGTTTACCTGTGATGCGCAATTTGTATACCTCGGGTTCATCTTCCTTATGCAAGGGTAAGGTGCTTGGCAGCTGGGATCTGTCTTACTCATCTTTATTTCCCCCACAGCACTTGGGACACATCTTTCTAGATATTTATTCAAGGACTCTTTGGTGACAGAAATCAGAAATCTGCTTAGACTAACTTAAGATGAAGGTTTCTTTGAAGGGGGTCTGGGGTGGGGCAGATCTTCCCTCTTATTGCCTGCCCTGCATCCGTTTTCTGAGAACAGCATCCAGCTGTCCCTTTGGACAGTGTCCTTTGCTTTCCCTTAGTCCTCGTGGATTGGCTGGGGGCGTGTTCCACTCCATGGTGAGTTCTAGGCGGCATGTCCCACCCAGTGGGCCGCAGAGTCTTGGTTCACAGGTAGATATGTGACCCAAGTCCTTCAAGGAGCTTCAGTCCTCTAGTTCTTCTAAACCTGCTGGGAATGTGGGGTGCTTCCTCCCTTGCAGTTGCTAAGCCAGAACTTCTGGGAGCCCTCGGTAAGATGCCCTGAGAATGAAGCCAACCCAGAGGAAAGCACACACAAGAGATGGGGACGGAGAACCCTGAGGACGTGGTCCGAACACCTAAAGCCATTTGTGCCTGGACTTTGCGAGCCAAAAAATAATCCCTTAGTACTTGAACTGAGACAATAAGCATCCAGAATCCAGGGGCAGGAATTTCAGCCACATCTTCCAGGGGCCTGGAACTAGGAATTCAAGAGGCCAGGGGCATATCACCATCTTAGGGGTGTGGCCGCGTGGGGGGACATACATGTCCCCCCGTCTTTCTGCATGCGTATCCGCTTCATTCTCCTCTGTGTGTGTGTGTGTGTGTGTGTGTGTGTGTGTGTGTGTGTGTCGGCTGTGTCTCTTTGAGCCACACAAGCCTCAGAATCGTCTGATTCCTCAGTCAGGTGCCTGGCAGTGACTGCATAGAGCTCTGAGCCACATTCTCAATCCCTGAGTGATGCCTTGGTTTTCCCAATTCAGATCTCAATTTCCTTTCTATCCTTAGCCCAACCTATGGTCAAGGGACAGAACCAAAAGGCCCATTATACACCCTGCACTTTCTGGGGAAGCCCATTTAGAAATGAGTTGTGGCACACAAAGTGATTAACATGCCAATTACATGCATGACTCCTGTTTACATCAGTAAGTACAGCTGAGAATCCTACGGAGTGGCCCCAGCTTCAGCTTCAGGGCTACAGCCAGGCCCCAGGTTGGAATAGAACATTAGGTAACCATTCCAGCCAAAGGGAGGGCTGTGTTCTGACACTTTTATTCTTTTCTGTGGGCTGGAATTATGACTCCGTAGTACAATCTAATTACATCCTCCTTTTGCCTTACCTAGATGCAGGGTGCAATGTCCCTCCCCGTCGGTCTGAGATGAGCATACCAAGCAAAGGAGCCAAGCAGGTACCTGATCACAGTGCTTTGACCAGGGTCTGCACTGCTGTCACCCTCCTTCCTGTTGGGATGCACGGGTTCCCATTCAGTAGGGAAGCCCCAGTTTTGTCGTGTGAAAGAAGGGCCAGTAATGTTACCCATACCATGGGGTCATTGTAAGGTTTAAATGATTTTGAAGGTCTGGGCATACAATAGCCTCTCAGTAAAAGAAACACCCTTCCTCTTTATTCCTTTTAGGACTAATATTTCCTGATTCCACCTTGATTTGACAGATCATTGGGAACATTGTTGGGGTTTTAGCAAGGACAAGATGTGATGCCAATATTTTATTCTTCCTTTGTACTGAGGATTTTGCTTGTATTCTTTTTTGCCTCCCCGCCCCCACCCGCCACCCTGAGACTCTCTTTGGGTCCAGCATGTACAGGCCGAATTCTTCTTTCCCAGCCTTCTTCAGAGACTGCCGAGGAATCGTGATAGAGGAATACAGAACCCAGGATGAATTGGCAGTCTCTAAAGTCAATACCTGTTCAGAGGCTCCCCTGAAAGTGAATGATTACTGGCTGGGATAGCCTGCTGGAATGGGCTGATGAATTGGGACCCATACAGACACAATAAAGACTGTGATGCTGTTAGGAGACCAGATTAGATTTTTCTGGACTGCAATAGGCTGCACTCGTCTCGTTATGTCAGCTTGTTTATTGTTTTGGGTCCCGACTTATTTTCTCAGTGCAGGTGCATTCAAAATAACTGCTGTGACCACTATCATAATTTGGGTAGATGACATTTAATCCCACTAGTGTCCCCCCATTAATTAGCAGCATGGGCTGCCCGAGTGGGATGGTTACCCTGTGTTGTTCAGGAATGCTTTATCTTGGCGAGAATTCCACACCCAGTAAATTGCTAATGAAAATGTCATTTTCCTGCTGAGTTTACCTGACATACTATTTATCTTGCCACTGCCATTAGAGATAGAATTACTGTCAGATTTACTATAAAAAACAGAATTGATTTTTAATTAGGATTTCTAGAACTAAAGGTTAAAGATGGTTTAAGGAAATGGAGCTGTGGTTTTCTCCTTAAGTATCCCCAGGATCACTGTCTATGCTGAGTATGGTTAGAGGCCAGAGCTGTCATTTGCACCAAGAGTGCCTCATGGGTAACCCTTCGTACTTCCATTTGGAACGAGAATGTGGACAAATGCCTCTCCGTCCCTGCCTCCATCCCTTTTGCAATTCAGGAGTGTCAGAGTGTCAAAATGGAACAGATTGCTTTGGTTTGTGTAACAAGGGTCGCTAAAATTGCAATCTTGCCTTCGCAGACGACTTGGGGACTACTCTGATAACCTCATGCAGGCATTTCATATACAGGCAATTATAGGGAGATAGATTAGGGTGTCCAGAAGAATCATAACTTCCCTTTGCCTGATTTATAAGCCATATCCTTATTTTTTCATAATACCATTTATAATATCAACACCATCTAGACAGCTGTCTATGGGAGTTGGTTTCTCCAATGCACGCACAGGTGCCTGGCTGGCATGGGAGACAAAATCCCAGAGGCAAACTTCTTGGGAAAGCCCATCTAACAGAGAGGTTATGAGCTCAGGTCCTAGGACCAGACCTGGACCTGAAGTCCCAGCTCTACCACTTGTGAGCTGTGTGATGGTGGGCACGTGGCTTAACCTCGCTGAGCTTTGGTTTCCTTATTTGTAAATATAAGGTAACAATAGTTCTCACATGGTAGAATTGTTGGCTGTAGCAAATGAACTGCAACTTGCAATGGATTAGCACTAGACCTGACGTATCGTTAGCATTCAATAAATATTAGAAAGGTAGATTATGGGGGGCTGTGCTCATAATTCATTCTCCCAAATGTCTGTTAGTTTGTGTGATGTTACTAGACACCCACCCCTAGTGCTACCTTCAGATATAGACTCAGTTGCCTCTGCCATTGTGGGGAAAGCTACTCCCACTGCCCCTTCTCCCTTGTCCTTCTTGTTCCCTAGCTCTTTCCCTGGGCCAGGCCGAGTGCCTACTCGGTCACTGTCAGTCTGTCCTGTCTCACTCTGGCGTTCTATCCACATGAAGCCTGGATGCCTTGTTATCCCTTCCCTTAGTCCCCAATCCCAGAGGATGAATACGAGAGACTGAGGAAGACAAAGAATGTCCACTGTCGTCAGCATTATGAGTTTGAAAGCATTGGATGTCCTGGAACGGCAGAAATACTGCAAGAATCTCCACGCTGCCCTCTGGCTGGCTTCCCGTGGGAAGCCACGATGTGCCCCTTCTGATAAGTTCTTTATGTCTCAAACAAAAGAGATTATTGAAAGGAAGAAGAGGAGTGTCTCAAAGTGGTATTTTGGTACTAAAGGATGTCTCAAAATAGCATCCTTATGCTTTCCACTGGGGCAGGAAGGACCTGCAGAGAGAGAACACATTAAGTCTGGAAAAGCCAAAATGATTGCCGGGCATTATCTTCCCCTGATGGGTAAGAGGGCTCTCTGCGCGTGGTGGCCGTGCACCCCCACAGGCCGGCTCCTGGGAGGGGAGATGAGCCTTGTGATTAAGTGAAGGTAGGATGCTGCCTCTCAAAGGACAGCACCAGTAAGACCCAGCAAGCTGGAGCCCACTTAGGTGTTAGGACGAGGAGAAGGGTGATGAGTCTGTGTCATTCCTCCCAATCCTGACCTGAGACCCTGGAGACAATAAATAGGCCACAGGTCCCCAGGCAGTGGCTGCTCTCTTGCTTGTCAGCCTGTGCTGCTACATGCACCATCTCTGTTTTTGGGTGCTGCACACGTGGAGTGCCACCAAAGCATCCGTGACTTACAAGCCATAGTGGCCAATGCACATAACACAGGCTTTCTGGGGAATACAGAGGAATTCCATGGTGCACCCCATTGTAAGCACCTTAAAATTCCATGTGAGATATGCCTATACTCCAAATTCCATCTCTGAGCGATTCTTTCTCTCTCCTCCTATATTTTTAAGAACGGCCATACATGGTAAATATTTTAGGCTTTGCAAGCCAAGAGGCAGAATCTAAGATATTATTTAGGTACTTAGGTAACGATCTAAAATGTAACTTTAAAAAAAATGTAAGAAACCTTTCATAGCTCAAGGGCTATACAAAAAAGAGCCAGATTTGGCCAGTGGACCATAGTTTGCTGACCTCTATCCTACGTAATTCTCAAATTTCCGACTCTCCATTTTCCCCTGATATACCCCAAGCACTCAGCTCTACCCCAGCTTATATCCTTAAGCTCAACCCAGTACACAAGAACAGATGCCACAACAAACAGCTAAGGAGCTCCAAACAGTTAACAGGAGCAAACTTCTTTGAAAATGATCAGAGTTATAGATAGTTATTTTTTCCTGTCATACGAGGAAAGATTGGGCACATCGGTGGAAAGAGAGCAACATCAGGGTTTCTTCCCATGAGTCAGTGAAATGAGGTCATGTTTCAAAGCGAGGGTAATGCCTCTTGGTCTGTTGTGAGGGGAACGGGTCCAGTGATTTGTAGAAGAGAAAAAAACCCGCTATTGCTATATCCGTGTTTATGTCCAGCTCGACTGCAAAGTATATACATCCATTGGGTAAGATAAGGCATCTTAGTGCTGGGCTTATTTTTCTTCAGAAACCTTCCAAGAAAAATCACCCAGTTACCAAACTACAGAGAAGTCTGGATTTCTTCAGACACAGCCGTCAGCAACAACTCCATTATCGCTTCTTTATTCATTTGCTCAACAAACATTTATTAGTTACCTACCATATTCAGAGATAAAAAATGCAGCCAGTAGATTTGTGGAGCTCAAGTCTAGATGGGGGAGTAGAGTTACATAAATCGACAAATACAAAATAGTTATGAGCACTGGGTTTAAGATCTACCCAGAATAAAATGGAAGTTTAGGGGAGGAACATCCTCTCAGACTGAGAAGGATAGGAAGGCTCTCACAGAAGGAGCAGTTAGTCCAGGTAGCCCAAAAGGCAGAGGTGGGGAGAGGTAACCAGGACCTGGGCAGGCATATAAAAGTGCAGGAGAACCCGGTATATAAGAGAACCAAAAGCATTTGGGATAGGAGTATTGGAGGGTGTGAGCGCACGTGCGTGTGTGCGTTGGGGTGGGCGTGGTACTGGAACACCGAGGCAGAGGATTAGGCTGAGCAGCAAGGCAGCAGAAAGAAAAGGCAAGGCTTCCCTGCTTTTCTTAGTGTTTATCCTTTATACTGAAAGTTACAGGAAGCTGTTGGGAAGCTTAAACGGAAGAATGATGAGCTCATATTTGTGTTTATTAGAGATGTAAAATGCACAAGACCTGTTGCCCGTAACGGCCCCGGAGGTCTCCAGAATGAAGTTCAAAGTCCCAAGCGTGCATTTCAAGGCCCTTTGCCAACTGGCTCTTCTCTCTCTGCCTTTCCAGTTTCCCTCCTTTGTATGTTTTCCTCCCCCCTCTACCATGCAGCCCAAATGCCAGCATTTACTCCTTCCCTCAGTCACTTATTTTGTATTAGTTTTCTATTGCTGCATAACAAATACCCCAAAGCTTAGTAGCTTAAAACACAAACTTTTATTGTAGTATGTATGTACTATGGAATACTACTCAGTCAAGAAGAAGGATGAATTAAGGCCATTTAAAACAATTTGGAGGGAACTGGAGACCATTATCCTAAGTGAAGTATCTCAAGAATGGAAAAACAAGTACCACATGTACTCGCTATTAAACTGGAACTAACTAATGAGCACACATGTGCACAGAGGGAAGTAAAACTCAATGGAAATCAAGCAGGGGGGAGAGGGAAAGAGGGGATTGGCAAAAACCTACCTAAAGAGTACAATGAACACTATTGGGTGATGGGCACACTTATAGCCCTGACTGAAGCATAACAAAATTGATACATGTAACCAAAAACATTTGTACCCCTGTAATATTTTGAAAAAAACAAAAAAACCACAAACATGTACTATCTCATTTAGTTTCCCAGGGTCAGGAACCTGGGAGTGGTTTAGATGGGTGGTTCTGGCTTAGGGTCTCTCGATGAGATTGCAGCTGAAGATGCCAGTCATCTGAAGGCTCCACTGGGGCCAGGGACTGGAGGATCCACTTCCAGGATGGCTCACTCTGTGGCAATTGACTTCATAGCTCAGCTTCTCAGTGGCTATAGGCAGGAGGCCTTCCTCACCATGCTTATGTGTTCTTATGACACGGCAATTAACTTCCCCTAGAACAACGAGGAGACCAAAATCCCTTCTATGACATGTCCCTGTTGTGTTCACGATATTCCATTTCATAGAAGCAAGTCATTAAGTTTTCTCCATACTCCAGAGGATAGGAAGTAGGCTCCAACTCTTTAAAGGAAGAGTATCAAGATTTTGTGGACATATTTTAAGAGCACATATACTTTAGTGGTGATATTCCTTTGTCTAAGCCAGTGGTTTTCAACTGGGGGTAATTTTGCTCCTCTCCCCCCAGGGGACATTTGGCAACATGTGAAGCCATTTTTTTGGTTGTCACAAGTGGAGCAGAGTGTGCTACATACTGACATCCTATCACTAGAGGCCAGGGTTGCTGCTAAACACACTGGAATGCACAGGGCGGCCCCCCGCAATGCAGAATTATCCAGCCCAACGTGCCAATAATGCTAAGGCTGAGAAACCCTGGTCTGTGTTGTTAGTAGCTGTGTGACTTTGCAAAAATGAGAATATAATGTAACCCATCTGTAGAAAAATAAAGCATTTATACAACCATTCAAAGAAGTACGTACTCTGTGCTAGGCCCTATCTATGCCAGATACAGGGGGCTTGGAGATGAACTAGTCAGGCACAGTCCCTGGCCTCATAGCATTTTGTATTTGGAGATTAATGATCGCATCGGTCTGAGTTTTAGTATAATTTATCACGCATAGATCATTGCTCCGCTTGCCTGTGAAAATCACAGGCACAGGGAACAATTCCCTTCGCGCTTTCAGCCCACCTCAGTGCCTGGCAATGTGCTTGGCACCGACAGGATACTCATTGCTTGTTGAATTGAGTTGCGCCTGTTCACTTCTTAAAATGACTATGCTTGGTGTGATTTTAAGGTGCTAAAGATTGTAAAATGTACAATCTATTTAATAACAGATTTCAATTTTGGTAGGGTTTAGGGGGAGAAGCACTCTATTACACATATTCTTCAATTGTTAAATAAATCCTGATTTGAGAAATGTTAAAATTTGAAAAACAAATGTACATGGGAAAATTGAGGAAATATGATAACAGCTTTTGTTTGTCTCCTAGTCCACTGACTGTGTGTGAAAGAGGCCACTGTGCCAGGTCCTCTATTGTTTTTCCCACAGACGTAGTTTAAGTGTCAGTGTGTTAGATTTTCATTGCTGCTGCAATAAACTACCTCCAACTGAGTGGGTCAAACAACACAAATTTATTATTTTGACAGTTATGAAGGTCAGAAATCCGACAGAAATCTTACTAGACTAAAATCAAGGTGTTGATGGGAGGCAGCATTCCTTCTGGAGGCTTTAGGGGAGAATCTGTTTCCTGGGCTTTTCCAGCCTCTAGAGGCCACCAGCATTTCTCGGCTCATGGCCCCATCCTCCGTCAGGGCTCCTTCCAGCAACGGGAGGTCGAGTTCTTCTCGCATTGCAGCCCTCTGACCTTCCTCCCTCATCACATCTCCCTCTGACTCCCCTGCAAGAGGCCTCCTCCTCCTACTTTTAAGGGTCCTTGTGATTCCATTGTGCCCATGTGAATAATCTAGGTTAATCACTCTGTTTCAAGGTCAGCTGATTAGCAGCTTAATTTCATCCCCACCCTTAATTCCCCCTTTGCCATGTCACCGAATATATTCATAGGTCCCAGGTTCAAGCATGGGTATCTTTAGGGTGGGGGACGCTGTTCTGCCTACCACGGTCAGTGTTAGCAAAGGAACCGCAGAATCCCTCTAGACTTGTAAAGGTAATGCAAACCACATCTTATACATAGGGAAGGTTGAACTTGAGTTACATTATTCAGAATTCCAGCCACTGCTTTCAAATTATAGGATCCAGAAAACTATTGCATTTCCGTGCTTCTTGTCACTGGATGAAGTGAGACTCAATCTCTTTCTCCATAAGCAAATGGAACCTGTAAACCTCAATTTGGCTCCTTCAGTATTCCAACATAATGTTGCTCAGTGTCGTGAAACGTGACTCTTCAAAAATCTATTATGTGACAAGCTGGGTGGTTTATGACACAAATATTGTATTTTACACACTTCATTTGCAGTTAAATTATTGAACATCTGACAACACAGGCCATGTTCTGCTTCTTAGTGCAAATCCATTAGAGGGTATTTTTTTTTTTTGGTTGTTGCTGTTAAATTAGGGCTTTAACATTTCCAGACGTAAAGAGTGAATTTATTTTATAATGATTAAAAATCATTTTGTAATTAGATTTGAATGAATAGGGAGTTATTGGAAAAGCGAAGCCTAATGTTCAGCTTCTGAAGGAAGCTCACGTTCTGATGGTATTTACTGTTGTGTCACTTGGCTAGTTCATAATAGAGGAAATTAAGGCCAAAGGGGAAATGACCAGTGAGAGTTGAGACCAGGAAGATAAATCTCCAGAAAGATTTTAATTTTGATTTACAATCTGAGATAGATCAATCTTTGGATTTTTAAAACCTTGTATTGTCCCATCCTCTCAGTGATTAGACTATTTATTGCCTACAACTGGGGTCGTAACACTAAAGTCTGTTAGTGCTAGGCAGTTAATGGAATGAGAGAAATGAGCTTCATGCATTAGGGAGTGGTGAGGACTGTGGAAAATTGAAGAGCATATGCCCTATCTAAATGGGTACCCGCTACTCAGCTCCAGCTGATTTTTTTCAGAAGGCAGTGGGAGCCCAGTCTTGCCAAATTTTCCAGCTTCTCACAAGAAACCAAAATTCGAAATGTTTATGTAAAATCTTCAGATTTCAAAATATAGGCTATTAATACAATTTAAAAGAAAACTATGCAGGTTAAACAAAACATATATACAGTCCCAATATATCCCAGAGGCCATTGGTTTGAGATTGATTTCCGGGTTCCAATGTGTCAGACACACTATAGTGTAGCTCATCTAATACTACAAACTTTGAAGTAGGCAATACTGTATAAGGCGGTACGATGAGGTGTGGTTCACGTAACAGACTCTTGGTCTGTCATCAGAAGTGCCTATTTCAACTTCAGCTCGTGCATCTCCTAACTGTTAGTGACCTTGGGCCAGTTACTTAACATCTTTTTCTCCATTTTTGTTTCTTCTTCTTATAAAATATAAATAATATCAATCTCATAGGTTATTGTGAAGATTTAGAATTAACTCCTGTTTGATTCCAGTAGTGACTAGATGTAGTTAGTGCTTGGGTTGTTATGGCTTATAAAGGAACGAAGGCAATTCATGTTCAGAGTTTAGGTGATTTTGCTCAAGGTCAAATTGTAAGTGTGACTCCATACATTGCCCCTTATGTGTTGCTACTGGTGAAAATGTCGGTGACTGTCTCATAACTGGTTTAAAAGTGGGAAAAAAATAAGGTTCATGATTTGGGTGCTAAAATGCTCAGTCTATTTCATTAAGACTTGATACATATGCCACATGAATACAAATAAATGTCATGAGCTTGCGACGAAACTGAGTCTGCCTGACTCAGCTGACCCGCTTATTTTCTCTTTGTTGGAGTTCAAAGCAAGATTAAAAACACAATCATGTCACTTCAGTGGCCCCCTGTTACCCTTGGGACAAATCTTGATGATTTAGTATGGCTTTGGGGGCTCTTCATGATCTGGTCTCTCCTTACCATCCCCTGCCTTGTGGTCTCTGTCCCAGCCCTACTCCAGGATGCATTTTGTTCTCTTTTGCCTCTGGAAATTGGTATTCCTTCTGACCGAAATACTTCCTCCCTATTTTTAAAATTTATTTGTGTGTTTATTGGATCTCTGGAGCATAGAGCTGAGTTCATCAATTTCTTAGCTCGTCATACGTGGTTGATTATTGTCTTATTTTACTGTTCATTTATTTCTTCCTCTATACGCCTAGTCCCCAGTAGCATTTCCCTTCCCCTATGGGCACCCTTTCTCATGTGTCTTATATGTGTTTGTAAATATCATAAAATATACAGAGTGATTTTGATTGTGAGTATTTTTAATATAAATAGCATTGTGTTATAAACCTCATTCTGAGGCTTTCTTCATTCAACACTATTTTATGATCTGTCCATATTGCTTTCTATATATTTAGCTGGTGACTTCCTCATGCTGTATGATTTTTCTATAATGTGCATCTGTCACATATTATTTATCAAATTCCTTAATGGTAGACACCAGAGTTGCCTCCAACTTCTTGATACTACAAACTAACTTGGTGCTCCAAACTCATCCCTTTATGAACATGTGAGAATTTCCTTGGGATTAACAGGTAATAAGGTTCACACATTCCTAACCTGGCCAAGACTCACCAGACAGCTTTCCCAGATGGTGTTGCCACCAGGAAGGAGGGAGAGTTTCCAGCTTCATGCTCCTTGCCATTTGCCATTGTTTTAATGTTTCGTATAATAATTCTGATGGGTAGGAAGTAGTAGCTCATTTTTTCAATTTGCATTTCTCTGTTTATGAAAGCACTTGAGCATCTCTTCATGTATCACAGAGCTATTTGGCTTTCTCCATATCTGAATCATCTGTTCGTGGGTTTATTGTCTTTCCATTGAGTTTACTGTGTTTTCTTCATGTTTACGAGTCCTTTGTCTATTCTAGATGGCTGTCCCTTGTTGGTTCTGGATATTGCACACGTCTGTCAGTGTCTGTCAGGTGGCTGATAACCTCCCTTTTCTTTGCCTGGCTGATTTCAACTGATTCTTCAGCGTCAGCTTAGATATCTCCGCCCACATGAGGCATTGTGCAAGCTCCCTGGACTCTGTTATCCATCTCGTGTGCATCCCTCCTGCCACCTGTGCTTTCCCTGTTGTCATGCTTATCGGTCTGTCATAATCACCTCTTGGAGTCCCGGTTTCCCCAAAGTGGTTTTGGGCTCCCTGAGGCTGTAGATCACATCTTGTTCAGCTCCTATTTCACGGCTTAGAATAAAGGATCAGAACAAACGTTTATTGAATCAATGAGAAGTAAACTCATTTGTTAAATACTTTCCGTGCATCGAACCCTGATATATGATCGTTATAGGCAATGATCCATTCAGCCATCCAAGGACCCTACAGTGGAGGATTTGTTATCCCCATTTTACAGGTGATGAAACAGGTGAAGTGCGGTATGTGCTGAAGGAGGGATGGGTGACCACAGACACAAGCTATTTTCCCCACTCATTGCACAAACAAACCCCATAGCTCAAGCTGCCAAATTAGGGTTTTAAAAGTTCCTACCAACAGGGTCATCATTTATTTGCCCTTGAATGTTTCTTTTTTTATTATTACTTTTTTTTATTTCTGCATATTATGGGGGTACAAATGTTTAGGTTATGTTGCCCTTGCCCCCCTCCCAGTCAGAGCTTCAAGCGTGTCCATCCCCCAGACGGTGAGCATCACACTCATTGTGTGCGTATATACCCATCCCCTCCTCCCACCTCCCATCTGCCTGACACCCAATAAATGTTATTCCTATATGTGCACTTAGATGTTGATCAGTGAAACCAATTTGCTGGTGAGTACATGTGGTGCTTATTTTTCCATTCTTGGGGTACTTCACTTAGTAGAATGGGTTCCAGCTCTATCCAGGAAAATACAAGAGGCGCTAGATCACCATTGTTTCTTATAGCTGAATAGAAAGTTTCTTTTTTCTAAACGTGGCTCCAAGAATCTGACGCTATCTTCCCCTGCCTCTCTGTCTAGCCTCATTTCTACCGTGACCGGCACCTCGTTCTCTTTCTCAGTTCCAGGAACACCGGTTCTCTTACAGTTCCTCAAATGCTGATTCTCTTCAGAGCAGCACTTCTCAACCTTCTTTCCAAGTGTAAATCACCCAGGAATCTTGTTAAGCGTTCAGATTCTTATTTATTACGGCTGAGGCAGGGCTCGAGCATCTGCATTTGTAACAAGGTCCCAGGTGATGCTGCTGCAGGGCTGAGTAGCCAGGATTTAGAGCTCCCCCCACCCAACCCGACCCTGCCCTCCCAACTGACTACTCATGCCTCCGAGCTCAGCTTAAATATCACTACCTCCAGGAATTCTTCCCTAACCCCAACAGGACTAGGACATACATCCTCGTTGCACTGTGTCCTCGCTCTCTGAAGCTCTTAACTCTTAACACTACTGAAGTCATGAGTCGCCAGATGAGTTGTTCAATGTCGGTGCCCCCAACTAAAATGCAAGCTCCGTGAAAGGAGCACCAGTCTGGTTTCCTGTTACGGTCCTGTACCCAACCATGACTCGCCCATAATAGGAACTCGATGAACACGCGCCGAATGAAAGGAGGACTGAATGGCGATGAATATCCAAACACATTTGACTCAGAGACCCCGTCACAGTGGGTTTGGGCCACAGATCCCTTTGAGAGTTTGAGGGAAGCTATCCTCAGAAAAGCCTCTCCCAGAAAATCGGAGCATAGAAACAAAATGTCACCTAACCACTGCGTTCCATTTCAGGAGGTGAGGAATCACTGCCCCGTATGGATAGAGTCATAGCGCATCTCCTCCTCCGGCAACACCGGGCGCTCAGTGGGGCTTCCCTCCCTCCCTTTCATTTCGGTGTCCTCTGTTGTGGGCTGGAGCGGGGCGGGAACTCTTAGCAGTCACAGAGATTTCGCCTCTAACTCCTCACTGCACAGGCAGTGACAAAGGGCAGGTCAGTGTGGCCAGAACAAAGCAGGGGTGCGCGTGTGTTGGTGGGCTGGGATTAAGCCTTGCAAAATCAACAAATCAACCAGCCAGCCCTAAATTAAGCAAAACTTGTCATAACCTAGCCCATGGGAATAGTCTGATTTTTAATTCAGAGGCACTGGCACATGAATCTGCTTCTAAAACATGTCAGAGACCCACCTCTCTCTCGCTGTCATTTCTGCATCTGTATGTCTTCTGTTGACTGTAGTGACAGAGGCACCTGCTTCCACATCCTGCCCACCCAAGTTTATTGCTTTTGAGACACGTGGACAAGAGAGTTAACTTGTCTGCACCTCAGCTTCCTCATCTGTAAAATGGGTCCCATGAGAGACTTGGAACATATTTTCGGTTCCAAAATAGTGTCTCCCATGTTCATTGTTTCTTGCTTTTAAAACAGAAGCTTCCCTACCTGATTTCACTGCCCCGCCTATCAACCCACCTGGAAGAAAACCAGCTTCATTTGCCCTTTGAGTCCTATTATCTAATCTTTCTGTTCACTTCTCTCCTCCCAGGCTTCTGGGGATGCAGTACATTAAAATCTGTTATTGGCGCTGCTATTTATTTAGAAACAGGGACATTTTATTCTTTTCCAACTTGTACAAACCTGGGTTTGGCTTCCACCCACAGTCAGACCTAGAAATTATAATGCATTACCAGGAGGGTATTCATTTTCTGGTATTATTCTAAAAGACTTCTGGGGCTCAAGAGATTTTGAGCAGTGAATTTGAGGAAGACACCCTGTAGTTGCAGTAAAAGCCTGTGTAGGTAATATTTAAGGGTTTTTTTTTTAAGTCTTTAATATTCTTTTAGAGTTTCAATTATTTACCATGCTAGCTTCAGGTAGAGAATAATTTGGCTATCACTGTCTATGAGGGAAGGGTGGAGGAGAAGGCAAAAGTTTGCAAATCACACATGCCAGACTCGGCTTTGGTGAATGCCACCAAGATGCAGAAATGTAGGTTGCATTATATTCCATGTTATAGTTCATTGATTTAAAAAAATACACAGGTAAGATATCCCTGTTGTTGGAGGTAATATTCAGAATACACAGTCAGATAGGCAGGGGATGTAAGCCTTGGGCTGGAGTTGAGATCTGGAGACCCCCCTGGACAGCCAGGGCATTAACCCTTTACTTGCAAGGGGAAGCCTAGAGGGAGGGGGCAGCCTAGGAAGGGCCCGGGATGTTCAGGATAGTGGGAGACACTCTTTGCCATTTGATATGAAACTATTTTAGTATATTAACAACTGCTCTAGCCCTAAGGTGGGCTCCCCGCTGAGTATCAGCTGTCTTAGCTGTTTCACTTCAATAGTAAGAGAGTAATGATGACGGGGTTATCTCCCCTCCTCCCCATTCCCCCCCCACCTCTCCTCAGTCTAGCACACCTTCCCTCCCCTTTATTTTCTCATTCAAATACTAGGAACATGTAAATTCACGAGCAGGGTTTTTTTTCCCTTTTTTTTTTGTTGCATCACAAAAAGTAGAATCTGGAATCATAAATAGCTAACATTTGTTAAGAGTGTTAGGTCTGCCTCGATGTTCCCTAGTCCTCGGTTTTCAGTGTCAGGAATGAGTTCTGGTACCAAGTCAAGCCAATGACGGAGTGACCACAAATACAAAGCAATCCCGCACACACAGCGTTTATTGCAAAGCAGAACTACGTCTCAGAGGGAGAGAGGAGTCATTCTCCACAAGTGGAGGAGACACTGAGTCTTAGTGCACACTGTCTTTTATATGCTCACTGGTTTGTCCCGCCTCTCTCCTGGGTGGGATTGGTTGCCATTTCCTGCCTTTGGGTGATTGACAGGTCGGGGTTATATATATAACAGGTTACATAATAGGTTAGGGTTATATAACCATTTCGTTTCTATGCATGCATCTTCGCAGATGCATGAAAAACAAAAAAACCTTCATGAAAAACCTATTGGGGGGAGGAAGGAGTCAAGACCATAATGCTAATTAGGTGGTATTAAGCCCCAGGTCAGTTAAGGTCACTAGGAGCTCCTCACTGCATATGCTCCGTCCAGGGAAAGGTCTCTAGCCACAAATGTCTGATATTGAGGTTTCTTTTCTACATTTCAATTGGTCCCGCTCTCCGCCTGCAGCCACTTCCTCTACCTGCCTTGCCACCTGTTCGCCCTCCACCCAGACCTAACAAGCGCTTACCAGGTACAGTTCTAAGAACTTTACATGATTAGCTTATCTAATCTCCCCAATCATTTTCTCAGCTGATGAAGAAACTGAGGCAGAGAAGGTTAATTAATTTGCAAGCTAATAAGTGCTGAAGGAGAGAATCCAATCCAAGTAGCCTGACCTCAGAGCCCTCATTCACTGTACCACGAACTAAGCTAAACCAAATCTGTTATTCTGTACTTTTGTTACCCCGTTGGGGTTGTGTGTTGTTGCTTTTTAAGTCTTACTGCTAGTATCATATCATTGCTGTTCCTCCATGTCAGTACCCATGGATCTGACTTGTTCCTCTAAACGACCACATCATATTACCTTGTATGGTTTATTATATTTTCTTAATTATTTTTGATTCATTCTGAACATTCATTCAGAATGTTTCCAATTTTCTCTCTCCCTCCCTCCCTCTCTCTCTCTCCCTCTGCCTGTGCTCTCTTTTGCTTTTCTTTTTCTTTGAAAGGGGACACTACAAACAATGTGACAATATTCCTTTGTATAGCTTTTGTTTCTGGAATATATACTTCAAAACAGGGAATTGATAGCCCTAATGATAAGGATATTTTGAATTTTAATTCACATTGCAAGAATTACATTG
>NW_012148285.1:13711256-13780022 GCF_000956105.1 Propithecus coquereli | reverse complement strand
ATTTACATTTTCCTGGTGATCAGTGGGGTTGGGTAAATGTATGTCTAGTGGCTTACTGCTCATGAATTGCCTGTTTGTCTATTTTGTCCAGTTTTAAACGGGGTTGTTTGTCTTCTATCAGTTCATAGGAGCCCTTCAGTTATTAGGAATATTAGCCCTTTGTCTATCACATGTACTGAAAATGTTCCATCCCCACCTATCATTGCATTTTGTTTCTATATGGTCTTTATTTGAATAGATCTTAACATATGCTTTTTGTAGTCAGCTTTTTAATGAATTATTTTACAGCTTCTGGACTTTCTGTCTTGCTTAACTAGTTCCTCCCCATCCTGAGTTTGTACATATAGTCTCTTATTTTCTTTCCTAGTTCTTTTACACATTTATATATTCAATCTATTCAGAATTGACTTATTTTTTTATTTCAAAGTATTATGGGGGTACAAATACTTTTTGGTTACATGGATCACTTTTGTAATGCTTGAGTTGATTTCTCTGTATGATCGACATGCGACTCTGTGAGTTCTTCCCAATGAAGAGCCAAGTAGACCAGGTCTGTTGATTAGATAAACCATAGACTTCCCCATGGCTTAAGATGCCACTACTGGCACTGAGTACAAAAGTACTGCACTGGGTGGAACCTAAGAGAGGCAGAGCCAGGCCATGACAAAGGCCTCCTGATTCCTAACCCTTCACGCCTCTCCTTAACCACACGTGTGCTGAGACCTGGCCCAGGGCCTCCTTGGAAAAATGCTTTAGACAACCACTTCCTCCACCTAAAAAAGCAGGCAGTGTCCAAAGTGAGAACTAAAGGAAAGGAGGCAGATGAGACCAGACAGAAGGATTCTCCTCTCCATCCCCCCAAACACACACGATTGGGTCCAGTTCAGGAAGGCTGGGCCCTCAAGCCCACCTCTGCTAAGGAGAGAGCGAGCGGGAAGCCACATCACAGCCTGGATTACGCACCAACCTGGAGGAAGGTGCCAGCATCCCTACAGAGCTTGATTTATGCAGTCAGTTCCTACCTGCTGTTTGAAATATGCATTGACAGCTAAAAACTCGTGCACAAATGAGCTGGCAGTTTCTTCCTGCTTTACCTGGGAACCTGTACAGGCAAAAACGTCTGTGACTTACTTCTAGTCAAGTCTCAGCATGCAGATATCTGTTATAAAATGAAGCCAAAGGATAAAAGCACTTGGTATTTGCCAACCAAACTAGAGAATTGGAAAACTAGGTTGACTACTTCTTTTCTTTTCATCTTTTATCTTTTCTTTTCTTTTTTTGTCTTTTCTTTTCCCTTCCCTTCCCTTTTCTCTCTCCTTCTTTCCTTCCTTCCTCCCTCCCTTCTTTGCCCCCTTTCTTCCTCTTTCTTCTTCCTCTCCTCCCTCTCCGTCTCTCCCCAATTTTGAGAAGGCTCATCTCCAAGGCAGAACATCAGCATCCCGCCCTGTGTTTGATCAACACTCGAAGTGGCTATAAATACTCTCTCTTCTCATTTAAATTTGTATCGATCCCCCAAATGGGAAACAGGCCACCAAAATAAATTATATAAATAGAGTTCATCAGGATGGAACCAGTGCACAAGAGGAATCTGGTGCTGGTACCATGGATTTTGCTGACGTGGAAAAGCTGCTAGATGAAATATGTATGCTTTGGAGGGAGGAAAGTAAACAAAAGCCAGTCCCTGAGAAGTCAGAATTACTGAGAAGTGAACAAGGGTGTCTTGGAGTAGAATTGCTCCATGGCTGGCAAGACCTGGAGGTGGGAACACATGGATCATTAACAACTGCTTCCTTTTTGGAAACAGGCTGCAGAAATCCTATATGGGTAAGGAAAAATCTGCTTGTAATAGGTGTTCGGGTTCTTTTGCCAATCAACCAATTTTTAAGCTCAATAATGCATGGTTCTAGAAAAACAAGCAGTGGGGAACCTGGGTGCTATTAGTCTTTTTGATTTGTGCTTTGTAGCAGACATCTGAAGCTTTTCTCTAATTTTTCCTGATTTTGACTTAAAGAACCCTCTCAAGGGAAGTGGACAAGTGACGTAAGCTTAACCAATCAACTTTGATTCCCCTCCTCACAGGAGTCAGCTCAGGGATAGATAGGATGTAGTCAACGTAATGTTTTGTTTTGCCAACACGCTTTTTATTTACTCAAGCAATTTAGTAAACAATTAGTATACTATATATAACATAATGGAATTCTGGCTTCTCTTGAAAAACCAGATCGTCACATAACTCAGGGCTGACATTCCCATGTGGCAGTGGTTAGCTGGAGGTGAACAGTGGCTGTCCCCTTCAGAGGGGCATGAGTTTTCCAGTTTTCCAGACTCCCCACCCAGCCCGTATTGTTCACTTACCTCATTTCTACGTGTATTTGAGTTTCCGACCTGGTCCAAGATAGCAGTTATCTAATTTCATTTTACACCAAGGACCAATAATGACAGAGACCTCAGACATCATTTGGCCCAAATTCTCTCTTTATAGATGGGAAAAGTAGGATTCTGAGAAGGGAAGAACATTGCCTAACGTCACACAGATAGTTGATAGCACAAATGGGAAAAGAACCCTGGATATTTTTATATTAACTTTCAGGAGCTGACAGCACTTCTTTCATTTCCTGCTAGGGAAGGGCTCGTTCCCAGGGATGCCTGCAGAGGTAATATTCTATGATGCCATCCATTAAAGGTGCTAATGTTGGGAATTGCAGATCCTATAGGTGATGGATATTTTTAGGCAGCAGGAGTGAGTGTGCGCTCTTAAATTGCCTTTCACAGGTGGAGGCCAACTCCTCTGATGACCAGGGTTGAAGGCTGACTATAAAAAAACATTCTTTTCCTGACCATTAAAAAAGATATGACAACATCCCCCAGTCTTTCTGAAGTAGGTGTGGTTTATAAGCTTGCAAATGGAAAAAAAAACTCTCTCAATTCATTTGTTTGTTTATTCATCCTGCATTTACTGAACATTCACTGTGTGCCATGTGTTATACTAACTTCCAGAGACACAGCGATTGTTCTCCGAAGCTCTCGGTTGAGCCACAAGCTGTCATGTTGACACAAAGGAGAGATGACTTCACCAACAGGGTGCCATGTTACTAACCCTTCCAAGACAAGGAGGAGTCCCTCTTGGGGGCAGCCAGAACTGCACTTAGAGCTCGGGCCCACTTTGGTTATCTCCCACATTTTAAAAATTAAGTTAAAAAAGAGTGCACCACATTTAAAAATTGGAAGAACTCAAATCCAAATGCAGATTTCCAGCTTCTCTTGAAAAACAGTGGACTGGAAAACAGTGAGCCCACATCCCTTCATGGCAATAATTAGGTGTTGCTGGGTGGTCCCTGCTCCTTTAGAAGAGGTATGCACTTGCAAATTTGTCCCTACTCCCCACAACTCCCCATCACACCATTCATGGGTCCTATCATAAAGGGATGTCACCTGCCTGTCCCCTCTAGGAATTTAAATTGATATCCCCTGATCTAGCACGTCAAAGATCGCAAGATGAGGAAGTTGAGAAAAAAGTGTGGGCAGAGGCATAGCAGTGGAAACCGTGCGATGTATTTAGAGAACGGAAAGTAGTTTCAGGTGGCAGGCAGAGAACTACCAAGCGGGGCAGAGGGCAGGCAGAAATGAAGCTGCAGAAGCAGGGCCAGGTGCACAGGAAGGGACTGGGTGCCGTGCAAAAGCCTTTGTACTGAATCCTGTGGGCAACGGGGAGTCTTGGGATTCTTGGCAGGTGGGAGTTGTGATGATGCTCATGGTTTTGAAGACAGCTGTGCCACCACGGACAGAGCCAAACTGGCAGAGGTCAAGAGGCTGGGTGACCACGTGAGCAGCTACAGGTCCAGGACAGAGATGAGGGATCCGGAAATCTGTAATTTCTGCCCGGTATAGGAACTTGGCAAATGTTTGTTAATGATTTAGGGAGGGTGAGTGATAAAGTCTCCAGGGTCCCTTACCCCTTTTATCTACCAAGGGTGTCCCTGACGGCTCTCTAGGCTTCCTGTGCCAGAGGTAGGCACTTAGACACGTGATCACAGAGAAGACAAAACTGAGTGCTTTCTTATCTGTAAAATGCTTTTTGACAAAGTACGTAGGAATTTAGACTTTCTTCGTAGTGATTACATGATAATGCCCTAGGTGCCCCCAGGGTGTACTCAGAGAATTAATGGGCCTACTAGTCTCATTTACTTCTTGGGATCCAGGGTCTCCTTCCGTAAATGAACATTCCTAGTGCACTGAATGAGGCCCTGGAGGACTAGAAGAGAGATTGCTTCTCTCAAAGGTGAGCCGGAGGTGAATATCAGTCCCTGGAGGATGTCTCTGGCCCATTGATTGGGAAATACTGCGGTGACCCAGGCAGACGGCGCTCCAAATGCAAAGGACATTTATCCCAAGCAAACGAGGGAACCCAGCAATTATTTCCACTCAAAAGTTGGTAATGAATAGGCACGTTATTTATTCATTCATTAAATGTAGGCAAACGAGCAACCAAAGAGGAAGCCGTCTGGCCATACTTTTGATGAATCTGCCCCATTTCTGAGTGAAATGTGGGGCTGTGCAGATGAAATGCTGAACTTGGGAAACATATTACCTGCTCAGGAAGCCATCCTTCCCGCCTTAATTAAAGAAAATCAACAACTCCTGCCTGCAGTGGAGGATGATGGAGATCAAATGGAGACACTTGAGTGCATATCTGCCAGGTGGGCTGGGAGGGGCTCCTGACACCTGGGAGCTTCCTGAGTCCTCTGAAAGATTGCACCTCTGGTGTCCCGGACGTCTGTCGCATCGCCCGTGGCCAAGGTATTTCAGGGAGTTGATGTAGCCGTAGGGCATCAAATTCTTTTTGATGAAACTTTGGTGATTCATTCACTCATTCAATTTTTCATTTGTTCGTATGCTCATTCATTCATCTACTCAGTAAGCATTTATTGAGTGCCTACTATGCGCCAGGTACTGTACCATGGATATAAAATGCTAAGCAAAAATAAACATTGTCTCAGTTCTGTTACTCTTAAATTATAGTAGAGGAGATGTTTATTAGGTATATAATCACACACACAATCACACACACATATAATTATAAAACTGTGATAAAAACTCAGGGAGAAACACAAGGTGCTATGCGCTCATGTAACTAGGAGCTCTGAACTAGCCTTGGAGGGTCAAGGCAGATATACCTGGGGCACTGAGTTCTGGGCTGGAGCCCTAAGGAAGTCAGACAGCAACTGGATAGTGACAAGGGAGGGAAGAGGTAGAACAATCCAGATAGGAGAATCAGCAGGTGCCGATGTCCAGAAATGGAAGAGAGCACTGCAGCCAGAGCGAATGACCCCTGGGTATGTGTTTGCCTCACTTTTATAAACCAAGCAATGGGCTCTCTGTAGATGATTAAATTAAGAAACACCTGTGGGCTGCGAACAGTCGTGATAACATAAGCTTTGGTTTGAGTGTGTTGGTTTAGGTGCTGAGCAGACTGATGAAAATCCTCATCTCACCCTATTAACCTCTTAGAAGAAGGGCTGAGCACTCCGGTTGGAGTCTTTTGATGCTATAGGAACATGATCTCTGGATCTACTGTCATTTCAGCACCTCGCGCCAGGTGGGCTGCCTCCACCTTGGCTGGACCCAGTGTCCTAGAGACCCCTCTGTTCTCAGGGAAGAGCTCCCACCCCCTCCCCTCCCCTCCACAAGCATGGCAACCGCGAGGGCATGGGCTCTAGAGACTGGTCTGTCCTGGCCCTGCTGCTCCTAAGCTCTGTGACCTTGGACGAGTCACTTAGCCTCACTGTTCCTTGGTTTCCTTGTCTAAAAGTTAGGTGTGATGACAGTGCCTACTTAGATCAGAGGGCTACTACAAGGAGCAGCTGTATGGAAGGCACTTGGAAGAGTAAATGTCCTATAGTAGGAGTAACCTGAATGCTTCCTATTATTGTTCCTTAGGGAATGCCTCTCATTCGCATTTCAGGCCAAGGGGCAAGAAAGAAGGTTTATGTGTTTAATTTCAAAGTGGTAAGTGTGTGTGTGTGGGTGTGCGTGTCTTCCATTGTAGGCACAACGGGGAGGTAAGCGTTTGTGAGACAGAAGTGTAAAAGACATGTAACTGGAGTCATTGCCCTTGGCCAGGTCTACTGCAGAGATTCTTGAGGAACTGCAAAGTAGTGTGGCTGGAGCCCAGAAGACTTAGAGTATCATAGTAGGATTCTGCTGGTGGCCACTGGGCAACAGCTGAACACTGTGTCTTGAATAAGAATGTGTGTTCCTGAAAGATGGTGACATATTCCCCAACTCTCCTTCCCTTTGCCAGCCCCGTCTTCTTTTCAGACTTAGCTAACCCCGGTGTGCTGAGTCCTGCGCTGAGTATAGACTTCCTCTCGCCTCCATGTTTATACTGTTCTTTTATACTGAAGCTGTTCTTTCTGCCCTGCAAGGCCCCTTTCTCGTGCTTCCTCTCTCACCCACAGCCATCAGCCATCTTCCAAGGCTTGGCTTATGCATCATGCCCCTACAAAGTATGTCTTGGACTAATCATCCATTCTCATCCTCATAAAGTCAGCAATTTCCTTCTTTGTTCCTGACCGAAATGTACACATAACTCGGTCTTGCCACCCGTAGTGCTGTGTTGTCTTATTCAATGTATAAGTCTGCCTCGCCACATCAACTTTGAGAAAAATCTTCCAGGGCAGTCCCTGTGTGTATCTTGGGTACCCGGCAACTCGCACAATGCTTGGCATGTAGTGGGTAGTTAACAAATGTTTGTTGAACTAATGAAAAAAATTTTAAAAATGTGAAAATCTATCTTGCCATCCCTTGAATATGAAAGAAATAAATTAAACCACCATGAATAATGTTTGGAAATGGAGGCATATTCTCCTTTTAGAAGTTTGTTCACGGAATACTACTCAGGGATAAAATGGAATGAACTATTGATACGCACAACAACCTGGATGGATGCCAAGAGAATTAGACTGAGTGAAAAAAAGCCAGTCTCTAGGGGTTGCATGCTGTATGAGTCTGTTTATAGAACAGTCTTGAAATGGCAAAATTATAGATATAGGAAAGAGTTTGATGGTTTCCAGAGCTTAGCGAGTAGAGCAGAGGTGACAGTGGATATAAAAGGTAGCAGGAAAGATCCTTGCAGCAACACTGTTCTGTACCTTGGCTGTGGTAATCAACGGGTCTACATGCAGTAAAGTGGCATAAAACTAGACAATATAATACCAATAATTATGTATAAAACTGATGAGATCTGAGTAAGATGTTTCTGTGGGAGAAACTGAGTGAATAGTATAGGGGACCTCTCTGTATTCTTTCTTACAACTGCATGTAAATTGACAGCTATCTCACAATAAAGAGAAATAATGCACGCACACACATACATACACACACACACACACACACACACACAAATGAGATCCTACTACACACCCACCAGAATGGCTAAAATTAAAAAGACTGACAACATCAAGTGTTGGCAAGGAAAAGGAGCAAGTGGAATGCTTGTACAAAGTTGCTGGGAGTGTGCATCAGTACAAACACTTTGGAAAAATATTTGACAGTTTCTACCAAGGCTAAAAATATACATGTCTTATGATCTGCTATTTCCATTTGCAAGTATATAATCCAACAGAAAAGCACACATGCTCACCAAGAGATGTGTATTAGATTCTCTGTAGCAATACAATTCGTGATATCTCCAAACTTAACACTGCCAAATGCCCATTGGTGGTAGAATGGATAAATCTACCATGGATAAATATACTGGTTGTGGTATATTCCCATTGTCTTAGTCAGTTTGTGATACTATAACAAAATTCCATAGACAGGGTAGCTTTAATAACATTTATTTCTCACAGTTCTGGAGGCTGGGAAGTTCGAGATCAAGGTGCCAGCTGATTCTATGCCTGTCGAAGGCCCTCTTCCTGGTTTGCAGACAGCTGTCTTCCTGTATGTCCACATGGCCTTTCCTTGGTGCATACACCAGGGGCAGGAGAAACAGAGGGAGAGAGGGAGGCAGGGAGAGATATCTCAAATTTCTTCCTGTTTTTGTATGGTCATTAAATCCATCATAAGATCCCCACCATTGTGACTTCATCTAACTCTAATTGCCTTCAAAACACCCCACCCCCAAATATCGTTGCATTGGGGATTAAGTATTTACCATATGAGTTTTGGGGGAAAGCATATATTCAGTCCATAGCACGCATGGTGGAGAAACACTATATGCCAGTAAGAACGAACAAACTGAAACTACATGCGTCAAGATGCTTGGACTTCAAAATCCTAACATTGAATGGAAGAATTCGATCGCAAAAAAAGACGCACTGTACAACGGTAAAAGCAAAATTAGTCTGTGCTGTTAGAAGTCAGGATGGTTGTTATGTTAGGAGGGTAATGATCAGAAACTAGCATGAGGGGTCTTCTGGGGTTACAGTATTCTGTTTATTGACTGGGATTCTGATTTTACAGGTGATTTCAAATTTACAAAATTTCATGTAATTGTAGACTTAGGATATGAGCCCTTTTGAGTTGCATGTTATACCCTAATAAAAAAATTTTTAATGAAAAATGTTCATTTTGTTCTATAGTCGACATTTATTAGATGTCTACTTAGTTCTAGACACCAGCTTAGGCTCCGAGGAGAGCCATGGAGATGAAGGAGACCCACAGTCTCTGGGGGTCTCTACAACCACCTGTTGTATTTTTCTTTCTCCTTCTCTTGCAGTGAGTTCTAAGCAGCAGATGAGATCAGGAGAAACTTTTCTGTTAGTGGTGGTTGTGATTTTAATTAGTTATTGAACTAAAAGAACTTGCATAAAAGAGGCTTTTCCTTGTCTTTACAGCACAGCAACAGAGACTTCCTTTTTATAAAGTACCTATTGAACTACAAACCTTGAGCTACAGCACCCCTCAGATGATTTCTTTTAAGACCTCCTCAAACTAATGGTTAATGAAGAGAAGGAAAAGTAGGCAAATGTAATTGCTGTAAAAGGAAAAAAAAAACCTATAACTGCCTTCAGGAATTAAAAAATAAAAATGTTCTAGTGAAAAAAATCCATGCTTTGCTTCATGGAAATATCTCAGCCAAGAGGAAATTCTCCATCTGTGTTTGGGGCCACAGACCTGGGCGAACGGACCCCCAGGGCAGATTACCCCTGGCCATTTAAATGAAGGACAGTTCATGGCTTTTGCCATGATTTGGTGAAAACAGTATTTTTTGTCATTCCTTCCCTAGTAAACCTGTAATTTGAAAAACACAGGAGGCATGAAAGCGTGGATAATATCACCTTCCCATGCCAAAGATGGAAAAGAGAATTAATGGGATCAATAAAGCTACTCTCACAGGAAGAATAGAAACACAGATGGGAAATGGTAGCTGAGTTGGCAAGCCCGAGAGCTTGGGGAACTGTTCGCAGCACTGTCTTAAAGCCAGGACTGTTTCAAGGAAGCCATTAGCTGACCTGATCCCCACACCTCCAGCAGAGCCCCGCCTTGGCAATGCTCAGAGTTCCAGCCAGGATGGGAAATCAATCAGTAGGTCAGCAGGTATTGATGGAGCACAACCATATGTTCAGCACCAGTCAAGCATCATGGTGGTGCAGAGCACTGTGAAATATTGCCCATCTATCAAAGAGCTTACGGCCTGCTATGAGGGAAGGTCGGATGTCCTCACCTTCTCATACCCCCACTTAAGCAAACATATTGTATAGGGCTAGACGTCTGACCAGTGTTTACAATAAAAATGGTACTAACGTAATCTAAACCTCTCAAATAACTGAACACATAGGGTAGAGAGACAGGAGTTACAATCATTGAGGAAGGAAACAAATATATATCCTGATACATGCATTAGATCCTCCCAGCAACCATTAGAAAGGAAAATATAATGGCACCCACTATGCAGATGGAAAAACTGAGGCTCCTGGGGTAATTCCCAGTTGGCCCCAGGTCCCACAGCAGGTGCTAAAGCCAAACGGGGTTGTAGTTAATCCATACCCCATGCTTTCTCACTCCCGTGGTGTTTCTTGCAGTAGGAAGTGCTGCTGCCCAACAGAAGCATAAACCCATGAAGTGGAAACTGGGTGGACATTTCAAGTTGTGCAGTCCAGCATTTATGTTAATATTTATAAGAAAAAAGAAACATAACTAGTATAGAAAAGCTCTGGTTTCACAGATATTATTTCTTCAGATGAAGCTGAAGTACTTAAATTAAAAATAATGCAATTTTGTAGAGAGTAATATTAAGTAAATCATCATGTGGGTGATAAGTGTTTGTGGCAAAAACCATGAGCCACTGAAGTTGGGACAGTTTTGTGTCATAGGAAGCAACTGCTCCTGTCATGGAGAGACTTGAGAATATCTTCTGGGGCCCTAGACAGGTGAGGAATTTGGAGATTACTAGCACCCATAATTCCTGCCCGAGACAGAGGTAGATGCTGGATTGTGGAGAGGTAGGTCAGCAGGATGGGTCCAGAGCATCTGGTTAGCATCAGTATCATAAACAGAAACTCAAGCTTTTCTCCATCAAGTCGAGGAGACAAGGAAATATAGACACTTTTTGAGAACTTAAAGCAAGGGAACATTAGCGTGTCATTGGATCAGGAATGGCCTGGGATACCTGGGGCCATTCACCTGGGACAGCCCAGTGGCTGCGCACCTGGAAGGGACTGGCAGCTGATTTAAAGGGCAGAGGCAGCAGGGATGGAGCCAGATGGCAGCAGGTCTTCAAGGGCTGTGGGAGGACTGATGGCTCCTGGTTTGTCTCTGCCTCTTGGGAATTAGCACTTTAAAGTCACAGGGGAAGGAGGGGAGGGAAAGTGAGAGGAAGGAGAGCGCAAGGGGACTAAAAAGGGAGGGACAGAGGAGAGAAGGATGGGGAGAAGGAAGGAAAGGAAGGGAAAGAGGAAGTAGAAAAGGAAGGAAAGGGGGAGCTATGAAGGGGAGAGAGAAGGAAGGAGAAAGGGAGGGATGGAGGGAGAGTGGAGCCAAGAGGTAGTGAAGGAGGGAAGGAGAAAGGAAAGAAGGAAGGAGGGAGGGAAGGAAGGAAAGGAAGGAAGGAAGGAGGGAGAGGGAATCAAGGAAGGAGGGAAGGAAGGAGGGAGGGAGGAAAGGAGATAACCTGCTGTATATTGTCAGCATTCATTCTCTCAGTTTTTTCCCTTCTTTTATCACCATTACCACCTCTGAGATTAGCTTCTCATTGGCACTTGCATCTCATCTTCCCATGAATTTTCTTTTTGATATTTTAATTTATTGCACTTTCATTGGGACCTCTTTCCCTTTAAGGCATTGTAATTAATGGACCAGTCTAATTTCCTCTGAGACAACATTCTTAATTGCTGTAATTCTCACTTATGTCTTTTAGGCGGCCCTGTTGGCGCTGAGTCATTTGCATTCGCATTCTCAAACTCCTCAATTATAAATACGCCATCAATACAGGCAGACAGTTTTCCTGCCATCGCCACGATGCCGCGTGGTGCGTGTGAGCTTCAGGGCCTCTGCCTACCTTTTAACCATCTCATCTATAATTGAAAATCCTCTCGGTCTTGGTGCATATGGGGATTTCTACGAAATTCTGCAAAGATGTTGGTTGCTTTTTTTTTGGGAGGGGGGGAAGTAAGTACTGTCTTTTAATAATTTTTTTTTCATGAGGGATTTAAAGTTATTTTTGTTTTCCTTTTTGTAAAGAAATTTAAACAATATTTATGGAATATGGCCTGGACATTCAACATATAGGTGCCCAGGTAGCCCAGAGATAATGGGAAACGCCCTTCTTTACCCAGGAAGCTACACTATTGACAGCGCACCCTTCCCCCAACCCTAACTCCGCGCAGCCACTGAATTGTGTAGTTTTGGCATTTTGAGAATGTTATATTAATAGCGCCCTTGTACTTTTGATTATAGTTTTTGTTTATGTCTGCTTTTCCCATTATGTCTACCTATTTTAACCTTAAACCATAAACCTACTTTCACCTTATATATTATATTTTCATATTTTACTTTACGTTAATTTAATTTAATTTAATTCCCCATCACATACCATGACACCTTTTCCCCTTTTAAGGAACATACAAAATAGCTAGGGGCAGCAAAACCAAAACCAAAAAAAAAGACTAAAAAGCAGAAAGACAGTCCTTAAGGTTTCTGAACAAGGTTTATAATCATTGCGATCCTCCTTCCTCTTTAGCATTCGTCACAGGAAAGGGGTTTGATGATGACAAGAGTAAACTCAGTGGTCTCAGCCACAAACTGTAACCTCAGGAGATTTATTTCACCTCTCCGAGCCTCACTCACCTTATTTAAAACTGGGGGGGATAACAGTGACCTCCTAGGGCAGACTGTGAGGATTAAATGAGTAAGAGTATGTAACGTGCTTAGAACATGGAACCTGGCACGCGTGCATCATGTATGTATTCGCTGCTGTCACCGCCATCCTGCTCTTCTTCCTCCCCCTCCTCCTCCCTGTCCTCCTCCTCTTCTTCCTCCCACCCCATCCTCCTCCTCCTCTTCTTAGTCAAGCACAGTAAAGGAGGGGGGGGGTCACCCCTGTCTGTGCCTGTTCTAAAGGCTGTCCCTCGAAGACGCTGGCACATAGAGTAAGGATCCCGCTAGTACTGATCTGCACACTGCTTGGTGGTGGGCTCAGTGGGAGAAAGAGGCCTGCAGCTGCCTGGACTCGGCCCGCCCTCCGCAGACCACCCTGTCATGGTAGTACAAGGCGAGGTTTGCCATCTGCGAAGTCAGTCGCTCTTTAGTGATAACCTAACGTAGGTGGTTTTCTTACAGTTTTGGGGCCACCATTTGTTGATCCTGTGATCAAGTCTACTGGAAAAATCAGCCTGCTATTGTCAAATGGATCATTTTTATTTTCCTACTCTATTGTAATTTTTTTCAGATTTTTTATTATAAAATACACATATTTACCATCGTAACCATTTTTAAGTGTGCAGTTCAGTGGTATGAAATGTGTCCACAATGTTGTGCAGCCGTCACTGTCATCCATCTTCATCTTGCAAAACTGAAACTCTGTACCCATTAAACAGTAACCCCATTCTACTCTTCCCCCAGCCCTTTGCAACCAACATTCTTCTTTCTGTTGCTAAGAGTTTGACTAAGTACCTCATATAAATGAAAGCATGCAGTATTTTTCTCTTTGTGATGGGCTTATTTCTCTTAGTATAAGGTGTTCATTGTTCTTCCGGATTGTAGCCTATGTCAGGGTTTTCTTCATTTTTAAGGCTGAATAATATTCTATTATACGGATATGCCACATTTTGCTTATCCATTAGCCTGTCCATTCATCTATGTGACCAACAGTGGACTTCTTGTCAGGAGCATTACAGGCAAGAAGGAAATGAAATGGCATTTTCAAAGCACTGAAAGAAAAAGAACTGTCATCCAAGAATTTTATATCCTTCCAGAATAAGCTTCACGAGGGAGGAGAAGTAAAGTCTTTCCCAGACAAGAAAACACTGAGGGAATTTATCACCCCTGTAACAGCCCTCCAGGACATGTTTAAAGGGGTTTGAAATATGGAAATGAATGGTTGATATTCATCACCATGAAAACACATGAAAATACAAAATTCACAGGTCTTATAAAACAATTACACAAAGAAGGAAGATATTGTGTATCTTGGAACCTTACTAAAATGCTTTATTATTTTCAGTAGTTGCTTTATAGAGTGGTTAGTATTTTCTACGTAAACAGTCATGGCATCTGCAAATAGAGGCAATTTTATGCCTTTTATTTCCCTTCCTTGACTTACCGAAATGGCTCTAGCCTCTAGTAAAATGTCAAAGAAAAGACATCTGCACTAGAATGTTTATAGCAGCACAATTCACAATTGCAAAGATGTGGAAACAACCCAAGTGCCCATCAGTACATGAGTGGATTAATAAAATGTGGTACGTGTATACCACAGAGTGTTCTACGCAGCCACAAAAAACAATGGTGATCTAGCACCTCTTGTATTATCCTGGATAGAGCTGGAGCCCATTCTACTAAGTGAAGTATCACAAGAATGGAAAACAAACACCACATGTACTCACCATCAAATTGGTATTAACTGACCAACACTTAAGTGTACAACTAGTAGTAACATTCGTAGGGTGTGGGGCAGGTAGGAGTGGGGAGGAGGGGATGGGTATATACACATTTAATGGGTGTGGTGCTCACTGTCTGGGGGATGGACATACTTGAATCTCTGACTCAGGTGGGGCAAAGGCAATATATGTAACCTAAACATTTGTACTCCCGTAATATGCTAAAATAAAAAAGAATCAAAAATTAAAAAAAGTGTTAAGAAAGGCATGCCTTTGTGCTGATCTTTATTGGAAAAACATTCAGTCTTTCACCATCAAGTGTGCTGATTAGCTTTAAGTTCTCCACAGATATCCTCGATCAAGTTGATTAAGTTCCATTACATTACTGATTTGTTGAGAGTTTTATTCATGAATATGTGTTGAATTTTATCAAATGCTCTTAGTGTATTTATTGAAACAATCATATGAGTGAGGTTTTTCTCCTCACTTTGTTAATAATGGTGAATTATATTAATTGATTTTTTTTTAATGTTACTGACCTTGCATTCCTGGGAAAAACTCTACTTGGTCATGATGTATTATTATTTTTATATATTATTGGATTCAAGTTGCTAATATTTTGTTAAATATTCATGAAGTATACTGGTCTCTAATTTTGGTTTTTTGCAATATCTTTAGCAACTCATTGGTATGAGGGTTTTGCTATCTTCATAAAACTAGTCAGAAAGTGTTCTATCCTCAATTTTCTTATAAAGTTTACATAAGATTGTTGTTCTTTCTTCACATACTTAATAGAGGTCACTAGTGAAACATCTGGGTCTAGAGTTTTTCTTTGTAAGGATGTTTTTGAAAACCAGCTCAATCTCTTTATTAAATTTATGGCCATTCAGATTTTCTATTTTACCTTGTGTCAAATTTTGGTGAGTTTTATTTTTCACGTAATTTCTCCTTTTTATCTAAGACATTGAATTTTTTGGCGTACAGCTATTCCTAATGTTTTCTTCTTAATAGTTCACATCTGTAGCATCTGCAGTTATAGTGCCTCCTTCATTCTCGACCTTGGTATTTCGTGTCTTGTCTTTTTGTTCCACCAGTCTAGCTGAGTTCATCAACTTTGTGGATCATTTCAAGGAGCCAACTTTTGCTTTAGTTTATTTTGTTTTTTTATCCCTTTATGTCAGCTTTTTAATATTAATTCCTTCTGTTACTTTTGCTTTTTTTTACTTAATTTGTTCATCATTTTCTAGATTCTTAAAGTGTACCACGTGCTTGGAAGATTTCAATCTATTCTACGCATTTTATCTGGACTGAAGCTTCCTTGGAAGCTACTTTACACTGCCTGCTCCACCCCTCCTCTGCATCTGTTTCTTCCTGCACCTGCTCATTCATCACATTGCATGGGCCTCTCTTCTACCTAAAAGCATCTCCTCTCATTTTCTCTGCCTTTGCCCTGCTTTATTTGTTCTTTGTAACATGCATTACCCACTTAGGATCGTGGTGCATATTTGTTTGTTATTTATTTACTGTTTGTCTCTGCCGCTACAAGGAGGTCTCAATTGAAGGAGGAAGCTCGGTCTCTTTCGTTCACCACTGTGTCTCCAACGCCAGGCACATGTTACACACTCGAATATTTGTTGAATTATTAAATAAATCTATTCATTTGACCCATATTTATTACCATTGATATGGCCATAAAACAGAGAAAGCTAAATAAAATATCTTTCTTCAGGGAGCTTAGCCATTCTCTAATAATAAAGATTACACCCAATTTTCTCTTATAATCTACCTGGAACTAGATACATGTTATCTCATTAAATTTCTTAACAATTTTATAGGATCAAAGCTATCACTACCCCCATTTTATAGGGGAGGAAACTGAACTCTAGTGGAGTCAGGTGATTGGCAGAGGTCACACAGCCAGTAGGTGATGGAGGCAGGATCTAACCTCAGACACTCTAATGCCATAGTGCGGGTGCAAACCCACTAGCCATACTGGTTTATGCTACCATGTTTCTTCTCCTGTAGGGATATTTCACACAGTCCTGCGTCTAGTCGTGTTGGTTACTATGTGCTTTGGAAGACTATGACAGTTGTTGCTGTAGGGAGGGCAGGTATTGTCCCAGCCACACCACTTCCTTCCCTGACACCCCCCACCGAACTTTATCAATTTAAATCACGCTTCCGGAAAACTTCATATATCTCTGAATTTCTGTACAGAAAATGGAACTGTCTATAAATTGCTGACCATAAAATGAACAATGAATGGGCAGATAAATTTGAAGTCCCAGATAATTCTAGATTAATTTATCTGTGATTTAGGAATCTAGTAATAATCCTTGCCCTGTCAGATCCTTGGGTTGAGATTGCAATGTATCAGATATCCCCAGTAAAGGGGACCATGTCTAATGCCCCAGGGCCACATTGGTCTGGACACTGGGCTTGGGCTAAAGCATTCAGGTGGAGAAGTTTAGTAAGGGTACTCAAAATGAGAAGACACAGCCATAAAAAAGAATGAAATACTGTCATTTGCAACACCATGGATGGAACAGAGGGACATTATATTAAGTGAAGTAAGCCAGGCACAGAGAGACAAATGTCACATGTTCTCACTCATATGTGGGAGCTAAAAAAGTTGAACTTCTGGGGATAGAGAGTAGAACAATAGTTACCAGAGTCTTGGAAGGGAAGCGGGGAGGATGTGGGGATAGAGGGGATGGTTAATGGGTACAAAAATGCAGTTAGATAGAAGGAGTAAGATCTGGTGTTTGATAGCACAATAGGGTGACTATAGTTAACAATAATTCATTGTACATTTCAAAATAACTGAAAGAATGGAATTGGAAAAGTTCCTAATACAAATAAATGGTAAATGCTTAAGGTGATGGATATCCCAACTACCCTGATTTGATCATTACACATTGTGTGCTTGCATCAAAATATCACATGTACCCTATAAATATCTACAACCATTATCTACCCATAATAATTAAAAATAAAAATTTTTTGAATGAGAAGACAGAGTAAACAAAGTTCACAGAAAAGACAAAGAGGCTAATCCACATGCAATCAGGGACCTGGCCCTGCTATTTTTACCTTCTGAGTATTTCTGAAGTGCTTCCTCTGCTCTCCATCTCTGTGTGTAATCGTGGCCCCTTACAATTTCCATACCAGACACAGAGTAATCCTTCTAAAATGTGAAGCTGTCTTTTTTTTTTTTTAATTTCAGCATATTATGGGGGTACAGATGTTTAGGTCACATGTGTTGCCCTTATGCCTCACCAAATCTGAGCTTCAAGCGTGTCCGTCCCCCGGATGGTGCGCATCGCACTCTTTGTGTATGCATATACCCGTCCCCTCCTCCCCACTCCCCTCTCCCCCTCTGCCTGACATCTAATAGATGTTATTCTTATATGTGCACTTATGTGTTAATCAGTTAATACCAATTTGATGGTGAGTACATGTGGTGCTTGTTTTTCCATTCTTGGGATACTTCACTTAGTAGAATGTGTTCCAGCTCTTTCCAGGAGAATACAAGAGGTGCTATATCACCATTGTTTCTTAAAGCTGAATAGTACTCCATGGTATACATATACCACATTTTATTAATCCGCTCATGTATTGATGGACACTTGGGTTGTTTCCACCTCTTTGCAATTGTGAATTGTGCTGCTATAAACATTCGGGTGCAGGTGTCTTTTTCATAGAGTGCCTTTTGTTCTTTTGGGTAGATGCCCAGTAATGGGATTGCTGGATCAAATGGGTAGCTCTACTTGTATCTCGTTAAGGTATCTCCATATTGCTTTCCACAGAGGTTGCACTAGTTTGCAGTCCCACCAGCAGTGTATGAGTGTTCCTATCTCTCCATATCCACACCAACATTTATTGTTTTGGGACTTTTTGATAAAGGCCAGTCTCACTGGAGATAAGTGATATCTCATTGTGGTTTTGATTTGCATTTCCCTGATGATTAGAGATGTTGAGCATTTTTTCATGTGTTTTTTAGCCATTATTCTGTCTTCTTTTGAAAAGTTTCTGTTCATGTCCTTTGCCCACTTTTTGATAGGGTTGTTTGATTTTTTCTTGTTGATTTTCCTGAGTTCTAAGTAGATTCTAGTTATCAGCCCTTTATCGGATTTGTAGCATGCAAAAATTTTCTCCCATTCTGTAGGTTGTCTGTTTGCTCTTGTGACAGTTTCTTTGGCTGTGCAGAAGCTTTTTAATTTGATCAGGTCCCATTTATTTATTTTTGTTGTTGCCGTGATTGCCTTTGGGGTCTTCTTTATAAATTCTTTGCCTAGGCCAATGTCTAGAAGAGTATTTCCAACATCTTCCTCTAGAATTCTAATAGTTTCACTCCTTAGGTTTAAATCTGTTACCCAGCGTGAGTTGATTTTTGTGAGGGGTGAGAGGTGTGGATCCAGATTCAGTCTTCTACATGTGGCTATCCAGTTTTCCCAGCACCATTTGTTGAATAAGGATTCTTTTCCCCAGTGTATGTTTTTGTTTGCTTTGTCAAAGATTAGATGGCTATATAAGGACGGTTTTATATCTGGGTTCTCAGTTTTGTTCCACTGGTCAATGGCTGTATTTTTGTGCCAGTACCAAGCTGTTTTGATTATTACAGTCTTATAATAAAGTCTGAAGTCTGGTAAATTGATACCTCCCATTTTGTTTTTATTGCTTAGAATTGTTTTTGCTATGCAGGGTCTTCTCTGATTCCATACGAAGCGTAAAATTAATTTTTCTATATCTGTGAAGAATGATGTTGGTATTTTAATAGGGATTGCATTGAATCTGTAGATCCCTTTGGGTAATATAGACATTTTAACAATGTTGATTCTGCCGACCCACGAGCATGGTATGATTTTCCACCTGTTTACATTGAAGCTGTCCTTTTGATCAAAAATCTTAAGTGGCTTCCAACTGCCCTTAGGATGAGGTCTAAACTCTGTGGTGTGGTACAAAATCTCTTCTGTCACTTACCTTCTGCCTCTCTTTACAGCCATATCTGTCTGTGCACGTGATTCTGACTGTTTATGAACCCCATGCTGCCTTCTGCTTCCACACCAACCCCTCTGCTTGCCATGCTCTTTACTTCTTACCATTGGGGGTGCCTGCTATTCATCTTGAACTGTTTGGGAGGTTTCCTTTGTCAAGTTTTCCAACCACACAGCAGAGACAGTGATTTTTTCACCAAATCTATGTCTTTTCTTCCTGGGCACGTGATCTGACTATTTCCTAACCTCTCTTGCAGTTAGATATGGCCATGTAATACTTCCACTCAATGAAATTCAAGAGAAAGCATTGAGTGCCACGTCTGATCCTGGCCCATTAAACTTCCCAATGACTCTCTTTTCCCTCTTCCTCAGTTCATCCCCTGGAAGTGAAGGATAGTGAGATCCTAGGGGATGACAGAGCCACAAGATGGGAGGGGCTCAGGTTCCTGAATGACAGCTTGGGACAGATACCCTCCATCATCTCTGATTTGAGTTGATCTTTGTGAAGGGTAAACAAACACACACACACACACACACACACACACACACACACACACACACACTCTTCTACTATGTTATAGCTATTGAGATTTATGGGTTTATTTGTTATAGCAGCTAACATCACCTCATTAGTACATGCTACCAGGCCTGATTCATTCTAGTCCAGTTCAATTCAGCAACCAATTATTTAGCATCTATATGCCGGGCACAAGGCTAGGCAATGGAGTTACAGCACAGTATTGCATAAATACATTTCCTATCCTCATAGAGTTTTCGGTCCTGAGGTGTGTTGCCCTGCTTCCAAGCTTTCGCAGTGTTCTGTGCTTTTGTCTATTGTAAAGCTTGCCATGCTTTATTATCATGTATCTACCTGTCTATCCTATGAAAATGTGAGCTGCTTGAGAGCAGGTAACGTGTCTGAATTGTATTTCTAGCCCCATAGTGCCTGAGAGGCCGTAAATGTTGGTAAATGTTTGATGAATAAATACACCACCTGCTGTTCTCACGTTGAGCGGCATTAGGCCTGGTCGGTGGAGAAGGCCCCTGCTTCGTGTCCATTTGGCACTTTGTGGCTTGCTGGCAGCACAACACGGTGTTCTCCTTACCAGCAGAGTCACTGAATCCTAAGGGGAATTTTATGCCTCACTCAATGACTCCCCCCTCCAATGAGAAAATAAAATATTTGGCAGTTTTCTCCATTGTCCTCCTACTTTGCTTTGAATTGGGCTGCATTTTGCAGTGTTTCTCCTGCTCGGAAATGATGAATGCCCTTTACACCAACACAGTGTTATTTGCAAATGAACTTAAAGAGGAACAAAATTGCACAGGGCCGAAGTGGGCTCCAGCAATAGCTTGGAAAAACACATTTTTCAAGGTACCAAGCAAAAGGAATTTATCCAATTTAATTTTCAGGTAGGTCTATAAAATTAATAAGCATTCTGACTGAAAAGCATAATTAAACCAACAGTGAATGTAAATGAGGAAGGGAAGTGTCGTGCTATGACTAGAATATTGTTTTGCAACCGAATGGCCCATACGAAGAAAACAAATTATTAATGCAGTCTTATTTCTTGAGAATATTCTGGGAAACGAGGAAGCTCTCGCTGTTCTGCATAATCACCTTCTTGGGGATGTATGAGCAAAGAGCAGCAGGCTCACCTGGAATAGGAGGTAGTTTTCACCACGCTGAAGCCAAGAGGTAGCTGCCCTTTTTCATATACAGGCAGAGCCTGTCTAAATAAAACCCAATCCCACCTTCCTCCCTGTAGCAGACACTGTCGATTGTCTACCAAACAGCCATGCCTCCTGCCTCACAAAATCCTATTTTTTTTTTTTTTGGCCGGGAAGCAGTATGCTAGCTTCAGAATAATAATCATGACTGGTTTGAACAATTCATGGCACTCCTGTTTCTCTTCCCTGGGTACCTGATCTTCCAGCTCCCCTTGCAGCTGGGAATGGACACGTAGCATCTCCCTCGCCAATGAAACATCAGCAGCTATCTGCTGGGGAACTTTGGAAAATATTTTTTTTTCCTAATGAAAGGAGAAAGAAGTGAAATAATTCTTTCTTGATGTCCTGACTAGCCCTCCTCACCTTCTGCTTTCTGTCTCTGAATATAGACATGAGTCCTGGAGCAATAGCAGCCACCTTGTAACCATGAGACAACAAGCATGAGTATAAAAAGCCAATATGCTAAAGACTGGAGCCCATAGTGGAATGGATCTGGATCTTTAATAACATAATTGAACTACTGAACTAACCTTGGTGTGTCTGCCTCTAGTCTTCTTGTTATCTCTTATCTTATCTTCTTATCTCTAGTGAGATAAGAAGTGTCTGTATTGTGTAGGCTACTGCTGATTACACACTTCTATTGCTTACAGCCAAACATGATCCTAACTAATAGCCTCCCTAAATTCTATGCTTCTGTAATATCTCGGAAGCCATCCTCCTCCTCACCAACTTCTCTGCTGCTATCCAGTTCTGGCCCACTCATCCTGCATCTGAACTCTTGCTATAGCCTTCTAATCATACTCCCTGCCTCCGGCCCCACCCACACCACCTCCCCCACAGCAGCCTGGGTGATATAATGTTCCTCCCCAATTTGTGCATCTGGCAAATGTCCGTTCATTCTTTAGGATTCTTTAGAGTCAAGATTAATCGCCCCCTCTTCTAGGAATCCACCCCAGTTTTCCTAGGAAAAACTCATTGTCTCCTCCTCCTTTCCCATATATGGTATTATTAATATTCCCATATGTATTTTAGAGTTCCTTCCTTCCTCCATTCCTACTTCCCTTCCTTCCTGTCTTCCTTCCCTCATTAAACATTCATCAAATGTTTTCCATGTACCAGAAAGCATGTCAGTCTTCTCTCTTCAAATGATGGTTATATGCATTTCAGTAGAGATCTCTCTGTCCAGCCGTCTGATGGTCAGAGACTATGTCTTATTTCTTTTGTAGCCCCATCACCTAGCACAGGATCTGGTGCCTCGTAAGAACTCCGTAAATATTTGCGGGATACATTCAGCCTTCTAGGCACAGGAGAAAAAGTGATAAACAAGACAGGGGGGCCTCTGCCTTCAATGTCCAAACACTCCAGCTGGGGAGATTCAGTAAACAAGTAATCACGGATACATACGAGCTTAGAAAGGGTGGGAAGTGTGACAAAGGAGAAGTAAAAGTTGCTGTGAAGCGTGTGACATGTGGATCTGACTTAGATTGTGGAAGGGGGAGTCCAACCGGGACCCTTGGAAGAAGCCACTTATGCTGAGATCTTCAAGGCCACAAAGTGGGAAGGAATTGGACATTTCCAAAGAGCTGGGAAAAAGTCACTGTGGCTGCAGCACAGTGAGGAAGAGGAGGAGAGGAAGGAGGGTAGGCAAGTGCGGTGAGCAGGGGCGAGACCACGGAGGGCTCAGAGACCATGCAAAGAATGTTTTTAATATAAAAAGTTAATTTTATGTTAAAATTGTCCAACTGTGCCACAAATTACATATGTTTTAATTAAACTTGGTCCAATAATCCCAACACACAGAACACATTGATTATCCAATTATCAAGTCAATAATACCTTCCCAGCATCGATAAATGTACATGTAGCTTATCTTGTTGGGAGAATAAATTAGTAAGTGCCCATTTCCCAGGAGAACTGAGGCTTACAAAATTTTGGTTATTCATTTAATTTCAGTGTAAAGTGGTAAGACTTGGATTAATTCTTTTTTATTGTATTTCATTGTGATAAGAATACTTAACACGAGATCTACCCGCTTTCTGTATTTTTAAGCGTACACATTTAAGTCCACACATTCTTGTTGACTACAGGTAGGTACAGTGTTGTACAGTGCATCTCTAGAGATTCATCTGGCATAAATGAGACTTCGTGTCAGTTGAATAGGAGCTCCCCACTTCCTCCTCCCTCAGTCTCTGGCAACCACTATTCTCCTTTCTGATTCTATGAGTTTGGCTACTTCAGATACCTCGTTTAAGGGTCATCACACAGTATTTGTCCTTCTGTGACTGACTTATTTCACTTAGCATCATTGTCCTCCAGGTTCATTCATAGTGTTGCATATTGCAGAATTTCCTTCCTTTTTAAGGCTGAATAATATTCCATTGCATGTGTATGCCCTATTTTCTTTATCCATTCATCTCCCTAGCTTGTTTCCACATGAGGATTTTTTAAAAATTTTTCTGATACGTGAAGCTCCTTACATGTCTTTTAACTGAGGTTAGCTCACTTAATTTTTTATCTTTTCTAAAATGTTTTTTAGTTATATTTTAGAAATAGGGTCTTGGTATGTTGCCCAGGCTGGCCGCAACCTCCTGGGCTTAAGCAATCCTCCTCCTCAGCCTCCCAAGTAAACCGGGATAAAAGGCACGTACCACCACGCCTGGCTCTTGAGAAGGATTTTTTTATGTTTTTCCCAAGTACGATGGGGAGTGACTGAAGGGTTTCAAGAAGATGGAAGCAACAACAATCTAATTTACATATTAAGGTGGTCACTATTGGGTCAGGTGAGAAGATACTAGAAGGAAGCAAGAGTGGAGGTTGAGGGGGGAGTTAAGAGTCTGTTTCAGGAAAAGACGGCAGCTTGGGATGGGGTGGTGTCAGTGGGGCTGGGAGAAACAGGCGGATTGGAGAGAGGTTCAGGAGTCACGTTGACGGGATTTAGTGCCCGGTTGGATGTAGGGGAGCAGGGGAGCCAGGACGTCAGGCGTGCACAGCTGTCTCTACCTTCACGCTCCTGTCTGGCTGCCCCCTGACTTCCCTGAAGGCATCGGGCCAGGGTCATCCTCCCCAAGCAGCTGCCAGATTCCTCGTCCCAAGCAAACCCGTTTGTCGGGACAAGGTCAAAGAGAAAGCTTTTCCTTCCAGAAAAATCAATGAAACTCATAAGCCAGAAGAAAAATATTAACCCTGCCTACCTTTCTTTCCACACATCCGTCCCTACAGAAAGGTGCGTGTGACATTTCCCAATAATCACATCCCATGATTGAGAGGAAATGCAAGAGAGCGTTTAATTCTCCAAAGTCTGTTTCCCCTGGAAGATGCTTCTCTGCTTAGTCTCAGGCCCCCAGCAGAGAGAGGTTCGTGCAAACTGCCGTAACCCTGCCGCAGGCCGTGCGTCTCTGTGACTGTGGTTTCCTCGGACCTGGACTCAGTCAGGACTTCCTGACGTGAACTGCCAGAGCCCCTGCACCTTGCAGCACTTACCAGTCTGTAGTTAAATAATTCGTCATCTAAGTAGCTGTTTAATGTCCCATTAGGATGGAGGGACACGCCTGGCTTTATTCAGTGTGCTTTCAGATTTCAGACTCGTTTAACAGCACTAAATTAACTCACCCTCCACGGATCGCCTGGACATCTTGACTGTTCCCTGCATCTCTGCTTGTGCTTGTGACATGCATTCCAGACCCCAGCCAGCACCCCTGGCCCACTGACTCGGAGGAAATGCTTCCTTCTCAAACCTCAGCTCTAATACTTACGACCTATGTGACCGATCCATTTAGCCAAACCTCTCCACTTCTCTGTTTCTTCTTTCTTAGAGTGAAGACAGTGCCACCCACCACCAGATAGTCGTTAAGACCCCACAGTCAGTCCCTGCAGTCAAAGCTTGCCACTTCTTTGCTGCGTGACTGTGGGCAAGTCACTTAACCTCTCTGAGTCTCTTCCTGCTTCTCTAAATTGAGAACTATGTCTATCTCATATGCTTGCTGTGAGAATTAGATAACGCACTTTTTAAATAGCGCTAACCTTGGCATTTATTAGCTGCTCAATAACTGTTAAATGTTGTCATGATTACGGCTGGTTTATCATCTCACATAATTGTTTTAAGGAAAGCACTTTAGTTCATTAAATAGATGTTCGGATGACAACATCATCAACAAAAGGGACAATGACTACCACCTGCTGAACGCTTGGTCTGTGCCAGATACATTCCCGGGGCTGACTTACGTTAACTCCTGCAGTTCCCACAGCAACATTGAAAGGGGCTGCTAATATATCTCCGTTTTAATATAAGGAAAAGAATAACTCAATGAATATTAGATAATAATACTATCAACAAACATCTGATCAACATTTACTATCTGCCAGGTACTATAGCCAGCCCTAAGAATACATACATTCTTTCCTTCTAGAAGTTCATAGACCAACAGAAGTGGCAGATAAACATGTATCTTACTTAAAGTGCTGTGCTCACAGTATGAATAAAATCTTATGCAAATATTGAGTGAATGAGCAATTTTTTCTGAGGCAGTAGGGAAGAGGATTAAATCTAATGTGAAGGAAAAAACTACAAACTTGAAAGCACACGAAAAAGGAAAATATTATCATTAGCAATTAGAAATAGCACCTTGTCTACCTGCCCAGGTGAGAAAGAACATGCCTCAGGTATGAGAAGAGGAGAGTCAGTGTAGTTCCACTTTTTTGCCATTGTCATCTCCTTGGCTGGTTCAGTGGAAGGTCATGAAATGGGCCATATTGGTTCGTGCATGAATGTGCGATGACCCATCTAATTCCAAAGTGCTGGCCTCAGGTTAATAATAATAGTGGCTTCTGTGCCCTCTCTGAAGTAGGGAAGCAGTTTTATGAGAAGCTAACCATTTCATTCATTCATACATTCATTCATTCCCTCAACAAATATTTACTGAGTGCCAGACTCTAGGTGTTAGCAATACATAGTCTATAATCTAGGCAAAGTCTATGCCATCATAACGCTTATATTCCAGCACAGGGGAGGGACCATAAGCAAACAAAAGAAGTAAATATTTCGTGTATCTGATGGTGATACATGCTATAGAGGAAAATAAAGCAGGATCAGGGCAATGATAAGTGCCAGGCTGGGAGTAGAATTATTATTTTACATGAGTTGGTTAGGGGAAGCCTCATGCATAAGATCACATTTGAGCAGAAACTTGAAGGACATGGAAGAAGTCACGTGGACATTGGAAGGAATGTTCCCGCAGAATAGCAGCAAGTGCAAGGGCCCTGGGGTGGGAACTGGCTTGGTGAATTTGAAGAACCACACGAGGCAAAGTGACGGGAGCTAATGCAATGATGTTGTCAGAGTGGTAATGGGGCTGTGTGTCTCCTAGTTCATGGTCAGAACAGGGAATTTTACTCCTGGTGGAGTGGAAACGTTTTTGCAGAGTTTTGAACAGATGAGCTATACAGATTGCATCACTTTTGTTTTTAAAAGATTACTCTGGCTGCCTTGCTGAGAGCAGACTTTAGGAAGGCAAAGGAGGAGGGAGAGGACTAGTTGAGAAGCTATTGCAATAATCTAAAGGTGTCACTGCAGGTGGTAGCCCTGGAGGTAGCTAGACCTGGAGGTGGAGCATGGATCCGTTTTGAAAGCAGAGCTGACAGGACTTGCTGATTGGTTGAATGTGGGTGAGAGAGAGAAAGAAAGGTGTCTGGGAGACTCCCAAGTTCTTTGACGTACAGCCCCAGAAGGATGGAGCCCCATTAACTGAGATGGGCAAGCCTGCAGTTGGACAGATGTGAAGGAGAAAGACTGGGAGCTCATTTGGACACATGTAACGTGAGATACTCTTTGGTCTGAATGTTTGTGTCCCCTCCAACCCCAATCCCTATTTTGAGATCCTAACCTGCAAGGATTTAGGAGGTGGGGCCTTTGGGAGGTGATCATAACAGTGGCTTCTGGGGAATGGGATTAGTCGCCCTTATAAAAGAGGCCCCTGAGAAATCCTTTGTTCCTTCCACCAAGTGAGGACACAGCAAGAAAATGCCATCTACTACCCAGGAAGTGGGCCCTCACCAGACACCTATCTGTCAGGCCTAGATCTTGGACTTCCCAGCCTCCAGGGTCATGAACAATAAATTTCTGTTGTTCATGAGTCACCCACTTAATGGTATTTTGTCATAACAGCCTGAAAGGACTAAGAGAGATGTCAACAAGACATCTGTGCTGAGCTGATCTTCAGTGGGAGTTTCTGGAGAGAGACCCAGGTTTGGAGGTAGAAACAAATACACATAAACAAATACATCTGAACCCAAGAGATTAGAAGATACAGTGGAGGGAATGAATGTAGACAGAAGAGAGAAGGGGGCTGAGGAACTGGTCCTTGTGTTACTTTAGTATTGAAAATAGAGGTTTCTAGCTCGGTCTGCCAATAGAATTCAGGAAGGCCATGAACTCAGTGGGGAGAAATAAAATGCACCTTCATCCTCACTAACTTCTAACTGATATTTGATATGTCCCTCAATTATGAACGAGGGGATAAACCACAGCAATAGTAGTGTAACTATGACCATGTCATCCACAGAAATCGCAGATAATTATCACGTTATAAGTGTTGCGGGTATTTCAAAACATCATTTACCCTTAACACTTTTTCAAGATTATGAAGTCTTCGGACTTGCCACTGGATCTTTTTATTTAATGCGTTAATAAAGGAGCCCATTTATTACCATCTCACCATTAGTTTTATGAAATATTTTGATAACTATTTTTCAGTGTAATTAGTTTCTTTGAAATGTAACGTATTTCATGCATTAAAAAAAAATCATTATTCTGCAAAAATATACACAAGCTCCATCTGCCTGCCAAAGGAGTGCAAGCCACAGTAAAAGATTAGGACCCCTGATTCAAAAGTTGAAAGAACAACAGAGGTGGTGGAGATGAGCCATGCTTCCAAGCTGATTCTACAAACCCAGCTTTTCTCCCTACCTCCATCCGTTCTGCCTTATGAGCAAGCCCTATTTGCCTGGCCCTGAGCTCAGTGAAATTTGTATCCTGAAATGAGCAAGCCCGAGCCTCTATCTCCAACGACCCTGTTGTCCACGGTGGGGAACAAGTACCCAAACAGGTATTAGACACACCATAGATTGGTGCAACCTACAAAGGATTCTCAGCCATGCTATGCAAGTTCCAAAGACTATCCTTGCGTAGCATTCAAGTACAGGGTTTACTTCTGAGGAGCAGGAAATTGACACTGTCATTGTATTCTTTTGCAACTTTCTTTGTTCGAGAAGTATTGGGCTCAGAGAGAAGATCTCTTTAGAGAGCGTATTCTGTCTGCGTTGATTCCATCACAAGAGGAATATGTTCCTCAAAGAGAGTATTACGCCTCACAAAGCCACTCTTGGATGACAAGTTTCTTTCTTGTGGTGACACCGTCTGTTTTCTCATAGACCACTTAAGTCCTTCCCAGTCCCAGGCTAGAGTTAGAGTGGAGGAGGAGGGGAACTGCCAGCAAAAGCTATTTTGATTGCTCTTTTGTAGAATTTCCATCAGAAACCTCGTGGGGGCCATCTATCCGCCTGCACTTCTTAAAATAGAAGAACCGAATGTTCAGAGCTGCATTTTGGGCCCCATAGCTTGGGGCCTTCTATCGCACTGATGCTGTTTTGGGATGTAACAAATGGCTGAATAGATTTTCTTGGCTCGCACCCACTGTCTTGAAGCAACAGTCAGGCAGGGAGAGAATTTCAGAGCGTCAACCGTAGCCCAAAAGGAAACCAAAAGAGTCAGAAATTTCTGCATCATCCTGCCTGAATGGCTAGTGAAAGTCTTCATATCCCATTTTCATAGTCTGCAATGAAAATATAGAAAGGAGTTTACTGAAAAAAATCATGCATTTATTTGTGAGCTTTAAGAGACATTCTGGACCATCACTTATAAGTGCAGCCGCATTTTTTTCCATTGGTTAAATGGGGACAATGACCCCTGCTAAATGAAAGGATGTCTAGATAAGGGATGGGAATTTTACTACGAATTTGCCTTAGAAGAGAGGAGACTGACTTTTCTTAGGAAAAATATTTTGACAAGTGGTTTTGGGTTAGAGGGCAAGGGTGGAAGGCATGAGCCTACTGAAGCTCAGGTGGCTAAAGATTTGGTTAAACTGCTTTGTTTAGAAATGGACAAGAATTAAGTAAGAAATAGACATGTCTTTTAATAAATAAAGGGAACTTTATTTTTTATTTGAATAACCTTGAAGTGGGGAAGTCCTTTCTAACCATTCATTCAACAAACATTTTAAGTGCCTGGCACTGGGACATCCAGGGAAAACCCCTGTTTGTCTTCCAGATGGCTTCCCATAAATACAGATGGGGGCCGGGGCATTTAGAGAAACGTTTGCAAAAATAAGGCTTCAGTAACACTAAAGGACTCTTACCACTTGGTGGCTGACAGCAAGTGCTTTGCCATCCCGCTAGACCCACCAGGGTTCAAATCTCAGTTCCTCCATTTATTGGTCACATGATCCTGGTCAAGTTTCTGAGCTCTCTGGGCCTCTGTTCTTGTTACACCAGGTTGTAATAAGAACTAAATGATAATGATGTAAAATACTTAGCGTAACACCCACTCGTAATACGTACTTCACAACGATAGCTGTCGTTGTTAACTAAGACATAGGTATTGTTAAACAAAACCTTCCTTGCTATATTTGTTCCCAAAGAACCTGACCTCCAAAAGTATACTTCTATAATAAGCCAATGGTATTAGTAAAATGCAGCTACTGAAAATGCTGTATTCTCTGTTTCCCTAGAATAAGAGGTGGCATTATGTTCATGTGTTACCCTCTCTTTCATTCGGTCAGTCATGCATGTTTGGGGACAGTCTGTGTTGTCTGTCACAGCTGGGAGTGGGCCTGCTGCCGGTGTCGAGTGGGTAGATGGCAGAGATGCTGCTGAGCACCCTGCAGTGCACACAGCAGCCTCCACAACAAAGAACGACCTGGCCTGGAGTGTCAGTGGTAGCCAGGTTGAGACACCTGGTCTGGAAGGAGCTAGCATTGTGCTCATCTACGTACGCCCTCAGTCACGCACGCATGCTTGAAGCAGGTATGTGTTGAGGCCAAACTACGTGTCAAACACTCTTAGGTGTTGGGAAGAGAGTGGTGGACAAGAGGGACGTGATCCCTGTTTTCATGGAGATTGCCCTTTAGCTGAGGAGATAGTTAAGAAGTAACTGAGTCAATAATTACTTAACAATTATAGTGCAGGTCACAAAACAGCACACAGTGAAGTGAGAGTGTGCGATTGCAGAAACTATCCCAGTGCGGGAGCTCGGTGGAAGTGGTGCTTAGGCTGACACTTGAAGGATCCAGCAAGCTTTAACCCACGACCTTGGTGGTTCAGTAATTCTGTGTTGGATCACTGAACTCAGCAGCCACCTGGCATTGCTATTCATAAAATTATAGTGAGACTGAATAGCATGGCAGGTAAGAACATGGATTCTGGAGCCAAATTGTGTTGGTTTGTACCATCTTGCATGACTTCTCTGCCTCAGTTTTCTAATCCATAAGATGGGGATGAAAATAGTGCCTGCCTCACTGGTTTGTAGTGAAGATTGAGTTAAATAATGGAATCAAATGACATGAAACAGTCATACAGTAAACACTACATAAATATTAGCAATTATTAGAACTAATATTGCTATTTGGAACGAAGGAGCAGGTCTTCTCGACTAGAATCTGTCCACATGTTCAGGAAATGGTGAGAAGACACAGCAAAAGCGGACTGATCAACACAGACTTACATTTTCTGTGCAATCCCATCTTTTTCAAGTGAACTTGGTCATCTTTGTTTGAAAGTGACAGCATTTGAGACCAGGAGTTGGCGCTGCGTTCTTCTTACAAAAGTGAACGGTCAGCACGAGAACTGCAGCGGGCGTCAGGTCAAGAGAAGACAAAGATGCAAAGTCCACTTGTCATTCATATGGTAGTATTTTTGGACTCACCTTTATAGTCTTGACTCTTTAAATCCCTGGTAAACTCATCCAGATCCTCTCTTCTATGGAGCTTCCACTGCGTAGAAAGGGGGTGAACATACTATTTTTATAGCTGGCATAAAAACACTCCTTCAGGGATTGTCTTATTTTTAGGAAAACATCTGGATAATAAGCTTTGAGTATTGAAGGACAATAATCAGAGAGGTAGGTGACCAGAACTGTACCCCAGAAAATTTGGGTTGGGGAAACGTAAGAGAGAGGAAAAAAAAAAGAGGGAGAAGTCACAGAAGAACATCCAGCAAAAGGACATGGTCAATTAAAAAAGAAATCAAGAATAGAAATAGCTGAGGGATTTTTAAGATCACATGTGCTAAAAGTCAGTTTCCAAGTTGTGTGCTGGGTAGAAGCCATCCGTCACCTCACATCTTCCTTTAAGACCATTACCTACCCAAATAAATGCCTTTTGTGAATTTTGGACTTAGAAAATCGAAGAAAAACTTTCTGGCATCCACATCTGCTTTGGCATTCCCAGTGTGAGGTCTTGGTGAGATTAACAAAAAATTAGAACTAGAGGTAACTGTAGGAATGTAAGATGCTAGAATCTGCAGAAATCTTGCAGCAGAGATTAAGTGTTCCAGCTGAGTGTGAAATTAGGGGCTTGAGTCAATTTTAAGAAAACAGAGAAGAGTGTTTACAGCTGACTTACCAGTCACGTGGCAATGCACAGCTCCAGCGTCTTTAGACAGCTTTTCCCCACTGGGAGGATGACAGATTAAGATGGAAAAGACAGTGAAAGAAGTCGTTAGGTTTAAAAAACAGAACAAGCAAAAACATTTAAAATCTCAAACTGAAAAATTATAAAAGAGCCTACCTAACTTAAAAAAGCAACTGTCTTGCAAATGGAAACAAATCAATGAAAAGGCAAAAATGTAGATGTTGTACTGATTTAAGAGTCACTTTCTCTTTTAGATCAAAAGGGTATATTTTAAACTTTTACTTCCTCCAAGGCACTAGCATGAGCTTTGTCTTGTTTCGAGGATGCAGTAGAGTAGGTTTTAAAGAACATTCCTTGGGCAGTGTCTTGCTTAAGCTGATCACCCTGGAAGGTACCTCTTGCCAAGGTGGGAAGGAGAGAAAACAAGAAAAAGCTACTTTAATTAAAAATTCAGGTGCCCACGTGTACTTACCATTAAATTGGTTTTAACTGATCAACACTTAAGTACACATATAGTAATAACATTCATCGGGTGTCGGGTAGATGGGAGCGGGGAGGAGGGGATGGGCATATACACACCTAATGGGTGCGGTGCGCACCGTCTGGGGGATGGACATGCTTGAAGCTCTGACTCAGGTAGGGTAAGGGAAATATACGTAACCTGCTAAGAAGTTGCCGTGAGATAGCACCCTAGTTATCTGACTCTTCCAGAATGCAGAAAGCCCCCTGGGGGTGCACGATGCCCTGTGGCCCCCCTGCCTCCCGTTGCCCCCAGCTTGCCTACCATGATTTTTCAACTTCATTCAGCAGAGTCTGTGTTAACTTTCCAGCCTGTGGTTTCTCCATCCTGCAGAAACCACCAGTGACCTAGAGTTGGCTTTTTCACAGGTGACACTTTTCTTCCCTTTCATTAGGGATTTAGACAGACAATATACCGACAGGCTTCTCGCTGCTCTCTCGGGCTGGTTGGCTAATCTGTCCGTTTTCTTTGCAATGGATGGGACAGCTCTTTGAGACTCCAGACCAATGACTGTCAATGTAACCTGATCCAATTGTCATTTTTATAATAAACAGCTTGTAATGTATTTCTTACTATCCTGAAATGAAAATCACAGCTACTAGAACCTACCTAAACTCCTAAGTATTAAAAATATCATGTTATATAAAAAAATAAAACAATAGTTTATTATAACATGTATTTTAGTATATAAAGGGTCAAGCATGATTACAAATAGAAGACTTAATGCAATAATGAGATGTGTGAACCTGTGTGGAGAATCACCATGACTGTGACAACTATACAGGTGGCAGTGGGGTTGGATTGGGTGATCCAAACTCCATGAGCAGGGTTTGAATCCACTGGTAACGTGGTTTTCCGAGATGGTGAACTGCTCTCACTATGGCTCTGAACATACAGAGTACCTGCTTGCCTTGATTTTTCACAGTATTGAAATGTCTGGAAAATTCAGTGTATATTGAAACTGTAAAAAGAAATCTTATGTGTATGTGTAAAGGAGTTCGCTTAGATAGCAATAGGCATTGCTGGATGTCTGGCATCCTGGCTGCTGCCCACCAAATGCTACTAGTGCCTCTTGCCATTATCATAACAAAAAAGATGTACTCCAGATTCCCCAAATATCCACCTAGGAGGCAGTGCTACCCCAAGGAGAGCCACTGCTCTAGACTTTAGGCAGAATTCTCCCAGGTCTCTGCCTTCTTCCATGGCCTTAAATTCAGCTCTCCTGTCCCCATGTTCGAACCCCAGATCCTACTCTTGTATCCCATAAGCAGATCTCAGGCCTGCACACACCACCTGTTGACAGCCCATCCATCTCTAGTTTCATTTCTGGTCCCTGAGGAGTTCCCTCCCTGACTTTCAGGATTGGCTGAGTACGTTGATGTGTGTAGATGTCATATCCATCTATGTTTGTAGCACAAGGGGTGCTGTCCTCCTCAGTTTAGCCTGATGACTTGCTGAAATCCTGTGTGCTTCCATTTTTTCTCTCTCTCGCTGCAATTCCCGTCCTGGCAATGCTGTTCAAATCTGTCCACAGAAACACCACCCTGCACCTCCACTGTGCATTGACCCTAGATCCAAGCTGTGGTTTCTTAGGTTGTCATTTATGGACATCTCACCCCATCTTAAGACAATGTCTGTTCCAGGTTTTTCATCCCACAACAGGCTGTGGTTCCTAACTCACATCTGCAGTATCAGGACGTCAGTTTCTAGAAAGGTCTCATCCATGGCCTCACACTCTCCCAGGCATCGCCAGTCCAGCTCTCTCTTCCACTGCAGTGAAGTCCCCTCTGGTGTCCCCCATGGTTTGTGCTTCCAGCTGACCTCAGTCAGGGCCACATGGGTCAGCAGAGATACCCTATAACCTTAAACCTCAAAGAAGGGGTCAGCATCTCAACCCCTTTCTCTCCAGAAGAGGCCTCAGACCCTGTGCCCCCATGCCCTCCTTCCCATCAGTAACCCTCTGTATTAGTCACCTGTTGCTGCTATAACAGATTACCACAAATGGAGTGGCTTCAAACGAATCTCTTCTCTCACTCTTCTAAAGGTCAAAAGTCCACAGTGAGTTTCACGGGGCTAAAGTGCAGGTGTCCGTGGGGCTGGTTCCTCCTGGAAGCCGTAAGGGAGAGTCTGTTCCCTCGCCCTCTCCAGCGTCGAGCACCTGTCCTCATCCCTCCACTCGTGGCTCTGTATCACGTCGCCTTTTCCCCTCCTGCGTCCACAGTCACATCACATTGTGCCTCCTTCAGCCTTCCTCCCTCTTACTAGGACACACATTTAGGACCCACCTAGGTAATCCAAGATAATTTCTGACTCAAAATCCTTAACTTAATCACATCTGCCTTTTCCCTGATCTGGACAGGGATTAGGACTTTGAGGGTTTCTTTGAAGGTGTCTTTGAGGGTGAGAGCAGGAGTGGGGTCATTGACGAGCATACCACACCCTCCATCACTTATAAAGAGCACGGAGGTTTGAGGTTGTCAAACTAAAGGAGAAGAATGTTCGCGCTGTGTTGCATCCACCCTTTCTTTAGACCTAGTGGTACCTCTTTGGATTCCATTCATGAAACCGAAGGGACCACTGAAATAGTCCTTAGTGATTCACAGATGTCTCCTCCACAGCGTGTAGAAAGGGCTAATGATGTTTTTGAATGGAAGTTTCTTTTCCTGTGTTAGTTATAATTATGATAATGTGTCTCACCTGAATCCTGCTGATAAGGTACAGAATTCTAACAACTAATGGAAAACAGACTGTGTGCACACTCTGTCCCAAGTCCCTTACGTGCTTCATTTCATTGGATGGTCCTCAGAGACCTGTGTCAACAATAGGTTGACACCATTATTATCCCTATTTTCTGGATGAGGTAGCTGAGGTGCAGAGAGCCTAAGTAACATGCTCAAGGTTCCCTAGTTAATAAGAGTCAAACCCAAGATTTGGGGCCCAACATTCAGATTCCAGAGCCTGTGTTCTCAATGACTGCAGATCACCTGCTGCCCAGCTCTCCCACTGACTTGCTGTGTCACCTTGAGTAAGCCACTTTCCCTCTCTGGCCATTGGTCAAAGCAGGAGCACTGAGCTAGGCTGGATTTCTTAACCTTAGCACTACCGAATTTGGGACCAGATAATTTTTTGTTGAAAGAACTTTCCTATGCATTGTAGGGTGTTTAGCAGAATCCGTGGACTCTACCCACTAGATGCCAGTAGTCGTCTTCCCCACCCCACCCAGTTGTAATAGACATAAATGTTTCCAGACATTACTAAATGTGGCTTTTGAAATCTCCCCTGGTTGAGAACCGCTGAACTAAGTAATCCGTCAGGACTTGCCAAACTTAGAACATTCTAGGATTTCTTTCACTCTTTCTTTGGCTTCAAGTTAGGTGATTGCTTTACATTCAAGAAACTCTCTAGGCAGGCAAGAGTTCAGATGCAATGTGTGAGCTAACCAGTCTTATAAATTAGCACAAACATATGTCAGTGATAATTAATTAAATACCTACATCGCATCACTAATGGCATGAGCTGAAGACAATATTACCATTCAAAGTGTGCCGCCACGCATTTCTCAGTTTCTCCTTGCATGAGGTAAAAGAGTAAACAGTTAGTTTGGGGGTTTAAACAAAAGCTGTTGCTTTTTCACTTTGAAGGGAAGGAGAAACCTCCAAAAATAGAAATAGAGTCTTCTCACTCCATTCCTTCCACTTGCTGCAAGATCTTCCCAGGAAACCAACTTGCGTGCAGTGGACAAAAGTGTTGGCTTTTCTTCTTCCTCCTGTATGTGGTCTCAAGATTGTGAGTTTGCCTCTTAGCTTCCATTTTTCCATCACATTATTTTATAGGAGTTCCCCAACCCTTCGACATGGTATATAGATGCTGTTTTCATCTTATTTGTCATTATCTTTCACTTAAATTAGTTTTTTGGTACCGACCAGAGTCAGGAAAAACATAGACAAATAACTTATTCTCTGTTCCAACTCTGCCTACCAGTTGTGTGATTTTATACAAGAGGCTTAATGTCTCTGAGCTTCCATTTTATCATCTGTAAAATGGGAACAATGATACTTATTTTATGGACTGCCGTAAAGATTAGATTACATATGTTCGGCACCTAGATAGTGCCTGCATGTAGTAGTTGCTCGCTTCTGCCAAAGAGACTAGTCAACAGGCAAGTAAGTGGCTTTGGGCTTCTCCTTTAGTTTCTTGAAGTCACTATTGAAGAGCAGGGTTAATGTACATGAGATGGTCTAAATCCATATTAAGAGAAGGAAAGAGGTGAAATAATCAGTCCCTGAATAATGAATATCTGACTACATCTAAGTGCTTTGGGAAGCGCAGCTCCTAAGGACAGAGTCCATGCTGGCTTTAAGCAGGAATGTATGTCCTGATATAAGCTTGGTCTGGGAAGCTTCATCACACACACACGCAATTCAGCTGCACATAGGTAGGCTACAAAGATGAAATCGACTGGGCCATCAAATTCCTGCATCCACACAAAGAGCAGGAGCAATATTCCAAGTTTGAAAAGTTTGGCATGTGAAACAAATCTCTGGCCACTATTATAACATTGAATGATCAGCTCTTTAGTGACCCCTCTCAATTCCTATGTCAGTTAGCATTCGCTAGGTTCTACTGTGTAACAAACATCCCCCAAATTTCAGTGGCTTATGATAAACTTAAGTTTATTTCTCCATCTCGTCATATGCTGGTAGTCACAGATAAGCTGCAGTTCTGCTCCATAAGCCTTCCCATACCAGGATGCAGGCTGAAGGAACAGCACCAATCAAAGATATGCCATTCATGGGGCAGAGGGAAAGAGAAAGAGAGTTGACAGAAACACACAATTATAAAACTTCTGCTTGAACATGGTTTGCATTACATCCACTCATATGCATTGGCCAGAGCAAGTCCCATGGGCAAACCTTACATCATTGGGTCAAAAAAAGTCTACCCCCCATCAGGAAGCAGCACAAGTCCCATCACAACAGTAGAGAGGTGTTTGATCCTCTTACAGGAAGAGCTGGTGAATACCTAGGAGCATTCTTCCAATGGAGGGTGCGATAGGCTCTTAAGTGTTCCCAGGCCTCCTATGATTTCAAATTAATTTAAAATTTTAAAAAGACAGGCAAAGTTAACGGCTTCTTATACACACTCTGGGGGTGCCAACGCTCCAGCTTCCTCTTGAAGGTTCTTAGGATCTGTGGACTGCAACTAAGGTTTGCCTAACATTTCTAACAGATACTCCCCTAAATGCATTTAGTTAGAGCAGGAATCCATTTACGAGAACAGTAATCCACGGTAAATCATCCCTTTCAGACATCTTTGCAGCTTTTAGGTGTTTTCAGCTGAGGAAATCACAATTCCTGTCTACAATTGCTGTAGCTATGATAGAGCTCCCATACATAAAAGCTGAAAGGATTCAGAAAATGAGATATGTATGTGCCCTCGAGGGCGGGCCCTTAAGGAATACAGAAATGCTGTTACCAGGTGATGAAAAGGATGGTGGGTCGTCAAAACGACAAGGGATTAAGGAAAATCATTTCTTCCATTTCATGTCTGAGGTCTCTTCCACATCCGACGTCTTGCAGGTCTAAGTTCAGAAACCACCTTCTCCATCCAGACTTCAAACCAATTGCAGCATCATTTTCTACGGGCAAGCCTTTTCCTTCCAGGACTCAATCCTCTCTGCTGCTGCTTAGAAGGAAGTTCCCAAGTTGTCCCTCATTTTACTCTTCTGTTTAAGCCCAGGGCCCTTTTCTTCTGATTCTCCAGCACCCCTCAAATCCAATCACCCATATTACTAGTCTTCTAATTTCCCACTATTTCCCAATGACTTTACCTTGGGAAACAGTGCTGTCCCGCGTGTCTCCTCTCCTTGGATGTCTAAGAAAGTATTCTATGACATTCTTGCAGCATCGGCATGGGTGCCTGCGATGCCCTGTCATGCTCACATTGAGTGTGTGTGCATATCAAAGGAAAAACTCATATCTTCTTTGTTACCAGCAATAACAATGATGTTGGCTATTCTTGAGCACTCTATGATGTGCTGAGTGCTATGCTCCATAATTTTCAGTGATCATATCCAGTGCTGAGTACAAGAGAAAATATATCATTGCCCCAGTTGAAGAAATGAACCAGTGGAGACTGAGAAATGAGAAGTGACTTGCCCAAGGTCACAGAAGCTATTACCTGGTAGAGCAGGAATTCAGACTCAGGTTGGCCTAACCCCAGTGTCCATGTTTTCCTGCTACATCATGCCTCCTTCCACCTTCCTGCTTTACGAAGCAAGCAGTGTGAAGCACATGCCGCGCTGGGCCTGAGCAGTGCCCATTAAGTAGAACTCACACCTACCTTGTTCTTCCTGCACACTTCGATTCACTCAACAGACTGAAGAATGGAATGGGAGATACTTATTCCTCTCCAGACAATAAATCATTGGCTTTCTATCTGTCACCAGCTCGATTTTCCAAAGATTTGTTTTCGTCAGTTTAATGAATTATTGGATCACCTGGAAATTGCTCAGAATTAACCTGCGGCTGACATTAATGGATCTGCAACACAAGTGTCGAGATCTCTCTAACCAGTCCAATCCATCCTTTTGTGAGAAGGCCAGCTGCCTGGCACGAGGCGATTCATTTATTTTGATGCTGCATCTGCCCGTGTCTGCAGCAGTGGCGCGCAGTTACCAGGATGAGTCTGTCGGTAACAAAATGGCTGCCTCCACGCCAGGGGACCTGAGCGCTGTGAGCTGCTCAGCCCTGCTTGTGTGGGCAAGAGGCGGGAATCCTAGTAAATCCTATTACAACTTGCAACACTCTCCTTAGTTCTCTCGGAAGCCTTTGGCAAGCTTTGGGCTTCTTTGTTAGGATGCATCTCACCCTCTGTGAGTCCTCTTAGCTCTAACCCCAAACATATCCCAAATCCAAACGATTCTGTCTCCACTGTTATCAGCCCAGTGGAGGTACCACCGCATCCTGCCTAAGTAATTGCAATATCCCCTCCTTATTCTCCCTGCATCCACTCTCACCTTCCAATAATCCATCCTCCACAGAGCTGTTGGAGTGATCATTTTACATATGATAATAACACCCTCCACGTTGCGTAGAAGTTCTCAACAGCTTATCATTTTACTTGGAATAAAATCCCACAAGGTTTTCCACACCCCAGCCCTGGCCTCCCTCCCAGCCCCAGCTGGTACCGAGCACCAGGCTTTCAGCTGGCACCAACTACCTTGACCTTCTTTCTGTTCCTCCCACTTTCCAGGCTTACTTTTTACTTTTTTGCTCACAGCTCCATCCACAGCACCTGGCACAGAGCAAGTACTTAATAAGTACTTGGCACAGAGCAAGTACTTAATAAGTATACAATTTATTAATTGATTATTTTCAAGGTCCTAATAATAATGTGGAGCATGGGGAGATGGAAGGATGGTGATCCCTCGTGAGTGGTTTTAAAATGAAGCTCCACTCTTTGGGAGTCCCGTAGCTCACTGTGCTCACCTACCACCTGCTTAACGCTCTGGTTTTCAACTTCCAATTTGTCTTTCAGTTGACTCCCTAGACTGAGAATTGGCACACTTTTTCCATTAAGGTCCACAAAGTAAGCATTTTAGGCGTTGAAGACTCGGTCTCTGTTGTAACTACTCAACTCTGCCATTGTAGTACAAAAGCAGCCATAGACCATATCTGAAGGAATGGCTCCAAGGTGTGCCAATGCAACTTCATTTACCTGTGGTACACCAGATCTGGTGCACTGGCTGTAGTTTGCTAAACCCTGCTTTGGACTATAAACTTCTTGAGTAACCCTAATACATGATCGGCCACCACTTACTAAGGGCCTGTTGAAGGAGGTCCAATGTGGTAGAGAGAAGAACTTACCTACTACTATGAAAATCAAGAAAACCATAGCCTTTCATTTCCGGGACCAGTTTTTGGCATCATGAATATTGGAATCAGGTTTGTGTTCCACCGTAGCTCCCCTCACTGACAAGTTGTGCAACCTTAGACAAGTTACCAGGTCATTCTGTACCTCAATCTTCTCTCCTATAAAATAGGACTAAGTAACCTCTTAGAGTTGTTTTAAAGAGCAAAGGAGATAACATAAGTGAATCCATATGAAGTGAGAACCACCCAGCATACACACACACACACACACACACACACACATCCTGCAAAAATAGTTTTGGTTGTCTGTTCAATGAACAACCTGACTTTTTTTTTTTCTCTTGAGTGATGTTTACAATCTAGAGATACCAGTAAATTACTTGGGACAACATAAGACATTCATGATGCTTTTGGGGGTAAGAGGAGAGAGAAAAATGAGGCAACTTGCACAAAAAATAGAAGATTTGGGGATAAAAATAGGTGTTTAAAAGAGATTTTTATGCTGTGTGGTGTGTGATGTAAAACCACTCCCTTCAGTACTGTGAGACTGCAGTAAAATATGTATTTTTTATTATTCCACTGGGGAGTTGGATCTGTTTGTTTTCAGCAAGGGGTAATCTGCTGAAGAGTTGAATCCTACTTTATTAGCCATGATCTGAGAACAAAGTCTCCCTTTCCTGGTACACACTAGATGTTCACTAAATGTTATTTCCATTCTTAATCTACCTTTATAATTCCATCTTTACCAAAAATATCTTGATAATTTAGACTCTATGTCCAAAATCAGTAAGTCTCAAGTACTGGATGTTTGTTAAAAGAAGAGAGTAACTCAAATGAGGCTTGTCCTGTAGAGATCCCTCAAGGATACACAAGAATGGCTTGCAATTAGCATATTCATTCTTAATATATAAATGGATTCTGCTAAAGTGCTGAAGTGTGCTTAAAAGCAATTTGATTATAAGTAGTTTAAGCATTCTCTTTGCAACCTTTTCCCCATGCTGTTCACACTACCTATGAGGAATGAATTATCACAAATTACAAGTGAATAATTGTCCTAGCATTCCCTGAGAGAGAAATCAACTTTGATAGTAAAGACCTGGATACCAATTGGCATTTTCCCATTTGCTAGCTGTATGATTGTGAATAAATAACTTCTTTCTGTGTTCCGCATCCTAAGTAAATGGGGAAACATCCCATGATCATAGATTGGAAGACCTAATATTGTTAAGTTGTCAATATACTAAAAGTGATCTATAGCTTTTCTTGGCATTGTCTCACTTTTGAACTTTGCTTCAACTCCCAAGTGAAGATGCTCTAAAAAGTTCTTGTTGTTTTTCCTACTCTAATCCTGGAGATAAGCAAACACACACAAGTTTATCTATTTTCTTTATTTTTTATAGTTCTTTTGGTATCATGTCTAAGAATCCATTGCCAAATCCAAAGTCATGAAGATTTACCTCTGTTTTCTTCTAAGAGTTTTATGGTTTTGTATTTAGGTCATTGATCTTTTTGAGTTCATTTTTCTTACGGTGTAAAGTAAGGATTCAGCTTCATTCTTTTGCACATGGAAATTCAGTTGTCCCATCACCAACTAAGACTATTCTGTCCTCCATAGAATGGACTTAGCACCCTTGCCAAAAATCCATTGGCCATGTATGTATGGGTTTGTGTCTTGACTCTCATTTCTATACCATTGGTTTCTATGTCTGTCCTTATGTCAGTATCACACTGTTATGATTAGTATAGTTTTGTAGTAAGTTCTAAAAAAGAGAAGTGTGAGTTCTCCAACTTTGTTCTTCTTTTTCAAGATTGTTTTAGTTATTCAGGGCCCTTTGAAATTCCATATGGATTTGAAGATTAGCATTTCCCTTTCTGGAAGAAAAGGTTATCGGAATTTTGATAGGGATTGCATTGAATCTGGTATATACTTTTGGTATATCAGTGTTGACAATTAAGTCTTCCAATCCATGAATACAGAATGTTTTTCTATTTATTTAACTCTTTCATTTCTTTGAGCCGTGTTTTATAGTTTTCAGGGTACAAGTCTTTTGCTTCCTTGGTTAAATTTATTTCCAGGTAGTTTATTCTTTTACATGTTATTGTAAATGAGATTGCTTTCTTAATTTGCTTTTTGGATTGTTCATTACAGGTGTACAGAAACATAACTGAGTTTTGGCTGTTTGTCTTGTAAGTTGCAACTTTGCTGAATTTGTTCATTAGCTCTAATAACTTTCTGGCATATTCTTTGGAATTTTCTATATATGGGATCATGCTATCTGTGAACAGAGATAGTTTTCCTTCCTACTTTCCAATTTGCATGCCTTTTATTTCTTTTTCTTGTCTACTTACTCTGGCTAGATCTTCCAGTATAGTGTTGAATACCAGTGGTGAAACCAAGCATCTGTATCCTGTTCCTAATCTTAGGGAGAAAGCTTTTAGTCTTTCACCATTAGGTATAATATTCACTGTGAGTTTTTTATAAATTCCCTTTTTCATGTTAAGGACGTTCCCTTCTACTCCTTCTTTTCTGAAGGAAAAGAAGGAGTAGAAGCACTTTTTATCCTGAAAAAGTGCAGAATTTTGTCAAATTCCTTTACTGTATCAACTGAGATAATCATATGTGTATTTTTCATTCTATTGACATGATGTTATTACGTTGATTTTCTTACGCTGAACCACCCTTGCATTCCTGGGATAAATCTCACTTGGCCATTTTCCTTCTAATATGCTGTTGAATTCAATTTCCTATTATTTGTTGATTTAAAACAATATGTTTAATAAAAGTCAAACTCCCCAAAAGTCCATTGTAACCACAGTAATGAACAGTAGCCCTCTCTCCCCTGCCTACATATAACTAGCTTATCTTCCTAATAATAGCACTAGATTTTTACTTTGATGATATGTTTGCTGTATAGAGGGTAGCTTAGCTAAATAACTGAGATTTCACATTCTTAAATGTGTCCGTATATGCTCAGTTGCACATAGTCAAGGCAGTATAGCAGAGTAGTCTGCTCTGGGCTTTGGAGTCAGAACAAGCTGCATTCAACTCCCAGCTCTGTCACACACCATCTGTGGGAACCTGGACAGTGTCTTAGCTTCACTGAGCTCCAGTTTCATCACAGGAAGAATTTAATCTCCAGCTCTTGGAGCTGTTAAAAAAAAAAAAAAAGCAGATGAGACACTGTATGTAAAACACTTAGCACAGCGCCTAGCATAAAACAGAGTCTCGGTAAAAAGAGCAAATCACTTAGCTTATTGGTATTATTTAGATTTGACAAATTACAAGTATGTTTTGTTCATGCATTTTTTTTTGAAAGCAGTTAATTTTGTTAGGAAAGGCTGCTCAGTTAACACGAACCTGTGGGAGCAGCTGTGTGGGTATGTCTATCCAGCCAGATGTACTGTGAAAACAGTTTCATCAGCTCTCCAGATGTGTCCACAGTGAAGACTCAAGGCTTCGTATACAGATGCTTGGAGTAGTTCTTCAGGCCTCCATGATGTCCTTACTCCAGGCTTCTCAGCCAGGAGAAGTTTTCCTCCCCATCCAGCCTGGCAACTCCCCACCAGTCTCCCTTCTGGGCTAAGAGGAGTGTGCAATTCTTCAGTCAGACACTAGGTGGTGTGTGACTGTTTCCAAGAAAGGAGCTTGGCTGAGTGGGTGCCCGATAGGAGAGCATGTTGGAATTTAAAATAAGGTCAGGTATTTGAGCCACAGCCTAAAGTCATGGCCACGTTACAGCCCAGTAGGAAGAGGAACTGTTACTGCTGCGGTTTCTTTTATTTCTCTTCTTTTTCTCAAGAAATGGTACTGTGTTGAGGGTAGAGTCACCTTTCAGCATCCACTCCCTGGCAAAGGAAAATTTGCACCCTAGTCCAGGAATAACGCAGCCACCATGCAAAGTCACGTATGCCCAAAGAATCACTACAACAAAAGTTCACAGTAGAGGGCGGGATTGCCCAGTGATTAAGAACACAGTCTCTCCACTGAAATCTAGAAGGGTCCACTGGTGACCTTCCAGCTGTGTGATCTTGCGCAAGGCACTTAATCTCTTTGTGCCTTAGTTCCCTTATCTGTAAAATGATAAGACTTAGCTGTGGGCTTTGGGGAGGAGTAAATGAGACCACGTACAGAACTCCATAAACAGTTCCTGGCACAGGGTAACTATTCAATAAATGAGAGCTATTCGATTAGCCAACATTTGTGAGTTCACACCAGGACCTCCTTCAGAGAGTGGTTGTGAGCATTAAATGAGATAACACAGGCCAAGTGCTTAGAACCGTGCCTGGGACAGGGAAAGCACTCCATCAGGGTTTGCTATCAAAATATTTTTTTTTTAAGTTTACAAAATACTGATACAGAATAAGATCCATTTTTAAAATATGTGGAGACATGGAGCAGTGCGACAGAACCTTTTTCCCCTTCGCTTCTGGTACTGCTCCGTAGAACCTTAAATACATACAGTAACAAATGCCACCTTAAATACACACATTAACAACAAATTCTACCTTAAATACATACATTAGCAACAAATTCCACCTTAAATACGTACATTAACAATCTACCTTAAATACATACAGTAACAACAAATTCCACCTTAAATGCATACATTAACAACAAATTCCACCCTGGGCATTAGACTGAGTGTTTCATTGGACAATTGAGAAGGCTTCAAGGGCCCAAAATAAAAGTTTACTGATGGCACACAGACTGTGCCAGACTATGACCTTTACTGATGACCTGGGTCTCTTGGAGCAAGAGTCTTAACCCTTACAGTGCCACAGACCCTTTTGCAGTCTGAGGAAGCCCGTGGACCCCTTCATAAAACCATGTTTTTAAATGCATAAAATAGACTCCATTAGAACCCAAAAGAAATCTATAATTTGATATAAACCATCTATGGTTGATATAGGTGAAAAGTCATAATTATTACTACTGTCATTTTTGCTGATACTCATAATTAACTAAAATGCTAAATTGTAGGTGATATGCAAATTTTTCCTACCCAAATCACAGAGCCCTGAATTTTATCCACAGATCTTCCAGCTCAGGAAGCCCCAGATGAAGAAACTTGCTAAGACAAATACACATTCTTCCTACAAGCTCGGGCATGCTGACTGAGTACTTGACATTGTGTTGTTTATTTCAGGAAGAACAGACGTTCTCTTATGCTCCTTGAAATCTAAGTGAATTGATTCCAGACACAGAGCTTATCACCTTTTTTTAATTATGAGATTGAGGAAAACTACAACGGCACCTTATGTTCAGGGAAAAATCTATCTAACTGCTATTGGATGGTAGCAACAGATAATGTTTTTTTTCTTAATGCAGCAATTCTACGTACAGCAAATTGGTTTGGATGATCAATGGGAAAGAATACTGTTTTAGGGCTTCCTGAGAACAATTCCTCCTTGCCTTAAAAAGTTATCACTTTACAACTGGATGGATGTGCCTCTTATAGACAAGTTTGGAAGTGGTGTAACCTTGCTTTTCATTAAAAAAAAAAACAAAAAAACAACTTTTGCGAAAACTTAAGCTGCCAGGCATGTGCGTGTATGTGTACATGGGTGTGTGCATGCACATATGCACATTTTATCCCAGAGTGACAAGACTAAGATAAATCATTCCATTCCTGATAGAGAAAGGCTTTTTGAGATCATTTCCAGCAAGAAGCAACCAAAAGCGGTGGAGGATACTAGAGGCTAGGGAGGGAAAAAAGCAAAGAGATACTTTCCTCCTGGTTCCCTTGAAATAAATGTTTCTTTATTTATCTTCCTTTGTCAGATCAGTTATGGTAATTTTGTGCTGTCAGAGAAACTGCCCTTAGAACATTTATCCTAGTTTCAAGGATCAAAAAAATAAAAAAGGATTGTAGCTCTTTTGATTTTTTTCCCCACCTGTGATTACCTATCGCTTCTCAAAGCAGAGCCCTGAACACACTCATTCCCTACCATATGTGCAGCACAACTGCAATGCAAACACTTTCCCTTGGAATAATCCCTATAGGCAACAATTTAACAAAGTAAGGGCATATCGTAACAGCCTGGTATAAGTTTAAGCTAAGATTATTTCAACATAAAGCTAAGCCAAGAGTTTGATTTGGTCGAGACAGCTAATTCTAAAGAAAGAAAAGGGAAAAGAACTACCTATTAGGGTAAAGAATCTATGCCTCTTCCCTCAAGCAACGAGCTGTTGATGCCTTTCAGTGTTATCTTCCAGAAAACTTAGTTGAATTTAGCACAAGAAATTCAGTTTATAGATGTTTGCTTCCTGTGTCTACACTTGTGTGTGTTTACGTGTTTGTGTCTTGCATTGTGTGTTTATGTTTGTGTGTGCGTCAATGTGTTTATGTGTTGGATATGTCAATGTGCATTGCGGGTTAAATGATGCGTGGTGGATACTGCTTCTGCTGGGCTGTGCGATTATGCTCTGTGTGATGTAATGCCACCAAATGCCACCAAAGAAAACTCAGTCATTCTTAGTAGATCCAAGGGTCCTTGATGTTGAGAAACCCCTGGTAGAATTCTGAAGACAAAAGGGTTTTTAAATATTCTACCAAGCAAAAGTATATAATGGGGTTGAATGCAAACTGGGTATGGACTTTTTTTTAACATAAACTTGAGACATTCTGTTGGATGAATGATACCAAATGGATAAGTACTGGAGACGTGGGTATAAAGAATGATTAGCATCGGGCTGCAGAGGGATCTGGATGCCAGGTTGAGGCAAACAGCCCTGGGAGTACCACCAGTGGCTTTGATCAAGCTGCCACATAACAGGAGGCAGATGCCATCTCCAGGGAATCCTGGCATTGACCATCGGTCCCTGGGTCTTCCTTGTGACCCAAGGTGGGCATATGTTAACAGGTACACTGGGAGGTTCCTCACAGAAATGAAACCGAGCCAACTTTAGCCCCAGCCCTCCGCTGACTGCTAACTCAGACTCTGCCACAGTCTCAGCTTTTCAGATCGCTGAATGCTCGTTCCCATTTATTAGCTCACTTATTAGTTCATTTAACAAATGTTTATGAAAGTCCTGCCATGTTCCAGGGCTCTGTCCTAGGCACTGGGGATTGAGGAGGGAAGGAAAAAGACCAAATTCATCCCCATAAGTTCAACCAGTAAATTATATACTACACTAGATAGGAATAAGCACTTAAGAAAAATAACTAAAGCAGACAGAGGATTTAGAAAGCCATAGGCAGTTTCAAACTTTAGGTGGGGCTGTCAGGGAAGGTGATGTTCAAGGTGAGATCTGAGCATGTGCAGAGTGAGCTGTGTATCTGGAGGAGGGAATTTCAAGCAGAGGAAACAGCAAGTTCAGAGACCCTGAGGTGGGACCTTGTCTGCTATGTTCGAGGGATTACGAAGAAGCCAGTTTGGTGGGAGTGGAGGGAACATGGGGGAAGTGTGGTCAGAAAGGTGACGGAGGGGGTGGGCCATGCAGTGTCATGGAGGTTGCGCTCAGGGCATTGAGTCTCATCCTGGGAAGAGGGAGCTGTGGAAGGCCGGAAACAAAGCTTGCCTCCTCCAATCCAGCACCTGCACTTGCGTCGACAAAATGAAGACGCGGTTGCTGGCATGTTTTAGAAGAGATACCCAGAGCTGATCATGGGTGGTGATCACGTCAACAAGCTGTAGCCATGAGCTGCACTCCCTATTTAATTTCCAGACCAGCCTGAATTCAGGGCCTTTTGAAAAGGCACAAGCCAGTTGCTTGCAATCTCTGTTCACGTTAGAGACTCTGAGGTACAAAATCAGGCATCTGAAAACACTTTCTCTCCAGAGAATGGGCTTACTATCCACCCTTGATTGAATCCCCCAAGCACTGAGAACCATAGGGAGTGTCCAAAATTATCCAAAGCTCCATTTTGAGGGAAACAGTGAGACTCGGGCTCGCTTCCATTCTACCCTTGCTCTGTCTTCTTTTCAAACACATGTGGACTTCAGAGGAAATTGAAGCCACATGCAACTGATGAGTCCCTGACGTTGAGTCTGCAGGATTTTGCACAATTTTATATTTCAGTCCTTTAGATCTCCTCCTCCCTCCCTTTCTTTTCTTTTCTTTCTCCTTCTCCCTCTTCTAACTACATGCAGAGAAAGAAAGGGAATTTTGCTTTTTAGCTTTGTCTCATTTTGGTTAGGTTTTTGGATTTTTTTGGTTAACCTGGTCCTTTGCCCGCACCAAGACTGGAGCTTTACCTCCTTCTTCTTGCCGATGCCACTTGGCGTATCCTTCAAATTCGGCCCACGGTGGCTTCTCATTTAGTCAGTCTCCTCCCTTGCCAGGCGGCAGAGACTTCCTGCCACCTTTCACACTTCCAGGCTCACATCTGCTGAAGTCCCCACAAAGCAGAGAATAAGTGGGACTCCTGCATATCCCTCCAGGAGGAGTCATAATTTGGCACAGGGGATTTTTATCTCTATTCTGCAAATTGCTTCAAAAGGAATGCCACTTAAAGAGAGACAATTTGTTAATAAAGCCCCATAGTATGGCACAGGCTGATTCCGGTTAGGACTTGCCTGCCATGCTCAACTGCTCGTCGAAGAGAAGCACTTCTTGCATTGGAAGTGTGCTTTGGCATGGGCTACAACAAACGTCCAGAAACCCCGAATCCATCCAGTTTGGAATACTTGAGAGAAATCTGGCTTGAAAAAAATCCCAGAGTAGCTATGGGTTTGGACTAATCCAACTTAAGGGGTTAGATATGACGGGCACGTAAATGTTGTCCTCATCAAAAATATCTCCTTTGCCATCCTAATACAGTGCTGATTTTCTCTGCTCCTTAGTCTGAGCATCACTATGTTTACATCTCATTTTTGTTTTCAGTTAGACACTTGAACATCTTTACCAGTGAGACACTGGGTACTCCATTTAGGACCATCTTCAGTACAGGGCTTATGTAGTCTAAAGGGAATCGGGTATCTTCAACAATGAGCAGAGAGTATTAGGGCTTCATTGGTCTATCACTGCTATTGCTTCCTGCAGCCACAAGATGTCACTGTTGAAGATTGGTTCTGTGCAGTGCAGCGACACTCCCCTTTGTAACCTAAATCCCAGCAGAAGCTGTGGTGGTTCTTTGCAGGAGAACAATCCCACTTCCTTGAGGCTCAGCATAGTCAACCATGTTTTGTGCTTGATCTTGCAAGATTACGACTAGTACTCCTGCAGTCAGCCATTCCTCTGCGGAGCACAAGCATGGTATGGAGTGTCTGTGTCTGTCCAAGCTTCCTGCATCTGGCAAGCCTATACTCAAAATATCTCTTCTCGGTGAAACCACAGACTCTATTCTTGAGCTGAGTACTATAATTATTCCAGGTCTAGAATACAGCTAGGACCCCTCTTGCTTTAAAGTAATCTTATTCCAGGAGTCTTTTGCCCTTCCCTGCCCCTTTGTCTTGGTTGGGCCCCCCCATCAACTAGAACAGATCTTCTTAATTGTAAGTTTCAGGGTGAAGGAATGGCAGAGATCTTCCGTCTGCTGAATATCAACCCCACACACATACACCTAAGTCACAGAAGCTCCCTGGGCCCAACTGAAAAACTACATTTCCCAGTGTCCCTTCCAGGTAGGAGCAGCTAATGGGATGTAAGTGGAGGCCATTTTATGGGGCTTTGGGGAAATGGCTCTTAATATTTTCTCTTTGCTTGTATCTGGAGGCCACACCTGTGGTGAGATCCCCAGAAGCTCTCTGGGCCCATGAAATGACATTGAGGATGGAAACCATGAGGTAAAGACATTAGAGTAGAAAGATAGGAAGAGTTTGGGTCCCTGATGACCAAAGAGCTGCTGTACTATCTCTGGATTGCCTTTCATTCATCTTTTAGTCAAACTTCACGTGCACAGGAATCACCTGAGCATCTTGTTAAAATGCAGACTCTGATTTAGCAGGTCTGGGGTAAGGCCAGAGATTCTGCATTTCTCACCTGATTCCAGGTTAAGGTTGCCAGATAAAATATAGAACACCTGGTTAAATCTGAATTTTAAAATAAACAGCAAATCATTTTTTAGTATAAGTATGTTCTAAGTATTGCATAAGTCACACTTAAGCTTAAAAACTTTAGCATAAGTATGACCCAGATATTGTATGGTGAGCCATAGGTAAGCTTCCTTTTAGGTGCAGCAAAAGTGCATACCAGCAGGGCCTTGGAGTTTATTGTGGCTGGTGGATTTCCATTGTTTTGGGTTTTTAGTATTGGTGACAAGGAAACAATGTCACTCAGTCTGAGTTAGGTTTTAAAAAAATATGTCAATGGAAAATGTACATGGGAGACCCTTGGGCTCCAAACAAGATGTCCAGTCAGTGGCTGAGCAGTGGCTGGGGCACGGAGGCAACTGAGGATAGAGGACTTTTTCTGCTTCTCTCCCTGGGATTGGTTTGTGTCCTGTCTTTGCTTCTGTCTGCACACATGGTCTATTCACTCACTATGAACCAGTTCGCCATTCCCCACTCTCCAGTTTCTGATCCTGTGTACTTTGAGCTTGCCTGTGGTGTGGCCATGACACCAGCCCCAGTACCGGCTCTCCTGAAATGACAGAAGCAGTAAGGTGCCATAGCTCAGGGATAGACTCTGGATCTCTGTGCAGGTACTGCCACCATCGGTACAACCAGGGAGAATTCATCATGCTCTCTGCGCATCAGCTTCCTGTCTGTACAGTGCGGAGACAATGAGTGGGCCAAGAAGGAGGAGGCAGAGGAAGAGGGTGGTCTTTCGTCATCATGAGTTAATGGGGAAAGAACAGAGGTGGATTTAATCCTAAAGGGTGGTTTGGTATCAAGGGGGGTTCCAATAGTGTCAGGGGCATGTTGTTCAAACACAGGTAACCCAACTTGGTCCAAGAGAGGAAAATGGAAGAACCAAACCATCCTGGGACTAGATAATAAAAAAGAATCTCCGTGAAAAAGAATCTACATCACAGCGGCCAACCCGAGGCCGTGATCACTCTGCAAGGGGCATTCTAGTTTTGGCAAAACAAACTCATCCGTCCCATTAAATTAATGTTATTAATTTGAGTTTTATTGATTCTAAAGTTTTATGATTTTTAATTTATAAATTCGACTTTACCGTTGTGTAAGAGCTATTAGCATACAAAGTTTATGCTGTGTTTTATGTTGGTACGTATTTAAGCAATGGTATAGTAAAAATAATTTAAGTCAATAGTAGGAGTCTGCCATTTTTGTGTTATGATCATTATTACTCACATTTAAGAGTATTTGAGAGAACTGTGGATGGTGGGAGGGCGTCGAAGAGTTGTAAGTTGTGGAGAGGTGTGATCTCGTGTGTCAGAAAGCTCTGGCAGTGGTGGAGAGCGTGCGTGGAAGGTGGGAGCAAGAGCTGTTGTCGCAACAGCACCTTGTGGAAGTGCTGATACATTTTCTTTTCTGGATCTCTGTATTGGGAGTAAAGCAACCAGCCGTCCTGGGTTGCCTGGGACCAGGGCTGGATTCACGAGTGTGTAACTCATGCAGACACGCAGGTCCCCGTGCACAGAAGGGCACCATGTTCGGCTTAATGCTCTGTTGTCACAGTCTCGACATTCTTCATCATTTTTCAACAAGGGCCCTGAACTTTTATTCTGCATCGGGCCCTGCAGATTACATAGTTGGTCCCTCCCGGACCGACTGAGGGATTACCCAGGACATGGGACCTTCAGTGCTAAACTGGGATGGTTGTTCACTAGCATGCAGGGCCCAGACCAGGAAGAGAGCAGGTTACTTCTGTAGGGCACTTGGTGGCTTTATTCCCAAGCCCCTGCCACTCCAAGGAGTGGGTGGGTGGGGAGGGAAGGACTTGGCAGAGGGTTTGCTGAAGCCCCAGGCCTTAATGATGTGCCACGCCCAGGGTGTCGGAGACACAGGCTGGGCAGTTTCTGAAAAGGCTGCTTTTAGCAGAGATGGTGGGTGGCTGGTTGGAGACACCTCGGAGACAGCTGGATCTCGTTTTGCACATAAGGAGTCAGTGGGTGGGGGAGGCAATGGCGTGGCTCTTTGTAAATTGCTGTGACACATCAAAGGAAACAATATCTAGACATGTCTCTTGGCAGCCTTGCTTTTTCCAAAGTATGAGGCGTTTGCAGAAATCCCCCACCTCCCTTGAGCAGTAAAAGTTGCTGCTTCATCAGTGGTGAAAAACCCAAGCAAGAGAGGGGCCTGGTAGCTTCATAGCCAGCTCCCAATTCAACCCGGCGCTGCAGCCCACTGCTTAATCCCAGGTAATGGGTGAGGCAAAAAAGAGGAGGAAAAAATAGTTAATCCTGTAGTTTCAAGGAGCAAGGTCCAAGAAAGCACTAAAGAACAGAGATGCCAGGGTCCTGGGAAATAACAGATGTAGAAGCCTCAGGCCAAACACTTCTCTCACGTCGTGACCAAAATGCCTCGCTTTTCCCAGGCGATACTCATAGCCCTGCCATGCGCACTAGAGTCAGCCATCTTCCGAGGTCAGACCGAGCCGTCTGCAAAGTGCAGATGGGCAACTCGATCCACTGGAGCGCTGGATAAAAACATCGGAATTTCTATTCATCTTCACTTTTTTATTTCATGCTTTCATTGTCTCTTTTTTGTGCATTATCACTTAGAGGGTATATAATTCAACATATTCTTTACATATATATATATATCAGTCCAACACTGGGACGCCCATTCAGTTTTTTTGTTTTTGAGGGAGGTGTCCATGATCAAAAATATTTGGAGAAAATTGGCTCAGATGTTTTAAGCCTTGAAGGCAAAAGAGACTAAGTTTGTGGTGACTCTATCCAGCAGACCATGTGCACCGACTATGTGTCAGACATCGCGTAGGTACAACCAAGAGCCACACGTGCCTGTGTCCCTTGGGGAGTCTCCCATCTGACGCAAGAGACCAGAACACACATAAAAGCACATAAAAGGTGCTTAATAAATATTTTTGAATAAAATATAGAGCGCGGGATATAAAAGATGGGTAAGAAGTTGTTGGGAAGCTACGTAGTAGAAGGTATTTTAGGCAAAAGCAAGAGTTTGAGTAAAAAATATGGAAAGACTAGTATTCGGTATGTGGTTTAGAGATGAACTTGAGTGGTGCGAGTAGAGATGAGGTGGTTTGGATAGCAGGTGACTTCATGAGGCGTGGAGAGAAGATAAAGGGAGAAAGGCAGGGTATTCCCTAGAACGGTGCCTGGAACTTAGTAGGTGTTTGATAAACATTTGTTGAATGAAGGAAAAAGGAGATTAATTAGAGGGGATCTGAAATGCCAGACTAAGGACATTACATTTAACTATAGGCAATGGCTAGCATCTTAGTAATACTAGCTAGCATTTATCATTTTGACTAGTTTAGAGAATTGGGGGATCTGCTCAGATCTTCCCTTTGAGGAAACAGGGCGATGGCACATATTTCGGATAGGAGCGGAGGGACACTAAAGTCCAACTCGGCACCTGTCCCAATGGAATTAAATTCTACTGATGGAGACGGGTTAAAGAAACCTAAAGGCACAGAAAAAGAAGCAAATATAAAGTACGATAAGGGCTACGAAGGAAAAAAAAAGGCAGCATGAGATAAAAATAATGGTGATGTTTCCTTGAAGAAGTCATACTTAAGATGAGAAGTGAGGATTTAGAAAAGGTTGGCCAGGGAAAAGGCATGGACAAGAGCATTTCGGTCAGAGAGACAAACTTATATGCACATGCCCTGAGTTGACAAGGGTTTGGAAAACTGGAGAAATCAAAACAACAACAACAAAATTAATGTGTGGGAGCATTGTGAGTCCTATGGAGAAGGTGGCCAAAGGTGACACTGGAAGCAGGTGAGGACCAGTTGGGCCAGACCAGGCAGGAAGTTCTTGTTAAAGATTTTGATTCTTAATCAAAGAACAGAAAGGAGTCATTGCAGTTTCTAAGCAAGGGATTGGCAAGCTTCTGTTTATGGTTTTTGACAGATCACATCTAAGTGCATATGTCTAGATAATTTGAACCTGGACAACCGATCTTTCCTTTCTCAGGACAATCAGAATATATGCTTTTGTTTGCTGGTAAGAGAGCACTGGGGTAAAAGTGAATTAACAACATCAATTAATTTTTTTCCCTCTTAAGAAGATAATCAGAGATAGGTTACTCCAGAGCTTACTCAGGAGGTCAGCAATAGCTTCTCTATGATTCTCTTGTTTCTTTTCTCATGGTCACAAGGTGGCTGCCATAGCTCCAAACATCACATCTTCACATGACAATACATAAAGCAGAAAAAGAGAAGGCAGCCTTCTCCTGGCATCTCTCTCTTTTTACCAACAAGGGGTCTGTTTCCCAGAAACCCTTCATAAGATTTTCCCTTTTATGGAGAGAAGTTTACTGGCCATGCTATAGGAAGGCTGAGAAAGCTAGTAGCTACCATCTTCAGCTTCTATCTTAGGAGACAGTTTCTGCTAGCACTGAAAGAACATTGGGCAGGCAAACAAGAATGCCAGTCATGCCAGCTTCTTGATGGGGGGGTGGTTACTTTAATCTTTTTGAGACTTTCTAATTGAGTCAGTGAAAGGAAGTTCCTCTTTTTTGCACTGAAGCCGTGCAGAAACCAAACACGCTCTGGGATACGGGGCAACACGAGCAACTGGAAAGAAGCTGTCAAGGGTGACGGTGAGGCAATAATGCAGGAAGGAAGGAGACAAAGATAAGGATTACTCAATGTCGCATTTTGCTTCTTCCCAAGTTGCACAATGGGGATAATCACTCTGCTTTTTGGACAGCTCCTTGTAGGGGAAACAGCAGTGAACCGGGGGGTCACAGGCGTGTGTATTTGCCTGGCTCCACTCTTAACCAGCTGGGTGTCCTTAGGCAAGGCGCCACTTCTTTATAAATGAAGCGTTTGTGCTAGGAAAAAAAAAAGTATAAAATAAGGTAACAAACACCCACGCAGCTTAAAGAAAACATCGCGGAAACCACTGAGCCCCTTGGTTACCCTCCCATAGTATCACTCCCACCCCTTCCTCCACAGTCTTGAATTTGGCGTTTACGATCCCTTGAACTCGAGCACTTTTATGATACATTTGTATCCTTAAACAATACATAGTAATGTTTTGTGTATTTGTAAACCTTGATATAAAATGGTGTTATACTAAGGTATTACTTGATGGTTTATTTTTTCCTACACACTTAGTCTTTCCTCCACGTGACAGGGGATATGGGCACCTCTAGTTCATTCACGTTCACAGACATATGCTGTTTCAGTGTTTAAATATTCCAGAGTCTCTCTCCTTTCCTTCCAGGGTAGACATGTGGAATTGCTACTTTTTTTTTTTTTTTTTTTTTTGCTATTACAAGCAGATATTTTTGAATACGTTTCCCTGTGTACATGTGGTATAAGAGACTCTCTAGGGTATATACTGGGAAAATTGCTGTGTGGGAAAGCACAAAATTTAGAGTCAAATATACTGGGCTTGGATTCCAGTCCTGCCACCTTGCAACTTTGTGACCTGGGCGAGTCCTTGAACTTTTCTCTATCCCAGGTTCTGCGTATGTGAGCTAGGGTGTAATGATGCTTATGTCGTTAGGATAATCATTGTAAAAATTAAATCAAATCATGTCCATCAAATGTAACAGAGCCTGGGCACACAGTAGCTTCTCAAACAGCTTTTATTCTCCTACCTTTTCCTTCGTTCTTCTCAGCTTACTTACTAAGTTGTGATTATATTCTTCATGGATCAAAGAGGAAATGTAATGGGTAGAACTTTGTTTCTGTCTTATAAAGACAGCAATTTCACAATCTAATATTTGCACTGTCACACAATTCTACATAATATATAAAAGTGCTTTGAAAAGTGAAAACCAGCCCTCATTCATTCATTCATTCATTCACTCGTCAAGACATTTTTTTTTTTTTTTTTTTTTTGAGACAAAGTCTCACTGTGTTGCCCGGGCTAGAGTGCCATGGCGTCAGCCTAGCTCACAGCAACCTCAAACTCCTGGGCTCAAGCGATCCTCCTGCCTCAGCCTCCCGAGTAGGTGGGACTACAGGCATGTGCCACCATGCCCGGCTAATTTTTTCCTATGTTAGTAGAGACGGGGTCTCGCTCTTGCTCAGGCTGGTTTCAAACTCCTGAGCTCAAACAATCCGCCCGCCTCGGCCTCCCAGAGAGCTAGGATTACAGGCGTGAGCCACCGTGCCCGGCCTCATCAGACATTTTTTGAGGGCCTGTTATGCACGAGGCACTGGCCATCACAAGGTTGACCAAAAAGACACAGACATGGACAATCTCTTCATACAACTTCTTCGTGAACAATCAGCACACAAACAAGTACAAAATGTGAGAGTATGGGAAATAATAATCTTAACACTTTCTATATATCCTGTGTTGAAATCCATTTAATCCTCACAACCTGTGAGACAGGTGCTATTATTGTTTGGGTCAGGGTCCTTGTAGAAAGCGGACGGCACAGTCCAAGGGGCTACCAGGGCTAGCGCAATGAAGGGAGTGTTTAGAAAGGTGGGGTCGGACGAAAGAAAACCAGCAAGGGTCAGTGAGGCACCCCGGGGCTAGCAGTGCCGGGGAGCTGTCACCCCCCTTGGTGCTGAAGGAGCGGAGGAGGGGTGGTTTTCACAACCAAGGACAAGGCTGCTCCTCAGGGACCTTGGGAAGAGGTGCACACGCCACCGCCCAGTAGGCGAGGAGGGAAGCGGGTAACCAGGTAAGCTGATGTCCTGATTCCAAATAGCCTGACGTCCCCTCTGCCTGCCTTTCATGGACTGAATCCAGCCAGAGAACACGGGAACCCACTGATCAGTCCAAGGGAGCATGGGACAAGGTGGGACAGATGGACAAATAGAAAACATGTGGCACAATCATTATCCCCATTGACAAGTGAGGACGCTGAGGCACACAGAAAGGGGGAAACGGTATTGGGATAAAAGATAATGAGTGGGGGCAATGTCTTGATAGGATGTGATCCAGGAGGGCTTCCTGAGGAGGTGACTTGAGCAGTGAGAAGGGACCAGCAGAGGGAAGAATGTTCCAGGGAGAAGGATTTGCTTGTGTCAAATAAGAAAAGTCCAGGTGTGTTGGAGAGAGGAAAAGAAGGTCCGAGTGGCTGCGGTGTTTGAGCAAGTTGAGAGAAGTACATGAAAACGGAAGTGCTTGTTATTCCAGAAGATAGAATCTGTGCCCCCGAGGGGAGTGGCCGCGTGCGATGCTCCTCACGGCCGGGCTCTCTAATCCGGATTCACACGAGGTGGACAGCAGGCTGCTTTCTCCTCGTCCGGTCGCCCCACTGGTGCGTGGTAACCTCGGAGTGGCTGCTTCTCAGCTGGAGGTTCTTGGCAGGATGCCCCGGCCCCACGGCTGGGCTGACTCGCCGCTGGGCCCCACGGCTGGGCTGAGCTCGCCGCTGCGGCCGTCAGTCCGCTGAGCGACGAGGACTGCCTGATGGTGCGGAATGTGTTTAAAATGCAAGCCGGGCGCCGGGCTATCCGACATGCAGTGCCATTAGGGACGCTCGTCCTCGGCCGAACAGGACGCCCGTATCCACAAGGGCACCACTTAGAGTGAGATGGCCTGAAATGACTGTGGAGGGAGGCGGCCTCCGGCTGAGAAGGAGCAGGTGGAAGGACACAAGGGCCCCTCTACTCGGGGTGCCAGGTGATCGCACCAAGTCTCACAGGGCTGCCACTCTGAGCTCCTGCCGTGCCCACAGGGGCCGGAATGCAGGCGTGAGCATTGCATAATTTAGGTAGGTATTCGTAATAACTCTACCCTGCTGATAAAGTACATTATGCCAAGTGCAGAAAACTTGGAGGAACTTGAAAACTACGAAGAGTAAAACAAAAAATCACATGTGATCTCATCACTACGAGTATATCTTTCTGTCCTTCCTTTCTTCCTTCCATCCCTCTCTCCTCTCCCCATCAATTACCCATCTCTCTCCATCCACCCATCTATTTATCCACCCATCTATTCATCCATGCATCTATTTATCTATGCATCTCTCTATCACAAACAGCTAACTATGGAGCTGACGTTTATTGATCACTTACTGTGTTGAAGAAATGCTTCCAAGCACGTTAACTCATTTCAGCGCACACAAACCCTGTGAGTTCGGTACTCTAATGATCCCCGTTGTAGGATGGTAAAACTGAGGCACATAAACGAAATATTTATGTAACTTTTCAGAAGTCATCACACAGCTAGTAAGTGAGGGATTGGAAATTTGAACCTAGAAGTCTGGCTCTAAACAAAGTCTGAAAGAATGGCATAGTGACCACCTGCGTTTCCTCCACCTGAGATTCAAAAGTGTTGACACGACGATTGCTGTGCTGTCTCTCTCTCTCTCCCCCCTCCCCCTCCCTCTCTCCCTCTCTCCCTCCACCCACACGTTTTTTTGAACTATATGAGTGTAAATTGCATATATTATTAAATATTATGCTTCACCCCTAACACCTCAGCAACCATCACGTAAGAATAACACATTCTCCTAAAATTCTGTAGCTTGCTATTCCTCTGTTCTTAATGATTTATCCCGCCATCGTATAGACCCATCTTGGATCATATTTTTGGAGTATTGTAGTGGTAGTAGTAGTAGTAATAAATAATAATAGCACAGTAAGAAACATTGGTTGAAAGTCCATGTGTGCCAGGCACATTGCTGGACCCTTTCTCAACAGTGTCTTTGATTTCTGATAATTTCAAGAGATAAGTGTAATTGTCCCAATGTTCCATATGGGGAAACTGAGGCATGCAGACATTAAGAACAAGTTCAAGGTCATGCACCTAAAAGTAGGAGAGCCGGGGTTCAGACTTCATGCCGAATGGATTTCTCGAAATGCCAGGATCACTGTTAGGCTGGGAATCTACTGCTTGGGGAAGGACTTTCGTCACAGGGCGAATGTCCCAACCTTTCTAAGCTCATCACCGGTCCTTGACTAGCTTGGTCTAATTCTCATTCGAACACATCCCTGTCAGAACCACATAGCAGTGCAGGGCTGCTTCTTCAGCTGATGGCAGCAGCTGCTTCCCAGGAAGAGGGAAGAAACACAGCCTTGTGGGGCCACAGCAACTGGAGTCTAGCTCGGTGCCGCCATTTGTGTAGTTATGATGCGTTGAAGTCATACAGGCAAAGTGTGCATTGTATATTTATATCACATATTTAATTTGTTTCGTCACTGTAATTCGCTTAAAATTGCATGTTTTTATTTAATGCTTTTAGGTGAGGCGGGCATCCCTTAGTCCTTCTCAGTGTCAACCACTTGCTGTCCCCTCACGCATTCCAGGTAAATTCCTGCCTCTCAAGGCATTTGCGTTCTCACCCCGCTAACTACAGTTAGCCACACTGCCAGGCAATTTCTTTTTAGCTAACGGTCAGTTAAACCGTCAGGGAAAGGTGGGTCTTAGATGCCAAAGCCAGTTGAGGAGACTCAGGAGATATGAGCAGGAAAAAAAGTCCCTCGCCAGAGAGAAGGAGGGAAAGGCTACTTCTGTTGAACGTAAACTGTCTCCAGTTAAGGAGTCTGCATTTCTCACCCCAATTATTGGAACTTGCAACACATAAAGGTAAATTTCATTTCCAACTTCCCCTCTCCCACCCTAAAAATTCAGCTCTTCCATTCCCCATCAAATGTTCCCAGACATCAGACAATCCTCTGCCTCCATCGATCCATCTAGAAAGTTCTCTGCAGCTTCTGCAAAGCCACTCAGAGCTGACTCAGTTTCCCTCCCCCAGTATCTTTTACGCTTCCTCTGGCCACGAGTGGAATATTTTTCAGGGCCTGTCTGCTGTTGTTGTTTTCCCTGCCCCAAGCCCATTTCCTTATTCCTAGTTGGTGGAGGGAAAGCCAGTCTTTCTGACAGCTGGATGGACTTCAGTAGATCACAGTCCAGAATGGAACCTGCAAGAAGTAGCTGTGTTGCTCTGAGCGACAGCATCTCTCAGAATGAGGTAGAGAGCTGGTTGAGGTATTCGCAGACCATATTAACATACTATAACTCCTGTTCTGGACACTGTAGTCCCCAGGGAGCATTGTGAGCAAAAATATGGCATTTTGCAAAGTTCAACAAAAGATATTTGCACAGAGTGTTAACAAAAGCTTCTTTCCAATGCTTGCACGGGGCAGGGAGCTTCGAAGATAATAATGCTTGTAATAGCAAGAGTAGCTACCGTTTACTGAGCTCTCTCCAAATGCCAGCACTGTGCTAAGAAGTTTGCAGTTATTTCTCATTGAAACCTTATAGCGGGTCTCCGAGATATAGGTACTGTTACCATTCTGGTTTTGGAAATGAGAAAACTGAGGCTCAGAGAGGCTAAGTTATTTACTCTAGCCCCAAAGTGTCCTGTTCAGTATGTTTGAAAATTTGCGTTTCTAACAAGTTCCCGGGTGATGCTGCTGGTCTGGGGGTGCATTTGAGAACCCCTGAGTTATTTATTTTTTTTATTTCAGCATATTATGGGGGTATAGATGTTTAGGTTACGTATGTTGTCCTTGCCTCCCCCCCTTAAGTCCGAGTTTCCTAAATATGTCCATCCTTCGGGTGGTGTGCATTGCACTCTTTGTGTATGCAAATACCCGTCCCCTGAGTTATTAAGCAACAGTTCCGTGCTGGTGTTTCACCCGCTCACCTATGTCGACCCTCATGGCAGCCCAGCCAGCGAAGCTTTGTCACCCTCATTTAAGATCTGAGGTCCAGAAGAAGGAAGCAGTGTGCTCAGAAACACACAGGTGTGTCTGACTTCGTGTCCGCTTCTGTACACTAACCTGCAGTCACCTTCTGAACGAAGAAGCTTTCATGAACCCGGAGGATTTAAAAAATAAATTTTGTTAGAAGATTCTCGAACATGGCTTTTCCAACTAGTGGATGCAATAGAGAATCCTGGTTAGGGTTTGCCTGTCCCTCTTTGTGTCCCAGGATTGCTGCAAGAGCATGAATAAAGCCCCAGAGTCACTTCTGATGCTTCATACTCTGGTCTTGGTATTTTTCTAGGTAGAGCCAGGGAGGAGGGTCGCGGACACCCACTTCTACCTGTGTGTTTATGCTCGGTGACTCTGTGTGCCCCTGCCCTGAAATGATAACCCTGCCCCTTCTTAGCGCTGTAAATGGCCCTCTGGTGGACTGAAAGAGTTAATGCAATTTCCAAAAGCTTTGACGTTGGAGGCATGGAGATTTAGAACAGCCTCTGGGTGGAGAACGTCTCAATCCTGACTGTGTACTTTGGAATCAACTGGGGCAGATGAAAAATACCCAGGGCCAGCTCAGCACCGGGGCTTCTGCGGATGGGCGGGGAGAACCCAGCCTCCCCGGCATCCTGGCATTAAAAAGCACGGCAGGTGCATTCTCAGACCAGCTAGGGGTGAGAACCGTGGAGGCATGAATCGGAAACGTCTGCAGAGCTCATTAAAACACGAAATTTCAGGGCCCCACCCCCAGATTCCAATTCACTGGTTCTAGGGGGGTGGCGGGGGGCAGAGAAAGACCCTAACTCCCCAGTGGTGCAAATACTGCTCTCTGGGACCACACAGGGCTGCCCAAACTCAAGCCCACTCAGGGTCACGCAGCACAGCCAGGAGGGGAACTCGGGTTTTCTGATTTTAGCCTGGGATTTGCGCTGCTACTCAGTTTAGAATCTCAGTTCGTCTATTGAGCAGACATTTATTAAGGACCAAATAAGCACTTAGTGCTACTCCAGGTGCTGGGGAATCAGGCTGAGAAAGACACAGTTCATGTCCCTGCAGAGCTTATAGTCTAGCACAGCACTTTCAACCAGGAGCGATTTCATACCTGCCCTCTGGCTACCGCAGGGACACTTGGCCATGTCTGGAGACATTTTTGGTTGTCACAACTGGGGGTGGGGGACAGATGCTACTGTCATCTAGTGGGTAGAGGCCAGGGACACTGCTAAACATCCCATAATGCACAGGACGGTCGCACATAACTGAGAAAGGTCTGGCCGCAAGCACCAATGGTGCTGAGGCTGAGAAACCCTGGTGTGGTTGACAAGACAGACACACAAGCAGATGAGTCAAACACACTGGGGCTGACGTCTGTGATGGAGGAAGCTGAAGGTGTGGTTGGTTCCAGGGAGAGGTACCCAACCCACAGATACGGCATCTGGAAGGGTTCCGGGAAGAGGTAACGTCTAAGCTGAACACAAAAAGATGAGTCAAACAAGAGAATAAAGGATTGGAGGCAGGAAAAGCAATCATGATTTTTAAAAAAGTATGTGCAAAGAGAAAAAAAGCTCCTTAGAGGAATCGTGCTAACCACCCACCTCTGCCGGGCACTCAGCGCCTGCCCACTGTTGTCTCATCTTTGAGCTGTCATTAATGCATCTATAGTTGCAGCTATCTGATGGGACCAATACTTCAATTATCCCAGCTTCTAGGTGTGGGGTAAGAGTAGTCAAGGGCCAGAGGGCCAGAGTAGTCAAGGGACTTGCCCAAGGTCACACAGTGATAAGTAGTGGAGCAGGACTTAAAACCAGGCATTGTGGCTCCCAGAGTCTATAACCTTGATCGTGCTGCTACATGCAGATAATAATTCACTAGAACAAAATATGAAGGAAAGGGAATTGTGGATGGTGGGAGGAAGTTAGGGACAGGGAAGTAGGTGAGGGACAAGCTGACAGGGCCAAGCATGCCACCTGAGTGGTCTAAGTCTTTTTTTTTTTTTTTTTGAGATAGGGTCTTGCTTCGTTGCCCAGGCTGGTCTCAAACTCCTGGCCTCAAGCCATCCTCCTGCCTCAGCCTCCCAAAGCACTGGGATTACAGGCGTGAGCGACTGTGCATGGCCTGGTACAGGCATAACTTAACGGCAGTGAGAAGTCATTGAAGGATTTAGCTGAGAAAAGAACATATTTAGATATTTGGGGAATAGCAGACATCAGGAAAGATCCCACATTAAGAATGAATTGAGGTAGAGAAGCCTTTTAAATTCATGATCCTGGGGAAACATTGGTTGTTTCCCTTTGTATTCCAGGGAAAGGTGTGCAATTGTGGGTTCCTTAAGAAATCTCACCAGACACCTCTCTGGTTTCTCTCCCTGCAAGTGTCAGCAGGTCACCCATGAGCCGGGGACAAAATTAGAACAAAGTGGGAAAAAATGGGCATCATTGCTGCATTTCAGAGGCATCTTCCCCGTGGCCAGCCCCCACGTATCATTTAGCTAGCTCACTATGGCTACCTTCAAAATAACAGAATTGTTTAGTAGTAGAAAAATACAGTTATTAGCTGCAATTATAGGGGAATCTGATTGAGCCGAGAATGTGATCTGCCTGTTTTGTCCTAACTGGTCATTTCAAGCTGCCTCCTTTCCCCAAATTTCAGAAAAGGAGGAACCCAAACCTTGCAAGCAGCTCTCCATTGTTTGTTTGTTATTTTTAAACAAATCAAATGGAAATTGACCTGCCTCCTTGGGAATGCAGTGGCTGCCAAATGGCCTGGCTCTCCTGCCGGTTTTCGTGGGAACACCATCCGTTAGCCGTGATCGCTGCAATTGTGAATAATCAGGGACCTAATTACCGACCTCGTGGAGTCGTCCTCGCCAGCAGGTGACATAATTCACTGCTAAGTGGGGTGGGAATGAGCCTCCCATGCTTTGGAGGAGGGACTCATTTACCTGCAACATTTGGACACTTGTCTGCTCCAGGCGCCCAGGAGGGAGCTGGGGTCTGGTGAGCTTCAACTTTAAGGACCACTCTGCCCACCTACCCCTCCCTTCTGGGCAAATACTTACTGAGGACCTGAGTTTCCAGACACTTCCCGATGGAACATATATCCTACTGGATGAGCCAGATGATAATTTTAGAAAAAGATCATGTTTTAATGGTGATAAAGGTTGCGATGAAAAGCAAACACTAACTTACCTTCGGATGAGATCCAGAGAAGCTTCTCTGAGGAGGCAGCATCTCAGAAACACCTGAGTGATGAGAAGGGCGTGACCCCGAAAAGATCTAAGGGCAAAGAGGGCGGCAAGGGCAAAGCCAGAGGAAGGAGCTAGCGTGGCCGGAGTCGGGTAAAGGAGGAGAATGTGGAGATGGGGCAGGTCGTTCGGTTCTGCGGCTGCAGACATGAGTTTATGCATCCGAGAGCAGTGGGAAACCTCTGCAAGGCTTCAGGAAAGGGAAAAACAGCATTAGATACCATGTCAGCTTCTGTGAGACCAAAGGGGAGAGACCAGGGGTACAAGCAGGGAGACCATTGCGGGGGGCTGGGAACAAGGTGCTTGCAGTGGAGACGGGGAGGAGAGGAGGGTGCAGGCATACTCTGAAGGCAGAGCCCAGCACAGCCCTGGGCGACCGTGTTTAGATGACGAACTTCCATGGCCACTGGACGCGTCCCTTATTTCCTCCTCAGACCAGTGGGCAGAGGCCCTCTCTGCAAATCGTCATTTTCCCTACCCAGAGTTTCTTTAGCACCTGCTGTTTGCATGGGTTGGAAGTCTCTTTAAGTGCTTTGTCCACTGAGATGTTAATATTAAAAGGCAATCAACTTTTTGCAATTAAAAAAAAAAACGGTAGTTTCTAGAAAACATGCCATACGAATGTGAAGTTGTGTTGGTTTTGGTTTATTTCAACTCCCAAGGACCTTGCAGAGCCTCGTGAGGAGTGATGCAGACTAAATCGCAGAAAAATGCGCATGCGCACAAAATCATTCGTACACATATCCCTCGAAAGACTATTCTTCGAACACTTTAGGCTCCTGTGAATCCTTGTAAAGATTCCCTCCTACCAAGTGACCGTGCACTCACTCCCTTGATCTGGAAAATCATTAAATAATATGCCCAATCTTAGCATAAGTGCCACCCAGTTGGGGCAGCGGGCAAGGGGCAGTGCTCTCCAGGGCATACGTCATAGCATCCATTTTTAAATAGAAATAAACTGCCGTTGCTGAACCAAACAAAGGAGTCAGGGAGAGAGTCAGGAGCCTGCTTTAGCCCAGCATGGGGTAGTTTTGTGATCATCAACATTGCTTGGGGAGTCAGGCCATCTGGGTTCAAGACCCAGCTCCGGCACTTACTAGCTGTGCCAGCATGGGTCAGGTAGTGTGTTTCCTGAGGGTTAGTTTGTTCTTCTCTAGAAGCCGGGAAGAGCACAGCACTTTCTTCTTATATGTATACATAAGAAAATTAAATAAGATCGTGTATACACAGTGCTGAGCTCCCTGTTTGTGCTGGTGGTGGTTATAAACTGAGCAGGTTTGGGCAAGTCAGGGCATTCCGGAGACTTGGGTATTAACGGTCCTGCCCTCCTGGCTGGGTTATTTGGATAATCAAATGAGAGGGTGTGCTTGAAAACCCCTTTACAGCCATAGGAGGCAGCACTTACAGTACTATCACTCTGTGTGAGAGTCAAGATGTGCTTCGGAAGCTCTCCTCGTCAAAAGGGGGAGTTTCTATGATTTAAAACAACAAACAAAACACCACTTTTATTTTAAGCTGTTGCAACATCTTTTGGGATAATGGAAAACTTAGAAAACTTGGGTTGGGCATTTTCTGCCTGTACTCAGACAGCTGGTTGGATAAAATAACTGTTGCATTCAGCTGAGTAACTGATGGATGATCTGCTTATAAGTGGTTGTGTTCCAAAGTGTGGTCAGATCTGGATGAACCAGAGCTACCCAGGGGGAAATTCTGATAAATCGTTCTGATTATATGATTGTTCCCTCTGTGCTCTTGCCCTTGTGTTTAAAAGGACTTTCAAAGACTTGAGTTCATGGTCCTTTTTCGTCGGGAGGAACTAATTCAGATAGTGCCCAGCAGCATGGTCCACAGGCTGATGGCAGTAGTCACTGCGCAGGCTGGACAAGGAGGTAGCAGATTGCTTGTTCAGTGTGACAGAGGACTAACCCCAGGACATTTGTACATCCATAAAATGGAATATTGTATAGCCGTTAAAAACTCACATTGTAAAACATTTAATGGCAAGGGAAGCTGTTATGAGTTGAATTATAACTACGCCACCCCCTCCAAAAAAAAAGATATGTTTTGAAGACAGATAACGCCCAGGGAGAATGTCACGTAACAAAAGCCAAAATTGAAGTTAACGTAGCTGCAGGCCAAGAAACACCAAAGATCGCCAGACAAGTACCAGAAGCCAGGAAGGGGCCAGGAAAGATTCTCCTGCAGGTTTTAGCGTGGCTCTGCTGCCACCTTGATTTTGGACTTCCGGCCTCTAAAACTGTAAGATAATAAATTTCTGCTGTTGTAAGCCACCCTGCTTGTGGTACTTTGTTTCGGCAGCCCTAGGAAACAAACACAAAAGCTGTTAATGCTGTATTGCCAAGTGAAAAAGCAATGAATAAAGCCACGTGCAGGGTATGATCCCTTTCATATAAAAATCTTAATTATGTAATTTTAGATGACAAGAAGGGTACCCAGTAAAAATAGTAACAGGGTTATCATTAGGTGATGGAATTGCAGGTTTAAATTTTTGTTCAGGTTTTTAGCCTGTGTTTTCTAAATTTTCAAAGCAAATAGATTATTCATATAATAGGGAAAAAGGTCATTTTTAATGAGATAATTGCCCCTAGAAATATGATCCCCACACATACATCTTTTACCAACAAACAGCATATGAAATTTGCTTCCTGATGTCTCGGCCTTAAAACATTCCCTGTCGCCCACATGTGCTCAGGCTGTGGCTCTGCACTCAGAGGGGAGCCAAGGAAGGAGGAGTTATGTCCTCTTCCTTGTACAATCAGTGGCTCCCCAGTACCATTGAGGTATAATCCATATATGGTATGTCTTGACTTGGCTTCTGCCAAAATCTCAAGTCTCATTTCCCCCTCATAGCCATCCTATTGGTGGGCTGTATCCACACACACACACACACACCACTCACACCTATCCACATAGTAGTATTCTGCCCAATTCCTAAAGGAATCTCATGTGGTCCCATATGAAATTACACTATGTCATGCCTCAGTACATTTGCTCATGCTGTTTTCTTTGGCAGGAGTGCCCTTCCCAGCTACGTCCCAGGCATTCTGACATCCTCAGCTTAAACACCAATTCCTCCAGGAAGCCCTCCTTGGATTTGTCAAAGCCCCCACCTTTATTGTCTTGGCACCATGTATATCTGCTGTCCTATCCCTGTTCACCATTGTCAGCTTTCATCTCTGCCCCCTCCACTGCAGTGTCAGCCCCAAGGAGGGCAGGAAACACTCCCTGGTCCTCTCTGCTCCCAGAGTGCCTGGGTCTGGTACACAGTAGCAGCTCAATAAGTGCCTGTTGAAATGCACAGAAACCCCAGTGATAGAGGCAGTAAGATTGTTGGAGCGTGTTATTCAGAGAGCGCATCTCCCTGCGCCTGTTTTTGCCCCCTCCGGTCAATCATCCACACCCCAAAGTAACCATTTTAATTTGAATAAGACTAGGCCACCCCCAGGTAAAACCCTTATATGGGGCCCCATTATTGTTAGAATAAAATTCAAATTTTTTGTCATGGCCTATAAGGCCCCGCAGGATCTACCTCCTGGCGACCTCTGACTTCAGCTCATAAAGTGCTAAAATATTTGTTGATTGATGAAATGGTTGGATGAGTGGGTAGGTAATTGGATATTTGGAAGGATGGATGGATGGAAGGATGGATGGATGGGTGGATGTATGGAAGGAAGGAGGGAAGGAAGAAAAGGAAGGAAGGAAGTAAGGTAGGTTAGTTTCCTTTCTTCCTTTTATGTGAGTGTAAACTTGCAGAGAGTACAGTTTGGGTATTCATTTGTCTGTCTTTAAAGAAGACCTTTAAAAACACTATAGCAGGAGAAAAGTGGAAAGGGCATTTGATTTTTGGTTTTCGCACTTATTATCTCCTGTCTCTTTGTAAGCATTTTGTTGGTCTGGGACTCAGTTTCCTCATCTTTTCACAGGGCATTAAGCCAGATGATGCAACAAAGTTCACCAGAGATTCATCACTGGCTAGTGGCCCTCTGGCAGCCATATTTATCACCCGATGCCTCTCCCACCTCCTGTCTCATCTCCTCTTTCTCTCCTCCAGCCCCACGCTTGGGGATGTTCTGGAGAAGCGTTAAAACTTGTTTTTCATTGACTTGGCTTTTAACAGCTGATGACTTCAGGGTCTCACTTTTCCTCCCAGCTGTCCATCAAAGATAGGTTGGGTCTCAAGGACGTCTTTCTCCATTTCAGGGTTAAAGCTGTGGCAATCAGAAATGTTGCCAAGATAATATTCACGCTCAGGGTGCTAATCTCCTGGTGGAGGAGAACAGACTTAACAACTCCAGGACCAGAGTTAGAGCCTGAGCTAGTAAGTACTTTGTGAACCTGGTGAGGGAACAGATCACTTGGTCCAATTCTGTTCCAATGTGTCATAAATTATATCAGTTGGTAATGGGTCCAGTATGGCAACTTGAGCAAAAAAAAAAGAGACAGATGTTTACAATTCAATGTTTGCTCTTTCTTCCTTTCTATTGGTGCCACATCCCCCGTTTTGCCTGCACACACACACACGCATGTTTTGCCTCCACCACTTAAATGGAACCCTGTGATGGTTTATTCTTCAGAGAGGCCATGAAAACAATATGGCTGCTTTGCAGTCCGACAGAACTGCATTAGGATCCCAGCTCTTTTTTTCTTTTTTTATTCCAGGGTATTGTGAGGGTACAAACATTATGGTTACACTTTATATCTTTGCCTCACCCAAGTGCGGGTTAAAGGCATGCCCTTACCCCCCTACAGTGCTCCCTGTGTCCTTTAGTTGTGGATTTACCCCCCCATCCTCCTAATCCCTGGAGAGTATTTCTGCCGTGTGATCACCCTAGTGTTGATCAGTTAGTACCAATTTGATGGCAAGTACAAGTGGAGCCCGTTCTTCCGCTCTTGTGGTACCTCACTTTGGATAATGGGCTTAAGTTTAATCCAGGAAAGTATAAGAGGTGCTATATCACTGTCGTTTCTTATGATTGAGTAATATTCCATTGTAAACATATACCAAATTTTAATAATCCACTCATGGATTGACGGGCACTTG